>NW_024468935.1:3701268-4202446 GCF_010015615.1 Cucurbitaria berberidis CBS 394.84
GGATGGATCGGATACGGAGGTGGACTCTCCTCCCGGGGATAAGTCCAAGGGCAAAAAGAACGGTGCGGGCAAGGGCAAGAATAAATCTCTTACAGCTCCTGGTCTACTGGATGGATTGGATACGGAGGTGGACTCTCCTCCCGGGGATAAGTCTAAGGGCAAAGGGAACAGTGCGGGCAAGGGCACGAAGGAGTCTGTTGCAGCTCCTGGTGTCGCTACCCCAACGCCGAATGCTAAGGGAAAAGAGCCGACTCCGTTGATATCCCCTTCCAGCTCCTTTCAGCGTCGACCAAATTCTCAGCCAGCTACCCAGCCGAACAGCCTTACACAGCTGCCCATGGCAGGTAGCTCGGCTCAACCCACACAATCGGCCTCTATTCCGGGGATCCAGAATAGTCCGGGTAGCGCGATCCACAGCTGGTTCCAGGACCAGGCGGACGCAATGGGTGGTGATGAGGATGATGACATGCCGGATACGGATGTTGAGACTTGGGGTGATAGCGATTAAGAGTAGGGGGGACTGGCGTTCGATGTAGTGAAGCGAGATAAGAGGGTTATTAGAATGGGAACGGTCATGGGGCGAAAGACAAATGGTATACGAGTGTATTATGACACCGTAAGATAGGTGATTTGAGTGTCTTTACGCTCAAGAGTACATATCAATGGAACCACGATATTCACGCTATTGCTCGGTGTTTTTGCTTTGTGGTCGTTAGTCTATGCATGCTGCCTGCGAAAGACATCTCTGAAGACTGCTCTAAAACCTAACATTCTTGTATACTTGGGATAATCGTAGCGTGAATGTTTAACCAGATTCAAGTGGTGGAGTTTGGCCTACTTCCCTAGGCAAGACATGCTCTATGCTGCACTTCTATTTTCTAATGCTCAGCCGGCCAGACTAGCAGTAGATCACCTTTTTATATTATTTAGCTACCTCATCCCCAGTGCTTAAATCAATATCTCAGATGATAGGGACTTGCGCCTGACTTCCTCTCGTCTCGTAGACTGAGGTTGAATGAGGGCCGATCATCAAGAACGCGAGGAAGAAGAGTGCACGTAATTTGAGCATGATTGCAAGGCGCTCGTACTCGATCGATGCCTCTTCTAACACCATATCATGATAGAAAGTACAGTGTTTAATAAGAGCGCCGTGTAAGTCCCACGGATGATAGACTGGCTGCCAGTTTTGCGAGATCGAACAATCGGACTCGCTGGATAGGTACGTCGATCGTAGAGGGGATGGTGTCGTAATCGAGGTAAGCTTCCACCAAAGAAGACGGATCTGTGACGTTGAAAGCTTGAACAATCTGCGCCCAGGTAGCTCGTGGTCTATCATGAAGTACCTCCAAATGAAGTGGTGATGTCCGAGCAGCCTGTAGAAGGCGTTCGGGTTGAAGGCTGATCTTAGGATACAGTATCTTGATTCTTCGCAGACTAGGTCGCTAAGATCGATGGTGTGCGATGACTCCAATTGCTGCTTGGTTCGTCTTCCACAGGGCGTGTCCGGACATGAGCTTACCAAGGAAGAGTTGCAGGTATGCCATTATGAATGTGGCGATGGAAAAGCCCACAGCGATGGACGCGAGCCTGTTGGCCGTGATTGCAGCCTGGGTTTGCACATCTGAGTCGGTCGACATTGTGGCCTTGTGGAGTATGTTGCAACGTTAAGACACTGATAGGGCTGTAGAGCCTTTCTAAGTCCATCTACCCATGACTATTTTGTTCTAAGACTGAGATATGAGTCAGTGGGTGTTCAGCCCCTCAGCCTCGTTGCAGTGCATCGACAAGATAGCCTACTATACGAGGTGCATGTAGAAAGACGCCACGGCGCAGTGCAACGCGCTGATAGGACAGGATTTGGCAATGGCTGTATACTGGCGCGGAAAACATAGCGGATGTAGATGACGTGAAACGCTGCAGTCAGGAGCCAACGGGTAGTGATGTTATATCCTTATCACGCTGAGGGATTGCTGATAGTGCGTTTGGTGACGAGGAGAAATTGTGGGGGGTAGACTATATAATAGTTCTTTCGGGGCAAGTGCCAAGAAACAACGAGAAGGGAACCAGAGCGCATCGCGACATTTGTGGCATTGAACTTGGTAGAAAAGGCTCGCCCAATACTTATGTGCAAGTTAGAAGTAAGAGGCGTAAGTTGAAGGCATAGACCTATCATGCAATGAAAGCTGCATGGTAGGGAGACCTATTTCGTAGCTGGAATCTGTTTGCTTAAGCAGTATGCTGACGTCCGTGAACCCTACTGCACGAGTAGAGCTAAGTGCTGTCTGGTAAGAGCTATGTAGCTCGAGCCTATTTCTAGTAAATCCCCGAACCTAAGTAGGTTTTGAACAATGTACACGATGAACTGGACGCTGCACTGGTTAGCCAAGCATGTCTCTGTATCATTATAGTCTGATCTTCTCCAGCTCCTCGCAAAAGTACTCGTTTCAGTTGTCACATATCCAATGCCATCAAGAGGGATTTGATCATTTTTGGTTGATCTTGGGAGGAGACTTGATTGATCTTGCCATTGTCATGGACTTCCGATACCAATGACACCGTGAACCAGCCTGAACATGCCATATGAAAGAGAGCACGCATGAATGTCTCCCCACTGTCGTTCTCTCGTTCCGTGAGGGATTTTGCGCCGAATCATTCGCCGCTCCATCGCTCATCTACATCGTCCCCATCCCCCAAGGTCGTAGCGGAAATTATATCGAAGAAGGGTACAGCATGACGCGGACGGAGGCACCGAAGGACTTGGGAGGGAGGTTGTTCCTGAACTTGGCACGGACGACACCGCTGTTGCCGTGTGGCCGGGTGACCTTGCCCCAGATGACGCGGATCTTGGAGCCCTGGATAGCCCTCTGAGCACGGTAGACGTCTGCGCACACATTAATTTTCCTTCTTCAAGCGACGTGCCGTCGGAGGCGGGTTGTACGTACATGCTACGCGCTTGCCAGCGTAGAATTGGGCCGCGGCGGTGTCATCGACGCCCTCGAGCTTCAGCAGCGAAGTGCCAGGGTTGGTATTGCGCTTTCTACGAATCGTGAGTGGGAGCCACAGATGCGGATGTGGAATCGTCGTACCCTCGCTGGTAGCTATGGCATTGTTAGCGATGCGATTATTTCGATCCTGGACTGGTGCGCACTCACGAAATGTGCTTGCCCTTGACGTAGAGACGGTGCGATTTGTCAGACATGGCGAATGATATTGGCCTCCGGTTGGTGTGTGGGAAGAAGGCGTGGTGTTGCTGTCGTTAGTACCGGTCTGTTCGAGTGTGGGCATCTGGGCAAGCAAGAGTGGCATTATGTGAATGTTAGTGCGACGCTTAGCCAATCACCGCTGGGCAGCACTGTTCGCGTCCAGCCCCAAAAAATTGTGGCGACTCGAAATTTATACATCTTCATCTCTCGTACAATTATTATGAACAACAGTTGCTGCTGAGCACGTATACTTCCGATCACCGTTTCCGTGAAGGCATTGGGTTGGTGGGCTCCTGGGATTCTACACGAACATTTGCCGATGAGAGAATAAAGCCAAGCCGCGTCTGGAATCAAATGCCTTCCTCACTTTTGTGTCTTAACAAGCCCATTTGTGCAGTTATCTACGACTGCGGTCAATCACGGAATATTTGCGTTGCTGCTCAGATCACGCGGTAGACAACATTTGAACCTCGATACTCCTCTTGCCCTTTCGGCTATAGTGGAACAAGCCTTGGCGCCTCACGACTGTAATCAGGCAAGTTGCATACTGCAGTTCTTATCTGCATAACTACCGAGACAGTAGTTCTGTCTTCTCCGGTTGGGAAATCAGCTTTCAAGGTTGGCAGCCGATGGTGTAGCCTCAAGGGCCTCTTCCTGCGTGCAACAGACAGATGAAGGTGGAGCCCTCAACATTAGCCATATCTACACTGAAGAGCTAGGTGCTTCTTGGCATATAGAGTGCAAACTTCCGTATCGCGGCACGGCACACAATGCTGCTCCTCGTCGTATCACGTTCCCAGATCATTGCAGGATGCCTACGGCCAAATCCGCACGCTTCCATTTCCATGCTGAGTATGCCGGAACATATTGGTAAGCGTGTGGAGTCGGTCAAAAAGACACAGATTAGAACCTATCATCGCGGACATCCATGGATGCAACTCTTGCAGTTAGGGCCTCAACGGGTTCATTGACGCAAGCAATGCTGATCGAGGGGCCGAATAAAGTCAAGAGACGTGTATAACCGCCCCCGAGAGGCTGAGGGATGCCGGTGCTTGTGTTACTCTATTTCGCCATGAAATAATATTTGCAACTAGTTCTCCCGGACTCGGAGGAGCTTCATGGCGGGGTAGCCGTGCGTGGGATTAGTCGGGCTTCACGCAGTGCAACGAGCGTGAAATGAGGTCCAAGGCGTTGGGCTGCACTGGAAGATTTATTAGATGAGACGTTGGCCAGCTTCACAGGTCCAACACAGCACCTCTGAAGCCCGTTGCAGGACGAGATAGCGAGTGCCATGGTGGGGTTTATCCGCGACTCTCGGCGTTAGTGCAGTAGCCTCCGGAGGGCACGGCGGGTTCTGACTGGTGCCGGACTTGAGTTGCAAAAGACGTGCCGCCGCTTAGTGATGCTTGATGACCTGGTTGTTTACTGACGGGCCTTAAAAGACGTCGAGGCCTCGCTGCAGCCCGTCGCGAAGCTTTTCCCTCCAATTGATTGTTCGCTGCTAGAGCTCAAGGTCAAGGGGCAAATCGAAGCCACTACGTCAACCACCGCTAGAGCAACACCGATAACCCACCCCACCCCTCGTAGAAGCTTTTCATCCCCACGACACGTCCCTGCCGTCACCTCCGCCCTTGCTCCGATACATCTTGTGTTCCTTTATTGCTGCCAATTGACCTACAGCCCTTTGCGACTACTCTCTACGCAAAGCGATCGCAATCCACCATACCACAACTGCCATGGCGGACACGGTCATCCAGCCTCAACACGAGGAAGTCAATGCCGGGTAGGTACCCTTTTTTGTCTCAGACTAGCATTGCGAAGCTCAAGGAGAGCTTTCTGGGGCTCGCATCAATTTCTCCGACGCTTGCCTGAGGCGGGACCATCTCGCGGTTTGGGATGGAGGGGCACTTCAACAGCGGAGCAGAAGGACAGTCTTGACACAACGCAAGACCACTGGCTGACTCGAAAACAATCACAGCAACATGGAGCTCAAGGACAACACGATTATAGTGGTTCTAGGTGCCTCCGGCGATTTGGCCAAGAAGAAGACCGTGAGTACCTAGACAGCCACAGAGCAAAATGTCGAAGACAGCTAACCGTGATCCAGTTCCCCGCCCTCTTTGGCCTCGTAGGTTGCATGCTTCGATTACAGCTTCCCCGTTGACCACTCGCACAGCACCGAAACAACTTCCTCCCCAAGAACATTCGCATCGTCGGATATGCGCGGACAAAGATGGACCATGAGGAGTACCTCAAGCGCGTCAAGTCCTACATCAAAACACCAACAAAGGAACTAGAGAAGCAACTGGAAGAGTTCTGCGGCTTCTGCTCGTACGTCTCTGGCCAGTATGACAAGGACGAGTCTTTCCAAGAGCTCGAAAAGCATTTGGGAGAGCTCGAGCAGGGGCGCAAGGAGACCAACAGAATATTCTACATGGCTCTCCCGCCCAGTGTGTTCATCACAGTCTCTCAGCACTTGAAGCGCAACTGCTACCCCAAGAACGGCATCTCTCGAGTTATTGTCGAGAAGCCGTTTGGCAAGGATCTCCCAAGTTCAAGAGAGCTTCAGCGCGCACTTGCACCAGACTGGACTGAAGACGAGCTCTATCGAATCGATCACTACCTAGGCAAAGAGATGGTCAAGAATATTCTTATCCTCCGATTTGGTAACGAGTTCTTTGGAGCAACCTGGAACAGGAACCACATCGATAACATTCAGGTACGGAGAGCATGCATGGTTTGCAAATCCTCTGCTAATTGGTGCAGATCACTTTCAAGGAGCCTTTCGGAACAGAAGGACGAGGCGGTTACTTCGACGAGTTCGGCATTATTCGTGATGTCATGCAGAACCGTGAGCAGCCATCCACTACTACCCAATGCGCAACGACTAACTAGTGACAGACTTGCTGCAGGTGCTCACTCTCCTTGCTATGGAACGACCAATCTCCTTCTCCGCTGAAGACATTCGCGACGAGAAAGTCCGTGTCCTCCGCGGTATGACTGCGATCGAACCCAAGAACGTCATCATCGGACAATACGGAAAATCGTTAGATGGCTCAAAGCCCGGATACAAGGAGGATGACACAGTGCCCAAAGACTCTCGTTGCCCCACCTTCGCCTCCATGGTAGCCTACATCAAGAACGAGAGGTGGGACGGCGTGCCTTTTATCCTGAAGGCAGGAAAAGCGCTCAACGAGCAGAAGACGGAAGTCCGCATCCAGTTCAAGGATGTCACTTCGGGGATTTTCAAGGACATTCCACGAAACGAACTCGTCATTCGAGTACAGCCCAACGAGAGTGTCTACATCAAGATGAACTCGAAGTTACCTGGTCTCAGCATGCAGACGGTCGTTACAGAGCTTGACCTTACTTATAGGCGGCGATTCTCAGACTTGAAGATCCCCGAGGCATACGAGTCGCTCATTCTCGACGCGCTCAAGGGTGATCACTCCAACTTTGTTCGTGACGACGAACTCGACGCCAGCTGGAGGATCTTCACGCCTCTGCTACATTACCTTGACGACAACAAGGAGATCATTCCTATGGAGTATCCTTATGGTACGAACCCTGTCTTCTACATTGGCAACGGAAATGACTGACCATTTGATAGGTTCTCGCGGTCCTGCGGTATTGGACGACTTCACTTCTTCCTACGGATACAAATTCAGCGATGCAGCCGGTGGGTTCCAACCTGTAGCCTAACTCGACGGGCTCACTGACATACTCGCAGGCTACCAATGGCCAATGAACGAGCAGAAGCTTTAGGTTCAGTGACACTTTCGTACAAAAGTCAGCTGTATTGGAGTTGGCTGGGAGGGATAAAGGATCCTCGCTCCTCTTCACGGTCTTTGAGCGGCGCTTTGAGGCTCGATTAATGGAAAGCCGGAAGTCAAGAGATTACGAATGCCACGGCGTTTCTGTTGCAAACATACAATGACACGATGATTTCTACAACTTGTTTAGTTAGAACAACAATGAGTAGACTATTGAAATGAGCTGCGCCTGTCCCAATATCCCCATCACAATAACCTGCCTAGTGACAAGGCCTGAATCAGTATCATAGACTGGCTGCGAAGGTAGCTTGCCGAAAACGGAGGGACAAAGATCCATAGCGCATCGGTCGCAACCCACTCTTAGCGGGATGGAGGGGAATGGCGCGCTAGTAGGATTGCATCATGCGGCATGTCGAGAAATTTTTTGAAGGTATCGGAGGCCGTTTGAGTCAACCGTAGATGTCACCGTAAATAGAGAACGCGGTTAAAGAGTAGTCATCTTCGAAAAGAGTGGAGATCGTCTGACCGTGTTCTGATGTTGCCGCCGCTACTTCCATACTTTCATTGAGGACTGGAAAACCTGACTTGTGACTCTTGTAACTCAGCGATCCTAAAAAGCTGAACAGTCTTGTAATAGAGAGACCCTCACTCTTTAAACCCCCAAGCTTTTCGAGTACCCCCCGGATTGAACATCCACATCGAGCTATTGCATCCCCCTTCGAACAATCCCTCCGCAACCTCCCCGCACCTACCATGACTCCCGCACAGGACATCACCGGCGGCGTCAACACGCTCGCACGCACCGTGTCGAACAGCCTCAACCTCAGTACGAGCCCGAACCTCTCTTTCCACAGCCCACCTTCCACATTCCGGCAGCCACCGCCAGGCAGCACAAATGCGCTCTCCACGGCCTCGCAGCTTGCGAAACAGCTGAAGCCGTTCGACACAAAGGATATTAAGGTTCTGCTCTTGGAAAACGTGAATGAAGCGGGTATCGACATTTTAAGAGGACAGGGTTATCAGGTTGAAGCGATCAAGAGCAGCTTATCCGAGGATCAGTTGATTGAGAAGATTCGCGATGTGCAGGTCATCGGCATTCGGTCCAAGACCAAGCTCACCGAGAGGGTGTTGAAGGAAGCGAAGAACTTGATTGTCATCGGTTGCTTCTGCATTGGAACGAACCAGGTCGACCTCCAGACTGCTGCGCAGCAGGGTATCGCAGTCTTCAACTCGCCCTTCAGCAACTCGCGCTCCGTCGCCGAACTCGTCATTTCAGAGATCATTGCGCTCGCCCGCCAGCTTACCGACCGCTCAATGGAACTTCACAATGGCACATGGAACAAGGTCAGCAAAGGCTGCTGGGAGATTCGCGGCAAGACGTTGGGCATAGTCGGCTACGGACACATTGGCAGCCAGTTGAGCGTGTTGGCTGAGTCCATGGGCATGAATGTCATCTACTACGATGTCCTGACTATGATGAGCCTGGGAACAGCACGGAATGTAGCATCATTGGACGATTTGCTGGCAGAGGCCGACTTCGTCTCCCTACACGTTCCCGCGACCTCAGAAACGAAGAACCTCATTGGAGCCAAGGAGCTGGCAAAGATGAAGGATGGCAGCTACCTCATCAACAATGCCCGCGGCACCGTAATCGACATCCCCGCCCTCATCGAAGCCTCCCGCAGCGGCAAGCTCGCTGGTGCAGCGATCGACGTGTTTCCCCACGAACCAGCGGGTAACGGAGACTACTTCTCCAACGACCTCAACAGCTGGACCAAGGACCTTGTCGGCCTCAAGAACATCATCCTTACCCCACATATCGGTGGAAGCACTGAGGAGGCTCAAAGCGCTATTGGCGTTGAGGTTTCAACAGCCCTTGTGCGGTATGTGAATGAGGGAGCGACGCTAGGCGCGGTGAACATGCCAGAAGTCAATTTGAGGAGTGTGACCGTGGACAAGGAGGACGATGTGAGGGTTATCTATATCCATAAGAACGTGCCCGGTGTGCTGCGACAAGGTACGTTGAGCGTTATATCAATTCTCCTGTGATGAATCCCGCTAACAAATATATAGTGAATGGCATCCTCCTTCACCACAACATCGACAAGCAGATGTCCGACTCGAGAGGTGAAGTTGCGTATCTCATGGCAGATATCAGTGATGTCAAGGAGGGGGAGATTAGGGATCTCTTCCAGAGCTTGCAGGAGCTTTCTTGTAAGTTTACCCCAAAACTAGGTGTTACGCGTTTACTAATATGCAATAGCGTGTATCCGAACGAGAGTTCTTTATTAGATGCAGGTATTGAGTGTTCGGTCGCTAGGTTGCCGATTGAGGCAGACGCGAGGGGTGGTCATATATAGTGAACAGCGATTGGCGAAGCGGGAGGCTGTAGGTCGCGGAAGAAATGTAAAAAGATACAAAAGTTATACAGTGGTAAGTGAGTCATTGGACAGTTCTTCATCAGAACCAAGAGAAAGTGGGAAAGCAAAAAGCATTCAACATTGGCGTTAGAAGAGACGCTTGCACTGTCTTTTAACCATAGAATCACCATTCGCATTCAGATCAACATGGGGTCATATTTTACCTTGCGGAGCAGTTGTGGAGAGTTAGTTGATATTCTACGGGCATGTGACGGATATCATAGCAAATGACAGAATCAGATCAAAGTTGATTGCGCGAAAGACCAACATCAAGCTCCAGAACACATGTAAATCTAATTATTTAACAATTGTAATACAGCATACGCCTACTTCGAGACCAATACGCAGCATCTCTCTCAATCATGCTCACGCCCAATTTTCCTGGGCCACAAACGCCAAGCCATTCTAGTATATGTTAAAAGTGTGTAGTGAAATGCTCAATGCATAAGAGGTACAAGAAAGCGAACATCCCTGCCAACCCTGCAGAAAGAGGGCACACACATTGGACTCAATCCAACGGCGGTACCAGAAGAAACAAGTATATGAGATTGTCGTTTGCCTTCATGTTGTGTCCTTTTAATCCAAAAAAGGTGCTCTATTGCTTCAAGCTGTCCCTCATGCTCTGGCTGCTCGCACTAACCGGAACATTGCTCGTGGGAAGCACGTGCTTCGGCTTGCTGTTCTGTCGTACCTTGGCCAGCGCATAGACAAGACCGCTGACAAAACCGACGAAGATGGCAGACACACTGCCGAAGGTGACCGGGGCATCGAAAAATACCAGCCCACTAAGCGCAATGGGCAATTTGTTTAGCGCGCCGACCATGGAGTACGTCGTAGAGGAGGTAACGCGGACGGCCCAGGCAGAGGTGTAAGAGATGAAGACGGTAGAGAGTCCGGAGACGATCATAACAATAATGACGGTATTGCGCTGCTCGGGGGGGAAATTCTTTTGGATGTTGGCGGCGGACCAGTCTTCGACGAGGATGGAGGCAACGAGCAAGATCGGGATAGTGAGGAGATTGTTGTAGTACATGGCTATACAGTGGTTAGCAGAAGATAGGTAGCTTCAGATTCCAGCAAACATACTGTCAAAGTCCTTGAAGTTGGTCAACTTTATACGCTTCCTCATAGCCAAAAGATAAGTAGCACTGCATATGCAGTTGAACATCATCCACAGATAACCAGCGTGCAGAGTCGACATAGCATCAGTAGACGCACTAGCAGCCTGTCCCATGCTAGCCAAAGCGTGTTGAATGTCGGCCCAAGCCGCAATGACGGAGCTCAGTACCATCAATCCGAACGAGAAGAGCGCCATCGGTGTCACGGCACCACCGAACCAAAGCACCTCTCCATATGCGATCAGGATGATTGTCAGGTTCTTGAAGATCGTGTATACGGGGATCGAAAGGAACTTTAGTGCCCAGGTGCTCGTGTAGATCATGCCGATGAGGAGGACGGAGATGGGGAACCCTGCTGCTGTTAGCCTGTGCCCTATCTCAAACATCTCTTGGACGTACACTTCTTTGCCTCGTCGCTGTTGAAGTCCCTGTATGTGATTACACCGGCGGCTTTGCAAAACGAGATCGCTGCTACGCAGACGACGGACTGCAGTACTGTTAGCCAAGCACTCTACCGGCTGAGAGTAACACCATACCTGTACGCAGAGTAGGAAGAAGTTGAGATTGAAGTCCACTCCTGACAAAACGTATTTGTTTGTTACTGTCATCGTAATGGAGGAAGCACAATATGCGAAGATGGCAATAACCGGGTTCTCTGTCACCGACGTGCCTCCGCTTCGATGCACACTGGAGGCGCGCGGGGGCGACGGCGCGCGGAATTCTTTGCCTCCAGGCATTTCGATTCTGTAATCGTCGCTCTTCTTATCGTCGGACATCGTGAAGTTGGGACGTATTCGCGCAAAAGCTCCCTTGGTCGGTGCGTCGTAGGCGGTGGTGGCAGGACAGGTAAGCTGGCGTAGATGGCAATCACAAAGGAGGACACGGCGTCGAGGGGGAAAGGACAGAAGATCGGACGTAAAGGGAAAAGAGGAGAGTTTCTCAAGACAAAAGCCCAAGGACACGAATGGGTGGGTCTCAATTACGGTGCTCCCCTGGCTTGGTAGGTGTTGGTTTACGAGCCGTGGTAGGTAATTTTAAGCTGGCAAATGCCGCTAAGCCTCCTTGAGCAGCCAGTAATGGTCCGTCAGCCGCGACCCTGCATGGAAATGCAATGGCTTTTCTATTCTTCGCTACCAGACGCGTAGCTCAAGCCTTGTACGAACGAGCAAATTTCCACGGCCAGCCTCGCAGACAGGATTTCTAGAGAAAGTGTGTGGCTCGATCAGCAGTGGCAGTGTTATCTTCACGTGACCGCTCTTATCGGCGCCTCGTGTAAAGATCATCCCCCCCTTTTCCCACATCAGCCCAGCCATCGTGTGCGCATGAAAGAATGGCTCAACTGGATTCCAAAGTCGCCTCGATTGTCGACCGCGCCACAAGGGACGATGATTCAGACGAAGACGGCCTAATTGCATCCCTAGAAGATGACTCAGAACTCGATGCCTTTCGAGAGCAGCGACTACAACAGCTCCATGCCGAGTACAGCAGAGCGCAGCAATTAAAAGCTAGCGAGCACGGCACGTACACTGAGATCAAAGATGAGAAGGCGTTGATGAATATCACGACCAGCACGAAATTGTGTGTTGTTCACTTCTTCAAGCCGGACTTCAACCGCTGTCGGGTTATGGACACACATCTTGAGGTAAGTCCCCAATCACACTATCAATTACTTGGTCTAACGTGGGAATAGTCTTTGGCGACGTCTCATTACGAGGCCCGCATACTCAAAATCAACGTCGACAATTGCCCTTTTCTTGTCACTAGGTTAGGCATCCAAGTCTTGCCATGTGTCATTGCTTTCATCGATGGCGTAGGAGCTGATCGCATCATTGGATTCGAAGGACTAGGAAGGACTTCAGAGAGTTTTACGACTAGGGATCTGGAAGCAAGGCTCATACGGGCTAATGTGCTTGCGAGGAACAAGGTCAACGATGAAGATGAAAGGAGGAGGGTGCAGAAGAGTAAGGCGAAGCAGCAGGAAGACGAGGAAGATGATTGGGAGGACTGAAAAGCTGTTGGCTGTACGGTCAGTTGCGTCAGCTCGCCCCATCCGTCTACTGCGCGGCTTATTTCCGGAATGCATTCAGCAGAAGTCGGGAAAACAGGACTGATTCAATTAAACAGTGCATGCATTACGCCAGCTGCGATGGGTTTGTGCACATGTTCGAGATCTAATTGGGTAACAGTCATGGTCCCCATACAAGCGATTGCCTGGAGAGCAAGCAAAAGTACGCTTCCAGTTGGCCCTTCGTAGGCTAGAGCTCGACCAGGCTATATCAAGGCTATGCAAATTAACGGGGAGATCACAGTTCCCGTAGTCGAATAGCAAAACATATACACAAATCGCGGAAGCAGTTGACTTGCAGACGATGATTTGTTGAAAAGCTCAGCTGATGCCCCAGTGTAGTATTTGTATAACAAAGACGAGAATTGAACTCTGCAAAGAACGTGAATTAACAGTAACGGGGAAACAAATACATACACCAAGCGGTAGATTGGTATAGTCCTAGAATATTGTTCAGTTGGATGCCATGGTCCGGCTAACGGGTGCTGAGTAATCGCTATTGCCGGAATGGCGTCATGTCCGCCACGTGCGATCGCCCAATTCAAATACTTCTTGGTGTTGCCCAACGCCCAACTTGAACGCAACTTTTACGCTTCTCCAGGCAACAGGGCATCAAGTTATTATAAAATCGACATATAAACTTGACAATGAAGGCCTACTGGTTCGATAATCTCCCCGTAAGCCCTTACTTCCTCGCCAAAGCGTCTCCATCTCACATGACTGCAGGGCGACCAACGCGAGCCACACAACTCTGGCCGCACTCTCGACCCAGACTATCTCGCCAAACTAGGTGTCATATACCACCATGTCCCCGACGTCTCTGGTGTTGACGTAATCGCTACATCCCGCAACTATAGAAATCGGGATGAAATCACTGTGTCGCCCGAAAAAATGGGCGCCATCTACGAGGAGAAGGTGAAGAGTTTTTTCCACGAGCATCTTCATGAGGACGAGGAGATCCGGTACATTTTAGACGGCGGAGGCTACTTTGACGTTAGAAGTGAGGGGGATGATTGGGTGAGGATTTGGCTGGAGAAGGGAGACCTCATCATTTTGCCGCCCGGCATTTACCATCGGTTTACTACTGATGAGCAAAATGTAAGTCTATAGTCGCTGAATGCTAAGTGTAGTGTGGGTTCGAAGCATACGAGGATGCTAACGACAAGTTTTTTAGTACACCAAGGCTCTGCGCCTGTTCAAGGATGAGCCCAAGTGGACACCACTGAACAGAGGAAGCGAGACGGACACGAATCAGTACAGGCAGGAGTACATCAAGACGGTTCTTACGGCTCAGTAAGCTCCCAACGTTGGGAGTATGTGCAGACATGCAAACACGAGCTGAAGTAGATCAGTCTTTACCAGCGAATTATTCCCCTCTTATTTAGGTCTCGAATATACATTCTATTTCATGAATTTGAACGCTGACGTTCTAGTTGCTCGTCACGTCTACAATGTAACGCATGCGAGAAAGGATACATAAGGTTTCGCGACGTCAACAAAGGAATGCCTTCCGCCACCATATTTTCATTCACCCGACAGTGTGCTCCCTTTATTAGATTGTACACAGCAACTTTCAACACTTTCACAATGATATTATTTTGTTACTCTGACAACGAGCAGGGCAAGTACATGAAGGAATCGAAGTACAAAGCATTGTCTTGAAACGACTGCCTTTCAGGCCCCTACACGTGCCTACTTTTTCAAATACCCTCTTATCCCGATTCCAGCAGATATAACGGACAATATACGACAGTAATCAACCACAGATATTTCAACATTGCTTTATCCTCAACTTTACTACTTGTCATCACACAAAAGCACGCACAGAATCTTGTGCACTGCAACTATGAAACGAAAATTACCTTTCACGATGAATAAAAATGCCGCTAGCGAGACATTTATTCACACGGAGCAGAGATTTACATCGTGGCAAGTCACGTCATCGGATAAGGAGAGCGAGGCGTCAACACCTCTAGAGACGGCTGGTAAATCTTTCTTTGGAAACCTCCTAGGCGAGGCAAGAACGGGCGGCCGGGATTTCGTCTCCCCGGGGGAGAAGAAGAAGGACCAGCAGAAGAAAGACGAATACGAGCGCGCACATTGGCGACCTGGTCAGATACGTACGCCTACGCGAGAGTGGCAAGATATGCGACAGTTGCCCAGTGTGCAAATGTTAGAGCATCTTGGCAACGCTCTCAATGATGGCACCGCATACCAAAAGAGCTCCACTTATCGACCTGAAAGCCCCCTTCTTCAAGACCAGTTTTATCCCGATAATGGTCTTCAATATGAGAACTCTTCGCAGGTCTCTTTCTGCCAACACCAAGACCTATGTATCGAGTGGAATTCTCTGGATCCGGACAACAAGAACGGCACATGGAAGCCGAGGATGAAATCCTACTTCAAGTCTCCTTTGGATCATGAGGACCACAAGTCCTGCCCTGCACCTGATTACCAGACGCGGGGCAAGATTCTGGCTGAGCGTATAATCCAGAAGTTTCTGGACATGGAGAATGGCAAGCTTACCGCACGAGATAGGCGAGACGGAAAGGAGCCACGTAGGCCACCGCCAAACAATAGGGTGGAGCGTGAAATTCAGTGCATGATTTCTCAGATGAGCAGGGGCAAACACGAGAAGATTGTCGAGCAGCGGGAGGCTACGCGGGTGTTAATGAATGCCCAAGACCGTAAGAAAGAGCTGGACACGATGGTGTTGCAACAAGCACAACAAGAGGTGCATCGCGGTCAGCGAGCTAAAGGCATCACAGTTGACGATTCGGAAGATGACGAGGCGCCATTGACAAAGCCCAAGAAATTGAGAGTCAACACCAAGAGCACATCTTTGGCAAAGCGGTCCACCAAGGATGAAAAGAAGTCGCCAATGACGAAGCGAACGAAGACACCACTGAAGCCTCGGAAGGCGAAGACGACTGGGGCAGAGTCTGATGAAGACGGCCATGTCGTGCCTAAAAAGGTGACTTCTGTACGGCCAATACATCGACGTCTCGTTTCGGAGCAAAGTTCAGATGAAGAGGAGCAGCCTAAGGCAACTCCGAAGACCAAGACAACGGTGAAGCAACCACAGGCCCCAAAGGCTTCTCGAAAGCCAAAGCCGCGCGAAATGACTACAGAGGAGCGAACTCTTCTAGCAGGTATTCATCAGGTCGAAGAGGAAGAGACGGAGCATTACGCCGCGGTTGAGGTGAACGAAGAACCGCAGTCGGAATCTCCTGAAGCAGACAACAAAGATGAAGACGATGAGCTTCGCAGTGTGCTAGCAGCGATAGAGCGTCCTAACATGGTTACAGGTGTCACTCATCCCCAGCAAGCCTCTGTCACCGAGACGGCTACTATAAAGAGGGCGACAAACGAGAAGGATATTGAAGAGGTTGAAGAAAGCTGGAGCTTCTTCAAGGCTGCAAGAGCAGAAGTGCAAGGGCAGGAGCAGGCTGACGACGAAGAAGACCAAGCGTTTACTCAGCCGTCAGAGACATCTGCCACACCGGAGGCTGATGAAGTTGCGCATCAAGCACCTCTCAAGAAACCAGAGCAGACGAAGTCAAAGAAGCGCAAGGCAGCCGTCATCGAGGAAGACATGAGTGAAAAGCAGTCGCAGAAGAAGTCTAAGAAGTCTGCTGCCATCATTACGGACAGTGATGACGACGCAGACTATACACTACCTGCCGCGGCAACGAAGCTGCCAGAGGAGATGGTCTGCGAAGGTTGGGAGGCTGAGGGAGCTGCGTTGGTAGAAGAGGTAGTTCATCAACAAGAAAAGGAAGAGGAGCAGGAGCAGGAGCAGAAAGAGACCGCAGAGGAGAATGAGGTAACGGAGACTATTGAGACTCAAGAGACCATTGATATCACGGACACGATGGAGAAGATTGCAACCACGCAGATTATTGGAGTCGACCACACCACGCAACTCGACGAGACGGAGCCTTCCGCTGAAGATACTTCGACTCTCCCTTCTCCTTCAAAGAAGCGCAAGAGGAGTTCCACTCCCGAGCAGATCCCCGAGGTGTCATCAAGCAAGGAGTTGGACACCAATGCACAGCCTGCCAAAAAGCTCAAGTCCTCCCCTGCAGAAGAAGAAATCACCGTTATCCAGGAAGAAGTCACACGCCCCTCCACCCCGCAGCCATCGTCGTCGGTACCCCCATCACCCTCAAGCACTCCCTCGCCGCTAAAGAGCACCAAGCGAAAGAATGTATTTTCTGATTCCATGGCTGAAGAAGAGGATTCGTCTGTGACATCTTCTACGCCATCGAGGCTAGTTGAGAAGGTGAAGCGGGTTGCGTTTTCTCCAGAGGTTACGTCTCCTTGTGGACGGGAGCGGAAGATGAGTATCCCGTATATGGTTGACGTTGAGGGTGATGCGGGGGTTGTGAATGGTGAGGTGGATAACACAGCGTTGTCCGAGGATGACGAAGATGGTTTAGATGAGTTGTTCCTCGAGTAGGTACCTGGATGGATGAAGATGGGGAGAGGATGGACATCAGATGTCCATGCCTTTAGCTCAAGGACAATTGTCGTTGGTTAGTGTCTTGGAGTTTGGCGTCATTTTGAGCATTTGCATTTAGCAAGAGCATTGCGGGAGTGTTTCAAGCCCCTAATTGCAACCATGTTGTAATACGAATTCAGTTTGATTTATCATGCATGCCTTAATCCAGTGTGAGTAAATTACGTACAATGGGCCAAAGTCTGAATGAGAACTATGGGTATAGTGGATTATTCTATAGCTTGACACTGTACATGCCCACCTAACCTGCGCCGACAAACCTACAAGACCTAACCTTGAAACGCCATGCTTTTCCCAACTTTTGCTTGAACAATCTATGCAAATAGCACCTGGTCGCTGAGAGGATCCTTTTCTTGCTTGCGTCCACCATGCGACGTGAGTCCGAGATCGGCGTGCTTGGCCTTTGAGTCTTTTACCGCTTCAGTCCTCCTATTGAACCTGCCAGCCTTTGACAGGCGCAAGTCGGAACGGATCTGGTTGGGCGATACGAATTCCTTGTTCTCGTAGATGATGGGGCCTCCGAAACTCGACTCCTGGATGACGATGGGCGTGAGGACGAAGCGCGGGCCAATCTCTACTAAGCTGACGTCGAAGTCGGTCTTGCCGCTCTTCTTCTTGAGAAGAGCATCGACATCAACCTCGTCGCCATCCTTGGTGGGCTTCTTCCTGCTCGTCTCGCTCTCATTGACCTGGTAGACGCGGACCCAGATCTTGCCGTCTGCAACAGTAAAGCCCATGACATGGTCCACGAAAGGCTTCACCTTTCTGCTCGTCTTGGGCACGCCAAAGATTTGGGTAAGAAGTTCCTTGATGACGCGGAGATGGGCCTGCTTTTCGAATGCTGCGTCGAAGGAGAGGATGGGCCGCGATCCTTTTAAGCAGTTTCCGATGAAGTTGAGCTCTTCCATGGTGTGCAGATTTTGCAGGTGCATTTTTACGGTGGGTCCATTGGGGGGCTTGGACATCCAGCAGTAGAGATCCTGGCCTTTGCGGGCTTCAAAGAAGAGGACGTTGTTGCAGTTGTAGAGTTCTGGGACTGTTAGTCTTTGTCATGTGACTTGAGAGTAAACATGGCGAATCGTGTTCTTGAAAACTGCGAGGGCACATTTTTTCTTTCTCAGGCAAGATGGACTCTACGTACCCGCGAGTTCGTTCAGCTGGTAGAGCTTGGTCTTGGTGTCGAGTTTTGCCTCTTTCCGGCTATGGGGCCTTGCTGCAGTCAGCAAGTATTCGCAGAGCGCCAGACTTGAAACTCACATGAGAGAGTACAGGTCATTTAGTAGATGACGATGTCTGAAGGTAACGCCTCTTGAGCTCTGCGAATGATTAGCAAGGCCCGTCGCTGTGTAACCGGAATGCGTACCAGAATGAGGACGCGCTGCTTGTTTCTCTTCTCTCCGGGCTCTTTCTCATGGCCATCTTTGCCGGACAGGGTCTTGTATACGGAAGCCATTGTGGATATGGGCTATGATGTTGCGCAAATGGCGAGTTGGACGTGCCCTTTGGGAGAGTGAAAAAGTTCGAGAATTGATGCCGAGCGGTTTAGCGCCATCGCCTCGCAGGACGCTTGGGCCTGCATGCGAGCCAGCGGTATGGGTCGCGCCTTCCGTCACCGTCCTCGTCTAGTCGCGTCCAATGAGGACGTCGATTGCTGCCTCAGTCACCCGGTACAGTCTCTGCGCATTGGGGTCGCATCTGGGCGGAAAGTGAATGAATGAATCAATTAATATGAACAGCGCAGAAGCAGAAAAGCAGGAGGGGAAAAAAGGCAGAGTTGGGAGGTCATGTTGGGCGGTGGTCGCATTAGCCGAAGCTTGCAACGCCTCAACCCGGCACGCGGAGCAAGAGAGAGAGAGGAACGGCGTGGGCACATGGGATGGATTACGAAATGCGCCCAGCATCAAGACGCCATCAGAGAGGACCAAAGTAGATAATAACTCTATGCAGATGGAATAAAACCCAACCAAGAACCTGCTGGCCAGCTGCAACGGGGCCGCTCGCATGCATGCCAAAGTATTGGCCGCTGGACCCTCTGGGCGTGCGTGGAGTACTGCTTCTACGATAGATGGGGTTCAAGTGCTTTGTTAACAGTAGAACCCGCCCAGTCGCGGAAAAAGGGTCGCGATGCGTGTGCCGCGAGTAATTCCCACCATGACTTGCCCTTCTCCTGCTGCTCCGCGCCCATCTTCGCTGCATCTCATCAGACGCTGTCTCGCTGGTCGCTGAGGCTGCCATCCAACCTCATCGCGGCTCTGCATCACTGGGGAAAGGGAACTGGCCGCGGCCGCACTAAGCACAGGAGCTGACCGTCCATCTTCCCCGTGTGTGTGTGTGTGTGCTTGCTTTCAGACGACGACTTTGCTCCACATCCATCAAAGCCTCGTCGTCCCCATCTTCCCCTCTGCCTGCTGTCCATCTCGCCGTCGTTCGTCACGCATCCATCGTCCCATCCATCATCCGACGGCGCAATCAATCACTCAACCAGTCCTGTCGCCCGCCTGCGACGCCTGCTGCTGCTGCGCGCTCCCCCAGTTTGCCTCTGCTGCTTCTCGCCCATGGAGCAGCCAGCCCAACGGCAGTGCTGATAGCTCTCACGCGCGCGCGCAGTCGTCATGTTCCGCGATCCCGCCGTCGTGCCGCGCTCGGTCGACGACGCGGAGGAGCTTTCGCGAGGAGACGAAAGAATGCCGCCAGGGCACCAAGGGGATCCTCCGCCAGCTTACCACACATCGCCAACACAAACCGCCCAACCCTACCAGCACCACTCCCCAACGACACCCGCGCCCTTGCCGCTGCACCACGCCAACAATTTCCATCCCCGTCAACACCACCGTCCTCCCACCTCGCCGCCCTCGACCGACCTCCCGCCCATCACCACGCAGCTCTACGCTCGCGACACGTCCAGATACTACGATCCCACATCAGACAATGGCGAGCGCACTCTAGGGCGCGACCCGGCGCGTTACGACACCAACCACTATCCCCCACAGGTCCGTACACCTACCTCCCATCCATGCCATCGTCGACGTGCCTGCTCTGCTGCTACAGACACATTTTATATGCAGGGATAAAACGCTAACCCTCCTCTTCTCCAGACTCGAGATCCGCAACCCTATCACTCGCCAGTCACAAACGCATACCCCCATCACTCGCCGCTGCAGCGTCCGCATTCACAACACCAGCAGACTGGCACCATGGAGGCCATGTCGCACTCTCCCGTGTCCCCGTCCGTCTATCAATCATTGAACCGGGGCGCCGTCCAGCCGCCACCGCCAAACTATGCGAGGCGGCCATCGTTCAAGGACGAGGTAAGTGAAACCACGCCTTACTTGTACTTACCATCATCTGTCTGCAGTCCCTAACCACCACGCAGGCACCGCCCCCAACCCGCGCCGACCCCATGTCCCTCTCGAGCATCATGTCCTCTGGCGTAGACAACGACCCTCCACCGAAAACCCAACAACTCCCGCCCCTCAACCCCGATTCCTATCGACTATCGAAGCCATCGCCCAACCCCCTTTTTGTCAAACAAGAGGCCATGACATCCCCTGCACCTCCCGACCTACCACCACAAGGCAATGGCTACCCCCCTCGAGGCCTGTACGAGTCAATGCCACCTGTCGGTAGCTTGCAGCCCTCGCTCCAGCCCTCATCTCGCGAGCTGCCTGTGCCAGACGAGGCTGAAGTAGAGGCTGCTCTCGCCCACATCGAAACCAAGCAGATGAATGAGGTTGAGGATTCAGGCACCCCACATGAGCATGAGGAGCACAAAGAGCGCAGCCAAAAGCGCGCCTTGGAGGTTACCAATGCAGACAATAGTAAACGCAAGCGCCGACGGACTGCTACCCTGGTGCGCTTCCAGGATGTCATCGGTGCCCACCGCGATTATGCCAAGCAGTCATATAACTTGGAACATGAGGGCGACGCCTGGCAACAGGTCCAGAGCCAGGAGATTGCCGAGGAGAAAGAGCGCAAGAAGGACATGCAACGCAAGCGCAGGCGGGAAAAGACCATCCAGAATGAGGAAGCCAAGCGTGCTGAAGCACTAGCAAAGGCTGGACAGGCGGAGAATGAGGAAGAGAAGGAGCGACACCTCCTAGCTGCGCAAAAGGCTGAACGCAAGGCGAAGACTACCTCGCAGCTTCTACAAGGTAATGCGCCTAGCAAAGACATCCGGGAAACTACTCCACATGGGCCAAACCTTGAAGGCGGCACCATGAGCTCCTTCCAGGCCTCCGACGACGTTCTAGGAGGTGGCGGAAAGCGGAAAGGAAACCGTGCTACGGGGCGTCTCAAGAAAAGCAAGGAACAAAAGCAGGCAGAAAAGGATGCTGCTGCCGCTGGTCAGGCCGCTCTCGATCGTGGCGACGACCTTCCTCTCATTGCACCGCGCGACGAGTCGCGTCTCGAATCCGTCAGAGGCCGAAGTCATACAGAAGATCTGGGCCCTGTTGTCTTGACATCTTACGACTCGTCCGTATATCGCAATCTCTACCAGCAGATTGTAAAAGACCTGGCTCGAAAGGATTTACCCAAGGTCGTCCGTATCAAGGAGAATTCACTGTCTACAAAGCAGTCGAATCTACGAAAGACAGCCCAGTTGGCCGCCAAGGAAGCCCGTCGATGGCAGATGCGCACAAACAAGAATCAGAAAGACACACAAGCTAGGGCCAAGCGCGGGATGCGCGAGATGCTTGCTTTCTGGAAGAGGAACGAGCGTGACGAGCGCGAGTCACGGAAGAACGCTGAGCGTCAAGAACTGGAAAATGCGAAGAAGGCTGAAGCTGATCGGGAAGCCAATCGACAGAAGCGCAAACTCAACTTCCTTATTTCCCAGACCGAGCTCTACTCCCATTTCATCGGCAAGAAGGCTAGAACATCTGAAATCGAGAGGTCCACGGACGATGCCGACACAGCTGCAGCTGCACCAGCGGAAGCACATCATTCCGGAATCGATGTTGGCGATCTGCCTACGCAGGCTAGTGGCAAGGTGACCAACTTTGAAGACCTTGATTTTGACAATGAGGATGAGAGCGTTCTCAATGCCGCCGCTATGGCGAACGCCCAACACGCCATTCAGGAGGCGCAGGATCGAGCTCGTGCCTTTAACAAACCTGGGGGTGACGAGGAGGACGGCGAGCTCAACTTCCAAAATCCTTCCGGGCTGCAGAACAAAGAAGACTGGATACCTCAACCTGGCATGCTCAACTGTACCCTCAAAGAATACCAACTCAAGGGTCTCAATTGGCTGGTCAATCTGTACGAGCAAGGTATCAACGGTATCCTGGCCGATGAGATGGGCCTTGGAAAGACCGTCCAGTCCATTTCCGTCATGGCATACCTTGCTGAGAGGTACAACATATGGGGTCCTTTCCTCGTCATCGCCCCGGCTTCAACACTGCACAACTGGCAACAAGAGATTTCGCGGTTCGTGCCAGATTTGAACGTAATCCCCTACTGGGGCACCGCCAAAGATCGAAAGATTTTACGCAAGCTGTGGGATCGGAAGCATGTTACATACACCAGGGACTCGCCGTTCCATGTTGTGGTTTCCTCCTACCAGTTGGTCGTTCAAGATGCTCAATACTTCCAGAAGATGCGTTGGCAGTACATGATTCTCGATGAAGCTCAGGCCATCAAGTCTTCTCAGAGCTCTCGATGGAAGAGCTTGCTGGGTTTCCACTCGCGCAATCGACTGCTTCTGACGGGTACACCCATCCAGAACAACATGCAGGAACTCTGGGCACTTCTCCATTTCATCATGCCGAGCTTGTTCGATTCGCATGACGAATTTAGCGAGTGGTTCTCAAAGGACATTGAAAGTCACGCACAGAGTAACACCAAACTCAACGAGGACCAGTTGAGGCGACTACATATGATTTTGAAGCCCTTCATGCTGCGACGTGTCAAGAAGCATGTACAGAAAGAGCTGGGAGACAAGATCGAGTTGGACGTTTACTGCGACCTTACCTACCGACAGCGCGCCTACTACGCCAACCTTCGCAACAAGATCAGCATCATGGACCTAATCGAGAAGGCTGTTGGCGACGAACAAGACAGCGCGACCCTGATGAACCTCGTTATGCAGTTCAGGAAGGTTTGCAACCACCCTGACCTTTTCGAGCGCGCTGATACATGGTCTCCTTTCTCCTTTGCCTACTTTGCTGAGACTGCGTCCTTCCTGCGCGAAGGCCAGAACGTGCGAGTTGGATATTCCACACGAAACCTAATAGAGTACTCTCTACCGCGCCTTGTTTGCCGGAATGGCGGTCGGCTTGATATCGCTGGTCCTGAGAATCCGACGGCGGGCTTCAAGGGCCACTATCTCGACAACTTGATGAACGTCTGGAGCCCAGACAACGTTCAGCGGTCCGCTCGCCAGGCAGGTGCATTCTCTTGGCTTCGCTTTTCGGATCTCTCGGCAAGTGAAGCGTCAAAGGTTGCGAAGAGCGACTTATTCCACAGAGCTCTTGCTGCTGGTGACAAGCCAAACAAAACCGGTCGATTCAACGTTTTCTATGATGGCGACAACGGCGAGTGGGAACCCAAGCAATCGATGTTCAATATTGTCGATCGCCAAGATCGCGCTCCTTTGACCGACATCACCACCGAAGGCTACATGCACAATCTGCTCAATGTGTCCCAGGCTGCATTTGAGAAAACAGGCTTGAACGTTATCGAGCCATGTGCCAAGCCAAAAGCCTCCGCGCCTCCGATTGAGCTGTACTGCGCCAGCCAGGGTGTCATCGCAGAGAAACAGCGTGACTACTTCAATGCTCCCATCCGCAATGCCCTGTACGGCGTCTCCGAGAAGACTGAACACGTCATGTTAGATTCCAAGCAGGATAGCACCGCTCTGACGGTTCGCAACAAGCTACCCCCACCGACAAATGAGCGAACGCGGTTCACGCACATCGAGGCCCCATCCATGTCGCGCTTCGTCACGGATTCTGGTAAGCTAGCTCGACTGGATGCGTTGCTCAAAGAGCTCAAGGCGGGCGACCACCGTGTCCTGCTGTACTTCCAAATGACGCGGATGATTGATCTCATGGAGGAGTATCTGACATACCGAAACTACAAGTACTGTCGCCTGGACGGATCGACGAAGCTCGAGGACCGTCGAGATACCGTCGCAGATTTCCAGACGGACCCGTCCATCTTTGTCTTCCTGCTGTCTACCCGTGCCGGTGGTCTTGGTATCAACTTGACGGCGGCCGATACCGTCATCTTCTACGACTCGGACTGGAATCCGACGATCGACTCGCAGGCCATGGACCGTGCCCATCGTCTTGGCCAGACGCGACAAGTCACAGTATACCGTCTCATCACAGCCGGCACTATCGAAGAACGAATCCGCAAGCGGGCTCTTCAGAAGGAAGAAGTGCAGCGCGTTGTCATTTCGGGTGGCGGCGGTGCTGGAGTCGACTTCAACACGCGGTCTAGAGAGAACCGTACCAAGGACATGGCTATGTGGCTCGTGGACGACGAACAGGCCGCTGAGATTGAGAAGAAGGAGGCAGAGTTGGCGGAGCAGGAGAAGAATGCCCCACCGGGAAAGAAGAGGAAGAGCAAGAAGAAGGTGGATGTGAACTTGGACGACATGTATCATGAAGGTGAGTCTGATCAACAGCTACAATTTTGATGGTAGACATACTGACGCCGGCTAGGCGAAGGACATTTCGATGAGAGCGCAAAGGCCAGCGGTGCAGCGACTCCGATAGCTGCTACGGAAGCCGCTCCAGGCGGCAAGAAGAAGAAAGGTCTCAGCAAGAAGGCGAAGACGGCTAAGCAGCGTCTTGCAGTTGCTGATGGCGAGGTTTAATCTTTGTAACACTACCCTTTCCCTTTCCCTTTCCATCTTTACCTTTAGCTGGGGCACCAGCACCCCGCACCGGGCACGTTAGCTTGTACGGGACGTTGCATATGTACACTACAGTCGTGTTCCTTTTCCTTTTTACCTAGGGTTGCTTTTGGCGCCAGTCTCCTGCATCATACTGCATAGATGAGGGAGTCTAAAAGATGTAGAGATTATGTTATTTTGTGGATTATGCATCGACAGTAATTTGACCGTGTTGAAACGCTATACGCGGGTGCCGGCTATTATAATGAAGAGTCGCAACTGTTACTGTCTGTAGATGCTGCAGGATGCGCGACGCTTTTGCGACAGCAAGGGCGGGTCATGTCCCTTCAGGTGGGCTACGCATCCACTTGGTGTAACGGATGGGAAATAATTTGGTCGCTCGTCCAAAGGAGTAGCGCTTCCTTTTCCTGCCCAGGTGTAATAATCTAATCTAAAATTACATTTGCGCGCTGACTGATGAACACGATGGCGCTAACCCGGTGGTGATTGGACCCCTCCATGGTTTTGGTTTGGGTTTGGGTTGGATTGGTTTGGTTTGGTCGGCGCCCGCGGGACGTGAATGGATTGGGGGCTGGCTTTTGGCTGGACCCGAGTGCGCTGCCCCCTTCTCGACCCTCCTTGGCGTCTTCCGCTAACAGGCAGTGCCACTGCTGGATCCCTTTTTGTTACAATCCGTCCTGAACTCCTGTGTGATACCCTTCTCCTACTCCTCTCTCATCGATTCGCTCGCACCCTCGCCGCTCGCGCCGTGTAACACCACCCACCATCAGGCCCGCGCCTCCGCTCCTTTGCCCACCTGTCACTTTCTCCGAGCATGATCGCATAGCCCGACGCTTCCCGCAAACAATCCCTCGCTCGCTATCTCGATTATAGCATACCATGGGTAGGCCGTGGCTCAAGATCCGAAGCCGACGAATGCATGCGACTAACAGCGACATATAGTTGAGAAACGCCCCTCGACCGACGGCCTCGTCGATAATGTCGATCCTCGAGAATCGCACGAGCTGGAGGAGCTGCCTACATTCGAGAAGCCAGCGACGGAGCCGGCGCCATTGCCGTTGAGGGAGAAACTCGTTACGTGTTTTTGGATTGCGCTGAACACGCTGAGCACACTGGGACTCATCTTTTTGAGCAAACGGTACGCTAGCCTCGAGATGCTTCGGATATATACGGCACTTTGCTGATCAAGGAACAGCGTCTTCAGCGACAAGCAGCTCAAAGCCTGCCAGCTCATGGTCGTCATGTGGCATTTTACCGCGACAGGCCTCGTCCTCTTCATCTCCACCCTCGGCCCCTTCCGCGCTTTCAAAGCCGTACGCCTTAATGTCTGGAACATGCTGCCCGTGTGCGGTTTCTTCGCGGGATACGTCGTCCTCGGCAACCTCTCGCTCACCTTCAACTCGATCGGCTTCTACCAGCTCTCCAAAGTCATGACAACCCCTACCGTTGTCCTAATCAACTTTGTCCTGTTCAGGAAGATGGTCACCCGCTACATGCTCATTGCCATCTTGGCCACCTGCATTGGTGTATCCTTCACCATCAACGAGGCAGCCAAGACACAGCTGTTTGGCATCATTATTGCGACGCTGGCTTTCTGCTCCACGGCTCTCTACCAGATTTGGATCGGCAAGAAGATTGAGGATTTTGCCGTCAGCCCGCCTCAGCTCCTCCTCAACCAAGCGCCCATCTCCGTCTGCCTCCTCCTCCCCTTCGTCCCATTTTTCGACACGCTTCCAGATCTCAGCAAGGTGCCCACCGACATCCTCTGGTCCGTCTGCGCGAGCGGTATCATGGCTTCCATGTACAACTTGAGCCAGTTCTTGATTATCGGCCGTACGTCGGCGTTGACCTTCAACATTGTTAGTCATCTCAAGACGATTCTCATTCTGTCCATTGGCTGGTACAGCGAGGGCAAGATCCTGAGCCCGCGGGAGTGGTTTGGTGTTTTGCTTGCGCTGGGTGGCGGCTGGGTATACTCGCATCTTGCGCTCAAGGCGAAGAAGTAGGGCAAGTTGAGAGCGTTGAAAGAGACGCTGGGCGCCCGAGAGGGGCCTGTTGTATAGAGTATGGAGCCGGGGCTCGCGCGGAAGTCTTGTCTTGAGGGACTACTTTGATGCTACTAGATATGCACTGTTTGAAACGCCTGTTTGTATATGCGACGCAACGCACAGCACAGCGAGAGAGCGACATGGTGTGCTTGGATTTTACGCCCACAAAAACATTTGACGATAGATCACACGCGGTTTGGGGATATACCTTCTCTGTTTCTTATAGGGTCTTGGGGGGATCCTTCGGTAGACGACATTGTTTGTCGCACCTGGTCATATCTCTAGGTTTTGCATTTAATTAGCACGGCGTTGAATACTCTGATAATATACCTCGAATGAAAGCATTGAAACTTCAACTAGCTTGCTCGCTTCCTCTCTGTTTTTTCAGGCGTTTGATAGAAAATAGACAGTTTCATGAATTGCGAGATCTCTTGTGCAAGACCCTGCTCTTGCGGATAGATTGGCGAAAGACCAAGACTAGAGCTTCTCTCTCTCCAAGCACACCTCGTATCAAGTCGCAAAATGCGCCTCGAGCACCAAGGGCCTACATCCCATAGACATCATCATGCATTTCCGCCTCCCTTCCGTGACCCAACCACATCATCATCAATCCAATCTAGTCCTCTACACGAGACGGCGTAGTCAAGCACGTCTCTCTTCCCAAAGCACAGCCTTCCATAAGCCTTCCACAAGCCTTCTCTCACCCTTCCTAACACGGAATAGATAGACACAGGTAGATCACCTGCCCTGCACCCACGTGACGCCCGCACAGCCCCGTCTACGCCGATCCAGCTCGCGACCCTGGCAACCTCCACTGGATACGGGGATTACCACGCAAGACCAACGTACCTGATGAAGCGAAACAACGAATCAGAAGCGGTGGCTACTCTACTCTGACATACCGACGGGGGGCAAATGGGGAAATCGGGCGCCCATGTAGGCTGACCGGTTGTATCTAAAGCAGTGAGTATCTTCGCGAAGGAAGCTATGCTGTTTTGGGAAATGGTAGAGCGGTGGGTGGGTGGCCTTACTTATATGGGGGGCGGTACGATGATGTGGGATGTGGGTTGCGAGGCAGACTGGGTAAGAGTTCTGCGTCTGAAGGGGGCTTGGGGAGTGGTATATTAAGTTGGGGTTGGCCCGCGTCGTGGAGAGGTTTTTATCTTCATCGATTCAAGCCAACACAAGAGACAAGATTTATATCTTCGATCTACGCACCATAACAAGATAGCGACTACTAAGCTACAACAAGAACATTCTTGAATACTTCCAAATCTACCCAACCCTTGATTACACTTTGTCTTTCGACTACTACCCACCGACATCTGTCTGAACTACCAAATCCTATTTCTGCACAACTACACACGACCTCTTGGTACAACAACACATACACGACGCGTGCTCGCCTCAACCTAAATCTGACACCAAAGTAAATCTCATCAACATGGGTTGTGGTTCCTCAAAGCAAGCCTACGACTACCCCCCGCCCATGCGGCAAACTCGGGGCCAGGCACGACGCATGAGACGGGAACAGCGCAACAGACGTCATGGCAACTATGCAGGAGGCGCTGGTGGAATGGGCTACGTGGGTGGTGGAGGAGGGTTCTTCGGTGGTGATGGTGGTGGCGGCGGCGGAGGATGTGGAGGAGGAGATGGTGGAGGCGGCGGCGGAGGCGGCGGCGGCTGCTAGACATGGAGTGTGTAACGATAAGGTGTGGGTTAGGAATTTGGGTTGGCGTTTGGGGGGTGGGATATGGGAATACCCTGGGCTCCTTTGTTGTTTTATTCTGTAGATTGCCTATATGGTAATTGGACTCTGGAAGAATTCATAGAATGCTCTGATGCTCCAACTCTTCCTAACCTTGCTGGGTCAAAAACATCTCTTTCTCATTGACCTAGGGCCACGCGAAGCCTCAGTGCATTCTTTTATATTCCAACCTGGCCCCTCTCAAGGGTTCGATGTTCTCTCTGCGCTACCATATGCCGCTCCAAACTTTCTGCGTACGCTTCACTTACTCCAGTGACCTGTGCTTTGCGCACTCCATAAAGCGCTCGGAACGGAAGCAGCACTGTCTGTGTTTGCGAAAAGTTGCTCTCGTCCTGTACTCTATGGACCCTGCCACTCGGAAACTTCACACGACTTATAGCGCCATCGATCAAATGTAGCTGCAGCCGGTGCAACTGCGGAGCCACTACCAACAAGTCCACGAGCTCCTGTACTCTTCGTCGTATTCCTGCGGGCAGACCGCGCCCCCCGTGGTTGTATTTTATCATGCCAGTGTAGTCGTCCACCGATTCTACGTTTACGACATAGTTCTTTATTCGAAGGAGGTTGCGTTGGGAGAAGTGATCCAGGAATTGGTACGCTCGATTCGGTGTCAAGTTGTTCGCCGTCCGCCAGCGGTAGCGAAAGTTGATTGTATCGAACGTCACGTCGACCACAAAGATATTGCTTCCGTATAGCATATCTGCTGCCTCTTCGTGGATCTGGCGATTAACAGCTAACAGGCTCGTGCCGCCGCGCAGCCAGACGATATCATTGCCACTCTCGCGATCAGTGCGCGGTGAGGTCTTCTGCATGCGCCAGCCCCCGTCGCCATTTCTCTGCCGGACGAATGTCAGATTGAACTCGGCTTTGGGGGCAGGGTCGGGAGGGCGTTGCAAACGCACATCGAATGTCGTGGTGTGGGGGAGGACGTAGCAATAGATTAGTCTTCGAAGTTCGACAGGTAAGCGCAGAAGTGGCGAGACGTCCATAGAAATAGGTTCGTAGCGCTGCATTGTTTATTTAGTAGGGCCAGCCGATCGAATTGGCCATGAGTACCTGAAGCGATTCAGCAAGTCTCCCAGAGATCGCGTCCTCGAGTACCATTGACGACATCGGGAGTGTCGCTGCCGATTGGCTCCTGCGGTCTGGGGTTAGCCTACTTGGCGTTATTTACTCAACTCCATGGTCGTGACGATGACTCCTTTCCTCCCTCAACACCAACCATGACACTCACTACGACAGACAGCCCATCGGGGCCTGCATTTACTTGGAATGGATCGTTTGAGAAGGTTGTGTTTTCTATCTATAGCCCCAACGGAGGGGTCCGATTTATCTGAACCTCAGCTTCCCTATCGGCGCCCAAGCAGCTAGCTACGCGTCGATCGATCGCAAGATCAGACTGTACGAATCAATAAAGATAGACTCGGAGATCTGAGATACTGGGGTGAAGAAGAGGTGTCGAGATCTCGCGTTTTCGGCCAACTTCAAGATTACACGACTAAGTAGTAGTCACAATAGGCTAGAGGCCTAACGCGTTAACATACAAATCACAAGTAAGTTGCATACACGCTGTCGGACGTATACAGCATGTTGGATGCTGCAGTCAGTCGCTGACCGTCTAATCTCCAGAAAATCCGGGCCTGATCCCACTATCAGAATGTTGTTCGAAGACCTAGCCACCGAGCTGGTGCTCCAAATCTACTTTTCCAGCACTTCCGTTGCCGACGTCCTTACACTATCCTCCACCTGTCGTCGCTTTCGTAATATCTTCTCATCCTCCCAGAAGCTTGCCATACTCGAAAATGCCGCTGAACTGCAATTCGGACCTCTACAAGATCTCACTCAGCTCCTGACGCACAACGCCAGCCAACCAGCCCACATCGTTCGCAACGTTCCGTTCTCGGCCGCCTTGCTCAAACAGATTCTACGTACAGGTCGAGTGGCTGAGAAATGGTGCGATATTTACCCTTTCAAAAAGTGGAAGTACAACTACGAAAGCCGTCGGCTTCTGACGAGCGAGGAGCGATATCGACTCCGGAGAGCAGTCTACCGATCTTGGCTCTACTCTCGCGCCTTCCACAACCGTGACCACCCGCGCGAGCTCCGCGCAACCAAACTCGTTCTTCAGAAACGCGCTGCGCTCCTACATAACTGGAACACACAGGAGCTTGCCGAGATCGCAGACGTGCATGATATTATCCGCGAGGTGGTTTATAGCAACGTCTGTCCTTCGAACGGCACGATATCCCGGAAGTTTAAAAAACGATATCCCGAACCTGAGCACGGATTGCTATTCAACATCCACCTCAACTACCCTCCGCCGGGGCCGCCATCCTACAACCCTTTCACGCCCAATACCCTCTCTTCCCATTTCAACAATACATCTACTTACACCTCCCGCTTCGCTTCCTCAAGATACTCTCCACGCCCTAGTCATGAAGTCGGTGCCGAGGGCTGGGGCGACGACATCCCGCACTACTACGTCGTCGAAGATTACCTTAAGCTGGACCCCGAGCAGATCCTGTGGCTGAAAGAGAATGCTCCGCTGAAGGGTATGGTGGAGAGTTATGTGAGGTGTCTGGGAGAAAGTAGCGACGGGTCGAACTGGTTCACAAATAATGGGGAGACTTGGGTGCAGACGCTTGAGTATGTGTTAGATGAGAGGGGCGAGGGGGTGGAAGACTTCATGGGTGCGATTGCGGACGAAGGGCTGGGTGTTGCCGTCAACGGAACATAGGTGGTTGGTGGTTTTGATAGGATTCAGATGAACTGGGAGGCATATGCATTGTTCGATTTTACGTGAAGTGTGTAGATCATAGGCATATTTTGCATTAATTCAATCTACAGCATTCAATCTCGTTCATCATCCATATCCGCAAAATGTCTCAACTCTTCCTCTTTCATGTCACCCGCCAGCACCCGATCCAACTTTGCTTGCTTTCTATCCTTCTCGCCCCTTCCATCCCTCCAACCTCCGCGCTCCTCCCTATCTCTTGGCCTTGTAGCCCACTCCCCTCTCCGTTCCCTAACTCCACTACTCGAAGCCGGCCGATTTCTCCTCTCCCTCGTCTTCTCCGCCCACGTTCTAACCTCTCCACGCCGCAAGACACGGTGCACGACAAAACCTTCTTCCGTGTCATCGAACTCTTCTTCTGCTTCGAGCAGAACTTGTGCGTCAATTAGGCGCTTGTCAATGCGTGTCCAGCGTGCGCCAGAGGGTGTGAAGTAATCATCTAAATTGATGGTGGAGAGGTCAAGGGCAAGGTCGTAGTCAGTGTTTGACGTTGAAGGTTCGGCGGTAGTGGGACTTGGCGGCGTGTCTTTGAAGATGGGAGGATTCCGGACTTGGGCGGTTGTAGAGGGAGGCTCTGGCGATCTTCCCGTCGTTCTATTTCTCAAATTTCCACTTGGATGCTGCGCTGGAGACTGATTCTCTCGTCGTGTCGCCGTAACGACCCATGTCTCTGCATTCAAGGAGCGCTGTATGTCTCCTCGTGCTGCTAGTTGTCTAATTTCAGGCCATATCTCTGAAGTAGGTAGTTGGAGGGCAGAAGCAATTTCCCGTACGGTTTGCCTGCTTTCGTTTCCGCTGGCTCGGTTGACATATGTCATGTATGACAGGATTTGCACAGCGAGAGGACTCATAAGCTCGAAAGCAGGAATGCTTTGTTCCTTCGGCTGTCTTTGCTGCGGAAGCAGTGTAGGAAGCTCTGCTGGAGGGCGCGATATGACCCACGTACTCCCGTCGATGGTATTATGGGCCTTGTCTTGTGCTGCTAGTCCTTCGATGGCGGCTGAAATCTCCGCCTGCTCTCTCTGAAGTGCGGACGCTATGTCTTTGGTGTGTTGACCTATGTAGGAGCCTGGTCTTGTCTTGAGATCTTTTGTCAGATGTGCCATAATCTGGTCCGCTAGTGGGCTGTTGCCGCCATCGCTTGGTGTTTTCTGAACGGGTGTAGAGAGATTATCAGATGGCACTGCTGGAAGGGTGATGGTGCCTTCTACTGGCAGATCCGATGCTCGCCCTTGCTCACTCGAGCTCGGCCGTAAAGTGTCAGTAGCTTCTCTCAGGTTTTGTAATCTGGACTGCAGAGGACTCAACCGCCCCTCACGGTGCTTTTTGGCCAAAGCTAGGTCTTCGCGGATATCATGCAGCCGCTGATTCCACCCAAGATAACTTTCAGCCGGCTTTTGACTCTCGCTTGACAGAGGCCTAGCGTCACTTGGTCCCGCTACTGATTCAAGCTCCCGTCCGCGATCAATTCGCGCGGAATCCTCCTGGAGCTCAGAAGCGTCACCTCTCGCACGCTGTAACGACTCGAGCAGTGCTTCTGAGCCACTGGCACTTTGACTGCGGAGCAATATGTCTCCACTGGTTTTTAATACCGAGTCCAGGCGTGGAGCACCAGAAATAGTCACCTCAGTATTGGCTGCATGCCTCGCTACAACAGTGGTGGCGATAAGCTGAAGAGCTAGCAGTGGAACTTGGTTTGCTGCTGGATGGTCCGACTCACGGAACTCAACCTTGCCTGGATAGATGTGGATGCTACACTCGCTAGGGTATACTGGGTCCCACCTCTTTGCAAGGTTAGACCAGATAGCGACTTCTGCTCGAGGCTTCTCTCGGCCTCCTGAGATTGTAGCTGACTCTGTGCTTTCCGCCTCATGCGTTATAATAGATGATTGTGCGGCGCCCTCTTGCCGCTGGTCCTGAACTGTGGCTGCATATCGTCGGTTCTGACTGACAAATGGTCTGCGTCCACCTTCATCTCGCAAACTCTTTTCCACTGTAGTCAATAGACTCAGTGATAGCGGGAACAAATCGGTGGGAACCTCTAATCCCATGCGCTGGCCGGTATTGTCGGGTTTGGTATGCACGATTTGATCCATAGACATGTTCATGTACCACAACACCACTTGTGCAAGCGGATAGCCCTTTTCACACAGATCCCGCCCATCCAGATATAATTTATTGATATCTTTACAGATGACGCAGTCTTTGGCGTGTGACTCGAAGGCGATCAGCGCATGTTCTTCGTATGTGTCGATTTGACGTGAAGTCTCAGCCTGTTTGCCGAAACGCACATTACGGAAGGCTTCGCCGATGGACCCGAACAGTGTTCGACGACGAGTTGAAGATGACTCTACGGATGGTGAATCGCTCTTTGGCCCGGCAGGTTGCGTAGTAGGTAGTGCTTGAGTACCATACTCCTTTGGTGGGAAGTAGACTGGCAAAAGACTCTTGTAAATGAACTCATCGCTAGATGAGTACACCACAAAAATGATCTTCTCAAGTAAACTAGTGGGCTCCGCAGATTCGAGGAATCCCTTGACTTCTTCCATTGCCAGTGATGCGCAATCACGTCGTGGATAGTTCAGCATGCCTGTGCCAATGCTTGGTATTGCAATCGATGTCGCCCGCATTGAGACGGCCGTATGTAGGACGTCACGGTAGATTCGACGCAACAAATTTCTAGTGTCCTTCCCATACTGTTGAGGCGGCACTGTATGGAGGATGTGTTTGGCCGGAAGCAGATATCCCGGCGTCGCCCTCACATCGCCTTCGTTGCACATGCCAAATTTCTTGACTTCTTCCCGTAGTTCGAATCCGCCTTTCTTGAACACGGTACGATCAAGTGTGCCCATCCCGTTGAAGAAAACATCTGTTGAGTTAACTATAATGTCAACTTCTAGCTGAGTGATATCCACTCTGTTTAAGCAAACTGTGTGGTTGAAAATTGCAGAACTAATGCAGGTGTGCGAAGTCAGTGTACGTCTTATATGCAGTTCTTTCTAGGTTACATACGGATGCGCCAAGGTAGGCTTTGATTGGAGCTCACCGAGTTGATAAAGTCGAGCAACCGACGATATTTCATGCAGTCTAACAGTTTCACGAGCGTGGGACACTGTCTGTCGTTGAAACTCACGAGTGTAGAGAACTTCATCTAGGTGGTCGCGAATGCCTTCTGCGTCTTGTCCAATTTGTTTGGCTTTGTAACTATCCAGTCGTTGTCGCATATTAGACATTTCGTCCAACTCGATACCATCGCGCGTTAAGATGTCGTCTAGACATTGCACAAAGTTCTGGCAGTCCACCAGAAAATGGACAAGATCGCTTGCGTGCGTTGTCCTCATATGAGCGTTGTAATCATCCCAAATTTCTTTATGCTTTGGTACTAATCCTGATGTATCTTTGGCCAGCTCGGTGGTTTCAGTGACGCTGCCACAAACCGTTTGCATGACCGAGCAGATCAGGTTAAGATCCCCCAAACTTCGTTTTAGCTCCTTAGGCCCTAACAGGAAGCTTCGAATCGAAGCCAGTGCGGAGTCAATAGCGCTGAGCTCACCAAGAATCTTTTCGTCGAAGTCCGGCACTACCAGGCTGAAGTCCGTGGACAGCTCCTCGAACAATTTCTGGACCTGGGTACGAGTTTCCAGGACCTGGATGGCTAGTGCAGCACGGTTTGCCGACCACTCCGACGACTTCGCGACTTCGAGGTCTCCATATGTTGGTGGGAAGAACACAGGGAAAAAGTCCATCTAAAGTGTGTATGTACAAAGTCAGTGTATGTCTCACAAATAGTTCGTACACTAGGGTTTCATACGTAAGCCTTTTCGTCTACTGCGCTCATGACACAAAAGACGATTCGCTCCAAGTTGTTATCAGTGTGAGCGTCTAAGAAGTCTCGAACCTCTTGAAGCGCGATGCGGGCGGCCACTCGTGGAGGGAAGCCACATCCTCCTGTGCCCAGACATGGGAAAGCAATCTGCTTGAAGTCATAGTTGAGAGCCATCTTCAAGGCGCTACGGTAACATTGTGTGAGCACGTTGAATTCGCCCATGCCCTTCGAAGCAGAATATTGTGGTCGTGACGCGTGGATAACCCAAGGACTTGGAAGGTCATACCCATGGGTCAGCTCTACTTGCCCAGCTTTGACTTTGCCTTTCGACTTTGCCTCTTGTCTCATGCCTGGTCCCGCAGCTTTATGGACAGCGTGATTGAGCGTTTCAGGAGATTTCGTGATTTTCATAGCACTGTTAGCGCTGTTGACGATCGCGTCTACCTTTAGCCTCGTCAGGTCGTAGTAGCAAAAGGATATCATCCGATTGTAGACGTCATTGGGCGCATATCTTTGGTCACGCTGCATGAGCCTCCGTGACCTGTACAACGAGCGGAGCGTAGGGATCTCAGACACAGTAAGGATCGGTCCTCTCTTATTCTTTTCCTCTTCTCCGTCATGCACTATCGAACCTGATGAGGCACTGCGTGTGTCCTCGTTTTCCTGCGTTTCCAGATTTGACTGACGATTTGGCGGCAATCGCTTGGCTGTCGGTACACTAACGTCAGTAGAGTGATAAGATTGCTAAGTGAACTGCAACTCAACGTACCTTTACCTCTAGGCGGGTTTGAAAGTGCAAACTTCAATCTGCTTTTGGACAACGAACTCAGGTGAACCCTTACAGATGGAAATCTTCGAGCGTCGAAAGATTCAAGAGCTTGCAGAGCAGCAGCGTCGTCTTTGAAGATAGCTTGACCAGACCAAGCACCGTATTGTTTGTAGAATCGAACCGACTCAGAACCCGATAAGGACATCATATAAGTTCGGAAGTTGTCCCTCTGCTCTAGGTGCTCTTGCACCTCGGCTGGTGTCTCATCGACCTCTTCTTGCTCGACGTGCTGACCACCAGATTCATCATCATCGAGTGGTGGATCATCTACGTTGCCTTGTTCGTTTAACTGACTGGCAATCATGTCGACTCGGCTTTGGCTTGCATCGGGCACTTGTTGCAGGCTTTCGGCTGATAGAACCATCCGACTCGGTTCCACGCTTTGAGTCAGGCTAGGGGATCGAGCATCCTGTAACGTATCTGGAGCAAGCGTTAGCCTAAACATCCTTGGCGTACACTGTAAAACTATTCTGCGCTCACCGGCTTCTTTCTTTTCATCTTCCTGTCCCTCCGTAGAGTCGCTGTGCAAAGACATGTCGCCCGACCATCCTCGACTCGCAGCACTGCTTGCGCCATCTGAGTCATCTTCTATGGCGTTAGGGAGAGCAAAGGTAGCGATTCGCTCGAGATGTTGGGCAATGTGGCTCTGGAAATCACCTAAATCTGCAGTATCTGCGGACACATAGCAAATAGGGCACTCTTGCCGCAAGTCTAACGTGGCAGTCTCGCCCACCTTGACGATGTTGGAAACTTCGCTCTCAGGGAAGCTATCTATATGCTTCCGCCGGAGATGATTCTCCAACCCTGTATGAGTCTTGTATATCGCTGTTGGGTGTTCTGGGCACCTCCAGGCTTTGCGATGACTAGCTTCATGTTCAACCCATTCTCTTCGACCGCGGAACAGCCGCTCAGGGCTTTCACATTCAGAATAGGTACAAATGTACGGCTGCAAATCCTGTAGAAGGTGGGTTCTCCAAGCTCGTCCTCGTCCATACCGTGCTGGGCATATGATGTAACAGTATGGACACTCGAAATCTTTGTCCCCGTTGGCGGCTTTTGGGGGTGGAGGTAGATCAATCCCTTTCCCATGTATGTCTTTGACTGTGACAGCGTAGCTAGTCATCGATCTGGCGTCAACAATTTCATCCAATGATTGATGATGCTGCGTTGCTTCTGTCCCTGAAAGCAGGGTTTTGCCGGTCTTTTGGCTCGGTGCTATTACATTGATAGGTTCTCCTAAGCGGACTTCCATGGTGTCGTAACGTTGCGGCTGATCAGTCTCAATCATGGGCTGAACAGGCTGTACAGGTTTCGCAGCTTCTTCAATGATTGTAGAGGCGCCCAATTTGTCTCGATCTAGAAATTTCAGCATATGTTATACGATGTAGTGCTCGGTTTCAGGCTTACGTCGCTTCCAGTATTTGAATTGTCTACGTCGAAGAGTGATACCTGCACCTAGTCGCGCAACTAAGAAATCTTCCTCATACTTCTCACCCACAGGGTGTGGCTGTCTAAGATGCGAAAGCAGCTCCTTGATATGTTGCAGGTCGTATTCGGCGTACGTGCTCAGTATATCGACGCCTGTCTCTGGATCTTTCGGTTTATAAGAAGCCGCTTTGAGCGACCTTGATCTCAGGGTTGGTGTTCTGATGCGGACACTTAGTTTATACAAGTTGTCAATGATATCGACAATCTCTGAAAAGCGCATGCTCAACTCGGTCTTAGAGCCACTTAAGTCGTTCTCGTCCTCGTCCTCATCCTCGCTGAAGAAACCGTCGTCGTCATCCTCTTCCTCGGGCTTTTCTGGCTTAGGTTGCTCTTCATAGGGTAGACGAGTTCCAGATACAATAGCAAATGCTTCGTTAAGGTTCCCCTCGAGTTCTTCCAGGAACTTGAGTGCATTGCTGGAAAGAAGTGGGGAATCGCGAAGTCGGTGGTCGAGAGCGCTGGGTCCTTTGGAGAGTGCTCCTAGATTTCCAGACCAGACTCTAAATCTTCCTATTTCGTCCTCTAGAGCTTCGCGGTCTATTGAGGCTGCCCATTTGCTGTCGCTTGTGTTGAGGGCATTCAACAAGGATTGGAATGCCCTTACATTAGAGGCAGTGGCTAGTCGTAGGGAAGACATGGTCGCCAATCCCACATGTTGGAGAAATTATAAAGGATGTTTACGTCCCTGGGGCTGCATTGCTTTGGCCCGACCTGTTCTGTGTTGGTGTGCTGAATGCCACGTAGAGATAAGGGAACCAATTGTGATGTCGATCAGAACGCGTCGTCGCAGTCCCAGCTTGGCAGCATGGGTTGTCGCAATACCAAGAGCGTGCAGTCCGTAGTTTAGGCGTGCATGTGAGGCGATGAGGCTAGATTGTTTCGTGTGGTGGGGGCGGAGTACTGACGAATGTCATAGCTCTCTTCCGACCTCTAATCACCGTCGAATCGAAGAGAAACTCCCATGTTGCAACCGGTTGCTGCACAGAAGTAAAGCTCGCCTCCTGAAGCCCAAAGTGTCGGTCTCTTGAGGATTGGATTCGAGCGCCGCCTCTATACGGACCCAGATTCACGTTGACGCAGCGCACCAGCTCTTGCGATTCCTATGGATATTGGAGTGACGTCTTAAGATGAGTGGTGTGGAGATCGCTGGCTTGGTATTGGGGGCTTTGCCGCTATTGATTCAGGGTAGGTGGATGTGTCTTTCGTTCAAGGAAAATACTAACAACGAACGAAGGAATTGAAAGCTACAATGAGGGACTCGACCCGATCAAGAGCTTCGTCAGATGGGAGCGCGAGCTGCCGCAATTCATTCGAAAACTCAGGAACCAACACGTCCACTACGCGCAAACGATACACCTGCTCTTCGAACCTATAACGTCGGCAGATGAGCTCGAAGAGATGTTGACGGACCCTGGGTCAAAACAACTATGGAAGAGTAAAGAAGTCTTGCTCCAAGACAAGCTTCAGGAATCATATCAGGCATATCAGAGTACGATTGTGAATATTGAGCGCATAACGAAGAGGATCGCGAGCAAACTGGACCTTGATCGCGCAACGGAGGTAGGAGTAATGTCGTCCTTTCTCCCTTGCATCACGCTCACATTCTTTTAGCTCACGCGCAACGACCTTGAGGCCATCATCGTCGCGAATCCAAAGAAGAATGACAGGTTTGAGTTGCGGAAGCGCATTCGCTTTGGCATGAACAAAAAGACGATCAAAGCACTCCTTGAAGAGTTGGATGATTGTAATAAAGAGCTCGAGCGATTTACCGATAAGAGTGACAAGATCGAAACATACAGGAAGTCAGTCAAACCTTCGTATGCAAAACGACTACAACGCTTGCAAGGGTACGCTAAGACTCTGCACGACTCGGTCACATTGTGCTGGTCGTGTTCATGTAAATCCTCTCACCATACCAGCATTCAATTAGAACCACGGCGCAGTCTATTTGCTACGGGTCCTAGGAAGATGATCGAGCCCTCGCAAACCAGCTTCAATGTATCCTTTTCGACTGTACCTGCTGAGAAAGATGGCGCGGCTTGGATCTTTCAAACCGCCGAGATACATGTGGAGGACGATGAAGAAGAAGGCCTTAGCCCTGTGCCCTCGCCGAAGCCAAAGTAGGTTCAGCAAACCCGCTCGTTTCCTACTTACTTCACTCTGGAACCTCCAAGCTGCACTATATCTGCACTGTGCTGACATTTACAGAATGACCAAGAGCGTCAGCTTTGGCACGCCACCTCCGTACTCGGTACTAGATCCTACGGCCAACCTCAAGCCATCGCTTCAGGAGGTCAAGGATCTGTGTGCATCAATACAGCAGCTACATAAGAGGACTCCAACGTTGGGCTTCTCGCTCGACAGCAAAAGTAAGCTACGAGGTACTTATTCCATCGACACTATAGATGTGTACGAACGTTCTTCCGAAACAGTGACCCTTGAAGACCTCTTAGACCATCCTCCTTTTATCAATGGGAGACGCTCAAGACTCAGCCAAAAAGATAGATATAGCTTAGCCTTGACATTAGCATCAAGCGTGCTTTATCTTAACTCGACGCCCTGGCTTATGGACCAGTGGGCGACAAAAGACATCGTCTTCCACAGAACGACAACTACCGCTCGCCCAATCGATACTGAGCGTCCGTATGTGGCTCCAGCACTGACCGAGTTCTCAAAGGTTTTACCAGATGGCCAGAAACGGCGAAGCTTCCACAACAAGAACACTGTCCTGCTCGCTTTAGCAATAGCGCTCCTTGAGCTCTACTTTGGGACGACGGCTGAGAAATATCAAGAGTCAGAGCATGGAGCTGTCGATCCGGCATTCCATCAAAACTCATGGATGCTATGCTCATTCGCACATCGATGGGCTGAAGATTCTCAAGAGGATCTCTCTGCAGCCTTTCTGAGCGCCGTCAGGCATTGCTTGCGATGCTTTGGCGATCCTGGTGCGAGTTTACAGGACGCAGAATTCCTTCAGGCAGCGGTTGAAGGCATTGTGTTGCCATTGCAGGAGGAGTTGAACCAATTTCTGGGCAAGGCAGCGACGTGAGGCTCAATCCCACAGCGGAATTGCAAGGCAGCACGAGTCAGACTAACGATGTGAACTGCCCGCACGAGCTCTAAAGATACGTCCCGCGCTTCTAGCATCTGGATCGAAGCGAGTGCACATCACCTCGTATCTGACCCGCTTTCCGGTCAATCTGAACCCGGGGTAAAAGACTAGTGCAGGAAATGTCCGACGTCTAACAGGACGACATGCTGAAGGTGTTGCCCATACGCTTAACAGGGGGCGATATATGTTGTCTGGACTGATAGAAGAGCCACCTGGGCGACGACGAAGCAACGAAGCAACGAAGCGATGTGGCAAGTGGCAAGTGAGGGCGCAGTCTTCTAAAAATACAGGCAGCCTCGCCCCCCGCATCCCGCATCCGAGAGCTGCAGGTTCCCGGTTCGGTTGGGTATGTGTGGCTCGTGGTTTGGCAGAGTGTGTCTCTTGCTCCGTCCTGACAGGCTGGAGGGGGAGCAAGGCAAAAGTGGGGTTATCGAGGACTGGGTAGTACCATGACGCAAGCAACGCACTTGGTGCCACGAGATAAAACAATGCGCAGGTTGTTCCTTTGGCTGAAACAAAAGCTTGACGTGACGACTGCCTGCTATCTGTGTGTAACTCTCTCCATGCACAATGGTACAATGTATGTAGGTTACGTCATGACGGCGGAGAAACGGTGGCCGCGTCACCTGCCGATGGAGAGATGAAAACACTGTTGGAGACCCACGAAAGGGCTTGGCAGCTTATGGCTAGTAGTATAGTAGTATAGTAGTACGCTGACCCGAAGAGTCTTCTGGGTGGTGTGCGGTGTTTTGTCCTGGCGATAAGGGACAGTCAGCAGTGGGAGTGGTGTCCACCAAGGCGTATATACACAGGGGTGCCATGTGATGACAGTGTTTATTCGAGAAGGATACGATCAACAGAGGTACTGCATGCGTTGCTTCGGCAGCACCGGCTGGGAGACAAGGCGCGCCCCTTTGAGCCCACGCCAATGGCATTGTGGTGTCGTGGTGGCTTCGGGAGGCGTTGTGGTTGGCGCGCAGCACAAGGCCGCGCGACCTGTGAAACGCGCTTAGGGCGAACAACGCGCGAGGATGCAGCCGGCGAATGGGCGACATGGGGGGTGAATTGGCTGCGGCAGAATGTGCGAGGGAGTGAGCAAAAGCAACCAAGATTGGCCTGCAATTCAACGCGGCGGCTGGCTCATCATCACATGGATAGGAGGATATTAGGGACATGGCATCGTTTGGTTAGGGTGGCAAGGATTCGGAAGGAATGCCAACGTCCTATTAATAACCGGGGTGAAGTCCCAGTTTGCATCATGTTGATGGCGCAAAGAGTGTGAAGGAACACCACAGCCAGACCGCCATACCGCTTGACAAGACCACAACCACCACCACCCCGTTCCATAACCACCACCCTTTCACCGCCATCCCACGGTGCATCGCGTAGCCGCATTGTCGTAATAGAAGAAAGGCTGTAGGGCGAACGGACTGAATTGCGGAGCAAAATATCAGGGCAGACCTTGTGCGTGCGTCTGTCTTGGCGCCTGGCGCCCCTTAAACGCAACGTCAGTGGACCTTTGGATCCCGTTTGTTTTCTCGACCACAATTCCAAAGCTGCTGCCAACGCTCCAATATCGGCTCTGGCTCTGCTTCTCCACCTGCGCCCTTTCTCGAATCCGACGCTCGCTAGCACATCGACTCCGCTTGACAGACTGACAGCGCGGAGCGCAACCTCTCGCTCGCTCGCTCGCTCGTTCTCTCCCTTGACTTCCGACTCATGGCACAACTGTACGACACCCGCGGCATTGCCCTTTCTGCCGCCCATGACACTGACAATGAGACAGAATAGCATCGTCCTTCAAGGACTTTTGGCATACCATGACCTCCAACGACCGACACGCCTCGCACGACTCTCCGTATCGGACCGGCCGCCACATACCCATCCCACAGAGCCGCCATGCTGCCCTCTCCTCGATTGCTGCCAGCGGTGTAGACTCCCGCGTCGATCTCTCATCTCCCTACACACATGATGGCGAGCCCGCGACAAGCAACGGCTTCATTGGCTCGCCCCAGGGCCCAATGTCTCCCACCTCTCCCTACTCACCTGGAATGCGCGGGTCGCTGAGCCGCCAGGCCACACTCGAGTCAGACACGTTTGATAAGGGCGCCAATGGCCAGATCCAGATGCAGGACTTCAACGAAGGCCTGCCTCCACCGCCCCCAGTGTCTCACTCGTGGAGGCGCATCGATCGATGGGTCGAGGATCACTACGAGGAGCTCTTCGACAACATCTGCGAGGGTGCAACCGCAAACGATGTCAACGAGTTGGAGCACGATCTCGATGCTACACTCCCTATGGATGTCCGCGAATCACTGCAGTTCCATGATGGCCAAGAGCGTGGTGGCCTCCCAACGGGTCTCCTCTTCGGCTTGATGTTGCTTGATTGCGAGGAAATCATCATGGAATGGAAGAACTGGCGCAAGGTCTCCGAGGAATATCTCACCACAAAGCCTGACTATTCAAGCCCGCAGATCCCAGTCAAGGCCTTTGCCGGTTCGTCTACAGCCCCTCCCATCGCACAGCCCCAGTCATCGGGCAATCCGCTCTGGCGACAGGACCTGCAAGCAAAACAGGAGTCCCAGCCACCAAACGCCGTCCAGAAAGCCTATGCCCACCCTGCCTGGATTCCTCTGGCTCGCGACTGGGGAGGTAACTACCTTGCTACGGATCTCGCGCCAGGCCCTAGTGGCACATGGGGCCAGATCATTATTTTCGGCCGAGACTACGATTGCAAATATGTCGTAGCACGCTCCTGGGGCGCTCTCCTAGCTATGGTTGCGGACGACTTTGCGTCCAAGGACTTGCACATGGACGAAGACAGTGGCGAGCTGAAGCTCCTAGTCTTCAAGCGCCAGAACGTCGAGCCTCCTTACCTAGAGATCCTCCGATGGCGATGCGATCAGAAGCATGGCCGGAAACCGACTGCGAGGCGGCGCCCGAGCAGCGGCTTGCGCGTTAACCCTAATGCGCCTGGCTCAGTAGTTCCTAGCAGCACGGCCAGCAGCCCCTACCATAGCCCCGTAGTAGGACCTGAGGACCGAGGTCGCAGTCCCCACCGTCTGTCACAAAAGTCCAAGAAGATGAGCCCCGGAAGCAAGCTCTCAAGCCCACTTGCGAGGGTCGCTGAAGAAACTCCGCAGCCAATACTCGTGCACACCGATCTCGACTTCAAGGCCGGCGCCCCCATGGACAAGCTGATTTCCGTCGACACCCCGAGGCCCAGCGAAGACTCCACACCAGCGAGAGGGAGCTTGAGTAGTGACAAAGAGAACAAGGAGACTAAGGATAACAAGGAGAGCAAGGACACTAAGGCGGGAGCGAGCTCGCTCAAGAATTCCGTCACTGAGTCGTCAGAGTCCTCAGAGCTCAAGACGGTCGAGATTTAGCGGCTCTGAGCTTGTTCCACTTGCCATGACTTTTCCATTGACGATCTATATATCGAAACGGCTGGATACCTGTAGCAGCAATCATGTGCACTTTACCACGACCGGATTGCAGGCGTAGCGGGTATACGGCGGGGGCACCTAATTCACGGTTGCGTTATATGTTCGGCGTAATTCAGCAATTTCATCACCTCCACGCGGGGTGTTTCACTACCTTCCATTCTCGCGGCACGGCTGTATCCACGTCCTGGATGACTTTCCTTTTCTCAAGGCTGCTTCATTCGACGTATGGACACCCAACGCACACAACACGTATACCAACCCCAACTTCACACCAGTACACTAGCTTCACCTCACCGCCATGTACCCCTCTTGTACAACATCTTGTTTTCAACTTCGACACGTGGCGCTGCTTACACACAAACGGTGGCATTCTTCTTTTCTGAGCATGGGCATGGCACAGCATGGCTTTTTTTGGGACATTGGGTGGCTTGGAGTATGTTTCGACCGGTGCAAGTTGTTCCTTTCCCAGCGCTAGAGAGGCTTTGACAGTCTTCTTCTGCTTTACGAATATGCGGTCATAGGTGGACAGGATGACTGTTCTGCGGAGGGGAATGCGCGTGGTGAGGTGAAGGTGATGTGGCAGTGTGATTACTGTACGAGTTTGGCGCTGGCTTTATATGCATGGGATGGGCACTACGTAGGATGAATCAAGAGACAATTTGAACTCAGCACCCGGCGTGCAACAGCTACAGGTGACGAGGATTCTCAGGGGCCTCACTTGATGCGTGTGCCAACCATGCCCTCACAATTCTTCTCAACCCGCATCCTTTACTCCTCCTTGATGTTAACATCAACCCCGTTGCCTCCCTCCCAAAACGCCACAGTCCTCTCCGCAATCGTCTTCGGATTTAGTACCTTATTCTCTGGCGCCACCACACCCTCCACATGGATCAGTCCGATGTGCACACCACTTCCAGTAAAGGCGCGACTGAAGCTCAGTACCATGTTGCGCTGGGAGGCCTTGACCAAGCTCAGCGAGAGCAGCTGTGGCACAGGGTCCCAAGGGAGATGGCTATTGGTGACGAGAAGAGCAGGCTTGAGGGATTTGTTAGATTTGGCGAGTGTCTGGAGCTTGGGGATGTAGTGTTGCGCTACGATGTAGAGGGCGAGATTTGTCGTCTAATATTGGCATTAGCAATATAAACTTTGTCGATATAGATGGGAGGGAGAGGAACACAGTGCGTACCTTGAAGTCCTCCTCGATCTCCTTCACATCTACACCCAGCGGCTCACTCGGCTTGATCCGAGCCGCATTGAAGAACACAACTTCCACATCCTCGCCTTGTGTCCGGCCGTCGAGTTCCTTCAGGATTCCTGGGATGGAGTCTAGGTCAGACAAGTCAATGCGAAGAGTGTCGACTTTTACGGAGGAGCTGCCTTGGGCAACGAAGGGCGCGTCTTCGTTCTGGAGACGCTGGGTGTTGCGAGAGAGAAGGATGATGTGGTCGATGCCTTTGGAGGCGAACTTTGCGGCTGTGTGCTAGGGTGAGAGTTAGGGGATTGTCAGGTAAATGTTTGGGTAAGGGGGTTGTTACGTTGCCGATTCCAGGACCTGAGCCGAAGACGATTAGAGTGCGAGTCATCTTGCCGTCGTGAAATTGAGGTGTTGTTGGGCTTATTGACGAGGTAGAGGTTTGGGACTGCAAGTACTGCTTGATCCAAATCTGATTTCTCAGGCGCGGAGGTGAGATCTCAATTTGAGCTAGTTTGAAGTGTACTATACTACGGCGTCTCTGTGTGATGTGGGGGTGTTCTCAAGTGGAAGGAAGGCTACCTTTATATTTCTTACAGGATCCAACTCCGACCCCACCTCTCGAGTTATCAGTCTGCAGCATCCTTCCCGTTAGTCTCTTAGAACTACGCCTGGCTGTATGCAAAAGGCCATGCAAGACACACTACGTTCAACGAGCGCCTATCGACATCGAGGTTCATGCTCATTTTAGTGCTGAGAGGCTGCCACGGGCTGACTCATCCGCAACGAAAAAGGCCATCATGATCAAGTTGGAGGGATCTCATATCTTCGAAGTAGAAACTAATCGAAAGAGGATACCTAGGTATGAACATATGTCTGGAATGGTGATAGCATTGCCCCACAGTACTGTTAGGGCGCGCTGCTTTGGTAATAGCTCGGCGCGTTATGTCATGCTGCAGCCTGTTAGCCTCGTACAGTCTCACCGAGCTTGTGGATTTATTAACCTACGACAGCAACAGTAAGCACCAGGAGGATTACTATGCATACGAGTTGATAATGGACTTCTCCGCGGATGACGATGAGGCTTTCAAACAGTATATGCCAAGCCAATTCGGGAAAAAAGATGGTTCCGTAAACGTCGAGGCGCAAATTGAACGGGCGCGGAGACCAGTCGTGGATGAGAGCAAACAGGGCAAGAAGGATGGTGGATCAGGCGATGAAAAGGACTCGGATGATGACGACAGCGACGACAGCGACGACAGCGGCAACGACGACGACGACGAGTTCCCGGTTTCGCACGAATTGATCATCAAAACGCATGATCGCGCGGTCACGACGATTGCGCTCGATCCCTCGGGCACGCGACTTGTTACAGGGAGTAACGACTGTACGCTCAAACTACACGATCTGAGCGCGCTGACACCAAGTACCATTCGCGCGTTCAAGACCGTGGATCCGTTCGCTACGAAGGCTTCACAGTCGGCAGAGTCGCATTCGATCCATCAGATTCTCTATGGTCCGCACTCCGGCGGCCAATTTCTGTGTATCAGCGCGACGTCACAAGCGAGACTATTCAGCAGAGATGGCGACCTTGTCTCCGAGTTTGTCAAGGGCGACATGTACCTAAGGGACAAGCACAACACCAAGGGACATACATCAGAGATCACGAGCGGCGCATGGCACCCTACAAACCGCGACCGGTTCGTCACAGCAGGGACGGATAGTACGGTACGAATATGGAATGTCAACAAGAGAATGAAGCAGGAAGAGGTCATCGTACACAAATCGAGGGCTGCTGGAAGTGCAGGCATGACGAGGATGACGGCTATAGCGTGGGGCGCTGCAGCTAATGGAGGAAGCAGTATGCTTGTCTCCGCAGCACTAGATGGAAGCTTGGTCATGTGGGGTGGTGAGGGACCATATCATCGTCCTACGGCAGAGATTCGAGACGCGCATGAGAAGGACACCTGGACGAGCGGACTGGATATCAGCGCAGACGGAAGGCTAGTAATCACAAGAGGCGGAGACGACACAATTAAACTTTGGGATACACGGAAATTCAAGGCGCCTCTCAATACGACATCACATCCCTCAACCTCATCACAATATCCGACGTCGAACATTCAGTTCGCGCCAAACTCCTCAAGCATCATCACAGGTTCCGAGACTGGCCACCTGCACATCCTCAATCCCGCAACTCTCCGCCCCGAGCTAGTCACACCAGTCACACCAGGTTCGCCCCTTATATCGGTAAACTGGCATCCCAAACTCAATCAGATCCTCACCGGCTCCGCAAATGGCCAAACTACCATTTTGTTCAGCCCCAAACTATCGCAAGCCGGCGCCCTCACCATTCTCAGCAAGGCGCCTAAAAAGCGGCACCTCGACGACGATCCCTCTTTGACCGTGGACATGGACCCACTCGGTATGTCTGGGGACGCGCATTACGATCCCTCTGGCAGGCTCGCCGGTGGTGTCCAAGCTGGCTCGTTCGCTGCCCGACATCCCACGATCGGCCTTACTGCGTCAGGCAAGAGCAGAGATCCAAGACGCCCGCACATCCCTGCCACGACGCCATTTGCGAAAAGCACGCCGGATCAGAAGTATGTCATGGAGCAGATTGAGGGGAGTGATATGCGGGATGAGGATCCGAGGGAGGCGCTGTTGAAGTATGCGCCGAAAGAGGGAGAGAAGAATGTTTTTACGGGTGCATGGGATAAGACGCAACCGAAGACTATCTACAAGGAATATGACAGCGATGAAGACGAGAGAGACTCAAAACGGGCTAAGCGGTAGTCAAGTTATGGCTGTGGTAATACTGATCATGGAAAGCATTGCTGGCGTCTGGTAATCGAAAATATATACCATGTTATGATAGATGAACGATGAACTTGAACTCGAGTAATATATAGAAATGGCCCTGTGAATTATGGTCTTGGCACGCGTGGACGCGCCCCTGGTCGCGAACCCTAAATGAGCAAGCAGAGTTGCACGACCGCGACGCGACACCGAACTCAATCACACACAAAAACCTCCCTATCATCACAACAATTCCTCATACCGTCGCCAATCGACCTTCTTACAAGACCCAATCGCAACAATGTTCTCATCTCTCCGCACCTCCGCCCCCCGCGCACCGGCTTTCACGCGCGCCTTCTCCGCCACACCCCGCTCCCAACTTGCGCGCATGACTGTCGTCGGACGCCTGGGTGTGGCCCCAGAGGAGGTTACTATCAGCGGTGACAGGACACTTGTGCGCTATGTCGTTGGCACGTCGTTTGGCAAGGGAGAGGACAAGAAGACCAGCTGGTTCAGGATTGCGAGTTTTGTGCAGGGAGCGCAGAAGGACTTTTTGCTCAGTGTGCCGAAGGGGTGAGTGCCATTTCAATTATGTCGGACTAAGTTGGGAAAGATGCAATGGCCGTGGTGTGCGCTGAGGTGGGGAAATACAAGGAAGAGATAAAAGTTCGACATGGAGGGCCACGGTGGGAAGCATACGGCATATCAGTTGCAACCCCTTCATCATCTGTTTCATGGAATCATCTGTCTCATGTTGGAAATCCAAGCTGACAAGTTGATTTTCCAGATCACTCCTCTACGTTGACGCCGATGCGCGCATGGAGACCTACCTCGATGCCGAGGGCAACAAACGCTCAAACCTGAGCTTGGTCGCACGTACGTTTTTCACTTCCTCCTATTCCTGATTCACACTACACAAGTTCTAGAATGGCATGGATGCTAATCCATTCATAGGAAACTTCGACGTCCTCTCCCGCCCCCGCAACGAGGAGCCTGAGACCAACGACGAGGGTCTTGTCCAGGAAGCCTCCGGTTAAATGGGCGCCGTTCTACGCACATTTCCGGTTACAAACAACTACAACCTTGTAATGTCAATGAGGTCCACGGACTGGTCAGAGGCTTGGGGTGCGAGCCTTTTCAACGAGCAATGGGTTCAGATCTTTGTGCGGCGCTATAGGGGATAATGTCAGTGTCTTGTATTGACAGGGAAAGTGTATACTATCTTTGGGAAATCTCCATTTGTATCATCTCCGCTCTAGTAGAGGCTTGAGATATGGTTTGTTCAGGAGTCCGGTGAATGATACCTCTTTCTTAGGAAATCATGTTCGTTCAATCTGACATGTCTTGACTTGAATAGAGATTGTGTACTTGACATGCTAGCTATCCACTTACAAGTTCAAACTCATAGCGCGCTATCGTATAGCAGGTTGGATATTCTTGACTGGGCTGCACGTGATGGCGTTGCGGACCTCCGCGTCTTCCATCTCGAACTTTTTCTTGCACGACATTGAGACTCTCCAACACCAGAACCATACTCACCATGCAACGAGTTATTCCCCAGCGGGCACGCCGGTTATGGGGTCATGCACCACGCGTGCGGTCTTTCAATCGCAGTCGAAGGACATTCGCAACTGTCTCAGGCGCAGAACGGTACACCACTGCTCTTTACCAACTTTACCCCAAGGTCCCTCTCTAATCATGCCACAGCCCCTACGATGTCATAGTAATCGGCGGCGGCCATGCAGGCTGCGAAGCCTCCGCAGCAGCAGCCCGATCCGGCGCACGCACTGCCCTCGTAACGCCTTCCGTTCACAACCTCGGCGTCTGCTCATGTAACCCTTCCTTCGGTGGGATCGGCAAAGGCACTATGTTGCGCGAAATCGATGCACTAGACGGTGTTGTTGGGCGAATCGTGGACAAAGCGGGTGTGCAATTTCGAGTGCTAAATAGGAAGAAGGGGCCTGCTGTCTGGGGACCACGGGCACAGATCGATAGGACTCTGTACAAGAAGTACATGAAAGAGGAGATGCTGGGGTATAGCGGACTGAGTGTTGTGGAGGGGAGTGTGGCGGATATTATCGTGGATAGAACGCAAGAGGGGGATGTTGGAGGAAATGGAAGATATGGCAAGATTACAGGCGTGAGGTTAGAAAGTGGGGAAATAATACCGACGGGGAATGTGGTCATTACCACGGGAACGTTTTTGGGGGGAGAAATACACATTGGTCTTGAAGCGTACCCGTCCGGGCGCATGGGTGAGGCTGCGACATTTGGACTAAGCAAGAGTCTGAAGGACGCTGGGTTTACGCTAGGGAGATTGAAGACAGGGACGCCACCAAGGTTGGACGGGAAGACGATCGATTACAAGGTGCTGGAGGCGCAAGAGGGAGATGATCCCCCAATGCCGTTCAGTTACCTTAACGATCGCGTACAGGTCGAAGACCAACTGCTGAACCACGAAACACGAACAAACGAAGCGACACACGATATCATACGAAAGAACCTCGACAAGTCAATACACATTCGCGAAACCGTCAAAGGGCCGCGCTACTGCCCCTCCCTCGAGTCAAAGGTCATTCGTTTCGCGGACAAAACATCGCACATCGTCTGGCTTGAACCAGAAGGCTTCGATGACGATACTATATACCCGAACGGTATATCATGTACGGTTCCCGCCGACGTGCAAATCGCGATGTTGAAAACGATACGCGGGCTCGAGAACATGACGATGCTGCAGCCGGGATACGGTGTCGAATACGATTACGTCGATCCACGACACTTGCGGTCTACGCTTGAAACAAAGAACATCTCTGGCTTGTTTTTAGCAGGACAAATTAACGGTACAACCGGATACGAAGAAGCAGCAGGCCAGGGCGTCATTGCAGGCATAAACGCGGGGCTCAGAAGCTTAGGCAAAGATCCGCTGGCTCTGACAAGAGCAGATGGATACATTGGAATTATGATCGATGATCTAATCACCAAAGGCGTCTCCGAGCCCTACAGGATGTTCACATCCCGCTCTGAATACCGCATGTCTGCGCGCGCCGACAACGCTGATACACGACTCACCGCTATGGGTCGCGCAGCAGGTGTCGTTGGCGACAAGCGATGGACAGCCTTCGAGCGTGAAGCGAATGAAATGGCCGAACTCTCCAAAGTCCTGCAAGAAAAGACTCTGGGCTGGACAGACTGGAATAAAGCTGGCTTCTCCGTCCGCAACGACAGTACCAAACGCTCAGCCTACGACCTCCTCCGTCTCCCAGCCACTACACCCTCTTCGCTCGCCCACATCCTCCCTACCATCTCCCAATACTCACAGCGCGTACAAGACCGCGTCCACATAGAAGCCACATACGCTCCCTACGTAGCCTACCAAACCACCTCACAAGCACGCTGGCTCCGAGACGAGAGCCTCAAGCTACCAGAAGATCTAGATTACGAGAGCATATTTGGACTGAGTTTCGAAGAGAAGCGCGCGTTGGAAGTTGCGCGGCCAGAGAGCGTGGGCATGGCGCGACGAGTCGAGGGTGTCACGCCTACTGGTGCACTACGGTTGCTGCAGTACGTCAAAGGTGCTGGTAGGGAAGAGCGGAACGCTCGCATCAAGGAGGAAGTGGAGATGCGAAAGGCAAAATATATGAACGCTACGCCTAGTTTGGGCGTAGAAGGCTTGTAGGATATCCTACACGTTCTTGTTGCTTCGAGAAGACTTTGTATATTACGCGGCATTGGGCGGCGTTTGATGGAGCATTGCGCTTCTGTTAGGATATACCTACTTTGATGGGTGAAATGTAGACTACGCATGTATACCAATAGCATCCGACGAGATGTTACTTCCAAGCCACAAAAGCAACAGTAACAGAGCACTGCATGTGTCATTCTACAATCGGCTCTTCCGTTCCGCCTCGAAAAAGAAGGGGCTCTGAGACTGTTTGACATCTCATCTGTTCTACAGAGACTAGTGCTGTAAGTCGGGAACTTGTTCGAGTGGGTGTCAGATCCTGTGAGACTTTGTCGTTCGTGCTAGGGCACATGGCCTATGATTCCTTCGTATGGCTGTAATGTCTGTTAACGGTGCCCATCAGTGAGACATACTAGCAACATCATGAGAACAGTGCGTTGGGCTTGTCACAATGCCAGAAGAGGAAGATATGTTACCGCGTAGACGCGTTTGTATTGCCCGATATTATACACACGCCCTCAAGCAGCGACGTCTACACCAGTAGCTTCATATCCACAAGAAAAAGCGGTTTAGCAGCATGCTGGCCATACAAAGCGACAAAATGCGTGCTTGATGGATCCAGTGATGCATCGACTTTTGCCGGTATGCCCATGCGAAAAGCGCTCAACGTCGAAGATGTATTCAACTTTGGCAGTAAAGAGAAGAGGCGAAAGCGCTCAAACTACAACAAAGAAAAGAAAAGAAAGAACAGAAGCAAAAACGATGAGATGAAAACAAAGGGTACTCATGTTCGTGTGGTCGTGAAGCGGTCCTCGCCAAGCAGCAGCCAATTTCCGGTGTACCACCCTCCCCAGGGCTCCGAAACAATCAAGGAAGAGCATGCAATGCAACGCAGTCATCATAAAGTGATGCTACTAGAAGACAAAAGACCGGCCTAGGAAATTAAACAGGATGAATGAAGATAAACAAGAAAACGAAATCAAATCCTCTAGATGGCTGCACCTCCTGCGCCAGATGCTCATTTCACGTTGTGTGACGTCGTCAAAATTTTCTACTAGTGTTGATGGCAGTATGTGTTCAGTAGTGGCTGCCCGCCATGAGTTGTTGCTGTGGCGCTATTGTCGTCATACCTAGTCCCGGGCCAGGAATGTCGTTGATGGACTGAGGGACGTGAGACAGCCCAGAGAGGTAATCGTTGCCAGAATCAGGCGAGTCCTCTTCCAGCGAGTGGAGATGATCCTCGTCGCCTTCGAGGTCGTCGTCTTGGTAGTCGCTCAGCGGCTCGCCGTCAGGTCGAGGTTCGTGTGTGCGACGGTGTCTGCCACTCTCATTAGCACTATGCTTTTGGTTGGAGGAAAAAAAGAGGTAACTTACTGGGCGAGGTTATCCGAGCGCGAGAAGGCCTTGTTACACAATGGGCAAACGTACGGTCGTTCTTGTGTGTGGGTACGCACGTGCCTAAGCGCCCAAAGTCAGCGTCTATCCAAACTTATAAATAGCGACGAGCCTCATCCGAGTCCTTGGGACAAAAAAGTGGGAATGAGGGAAATTGCGGGCGCTTACCTCTTGAGATGTTCTAATCTCTTGAATAGTCTACCGCAAGTGGGGATCGGACACGAGTGCGATTTTTGCGGGTAGGGGCTACCAATCTCCATCATAGTGGCACTCCGGGCGCGTCGGAAAACGGGCGCGGCGCCTGCAGCGCGAGCTAGAGCGCTGTGTTGCAGTGGCGTCTCGAACAGCTCACCATTGACCATACTGTTGAGGTCGTCCAGAATGGCCGGTTGCTGTTCTGGGCTCTCCTCGACGGTATTCAGAGGGGTACCCTGCCGCGAGATGTCGACCATGGCTTTCACTTCTGGGATTGCGTGAGGGTAGTTGGTGCCATTAGCACTATTTGGCGAGTTATGAGTCGACTCGTCGGCTTCCGGGACGGGAACGACCGAACTTGACATTGATCGTCTGAGATCACTTGGACGGTGAGAGTGATGGTTGGCTCCGGCAGAGGTGATTGCTGCGCTGATCCCAGCAGATAGCGAGGAGCGCCTCCTACGTTGCTTGTAGGTCGGTGAGCCCTCGATGACCGAGTACACATTCCCTGGACCGAATGGCCTAGACACCCCTGAGAAACTAGGCCCCATGAGGTTTGACGGTGGGATGTTCATCAACGGGTTGAATGTGGTGGGAATCGGAAGGTCGGGAATAGCGCTGTACAAACCCGTGTCCTCGTTGGCGATGTAGGCTGGCTCAGCGCCAAGACTAATCTGATGTTGAGGCGGCGTCAAAGGCTCATAAGAGAGACCACGAGTGCTGTAGTCCTCGTAGTGGGAGGAGACGAATGAAGGCGCTGGCGAGTACTCCATGTAGGCTGGCATGGAACTGTGTCGTTGATGTACCTGCGACAGGGGAATGCCATTTCGGTCGTACTGCATCTGCTGCATCGGAGTGCTGTATTCGCGCTCTCCTCTGCTCTTGGCAACGGGATGCTGCATGGGTGGCATCGACATTTGCTGGTGGTACTGAGCCATTGGGTCCTCTTGGTGGTGGATTGGCTGGGGTATCGGCTGGGGTACCGGTACCATGGTTGGCGGTGGCATCGAGTCCATTCCACGCATATCAGGCGAGGTCGTCTGGTAGGACGATTGGACGTTGTTATTGAAAGACGAGGAATTTGTTTGTTGTGCCTTGGTGAGCTGCTCGAAGAGCGACTGCGACGAATCGAACTCGAAAGACAGCGCCGGCTCGCTCACGGCCATGGTTGTGGCCTCCTGGCCCATTTTCTCGCGCTTGAGATCGCGCTCCAGCGCATCGAGAAAGAGTCTATCGTGGGGCACGCTATACCAGTAGAAGACCTTTTGCTTCTTTTGTGTTCTTATACAGTTGTTCTTGTAGAGGAAATCAAGAAATGCGCTCTTTGGCTCTTCTAGCGACGCATCGGTGCCCGACTTTAGGTTGCGCAAGTCCGAAAAGATACCCTCCTCGAACTTCTTCGAGTTCTTGACGGGGCGGCCGAAGGCCTGAAATCTGAACGACAGGCATCGTACGATATCTGTGCCGGAGATGTGGAAGAGGTTGTTCCTGCATGGTGGTTAGAGCTGAGCTGAGCTGAGCTGAGCGCGAAGGCAGGAGGGGAGCACTCACCATAAAACACACGAGACGTATTCGCCTGTTGGTAATAGAAACCTGCGGATGTACTGGTCCGGCTGCCAGTCGACGGGCGCTGAGATGAGGAAGTATTTGACTGCAAGCGCGTGTCAGTAGGCGGCGCAAGCGGTCAATGCATGGTGGTGACTAGTAGTGCGCGACTACTACTAGTAGTACGACCATGGAGACGGGTATGAAGCACGTACGGTTGTCGACTTGCTGAAGCGCGACGACACTATCAGGTGGTAGGCTTTGCTGAGCGTCCTGGTCTAATAAGAAGGTCTCGGGCGCGACAGAGCGTGCCTGAGGCGGCGGCATGGCGGCATGATGGGCGGTAGGGTACATGCTGCGCTGCAACACGATCCTCTATACAAGCGTTTTGGAGTGAGGGACGTCAGACGTGGTAGGGCGATGGTCGGATGGAACACGAGGGTCGGAATGGGGCTCGAAGGAGGACCTGCCAGGTTCGAAGAAAGGAATATGAGGCGCAAAGCGAAGGGAAAAAAGCCGGCGACGGTATCAGATATGTTAAAAGGGACAATAAAACGAATCGAGGGCCTGCCTCGGGATGGACAGACTCGAAGGACAAGAAGACTTGGACAGAGGGAAGGTTAGGGCTCTGGAGATCTCAAACGCAAGTGGGCAGGACGGAGCTTTTAGGGGGGTGTCAGAGAGGGCACTTGAAACCCCTCGTTAGCATGTTTGAGTTATTCCTGGCCTGCGCCTGGCTAGTAAGCGGGCGGGCGGTGGCCAATTGGGCGACGCACGCCGGGGCAGAGACAAGGGTGCGACGGGGGGGTGGGCGACTCATGGGACGGCCGTGCATTGCTGTCGTTGAGGGCGCTGGGAAGAGTTGGACGACGGGCATTCATGCGATGCGATGCGGTGGGATAGATGGGCGTCTGGCGTCGAGAGTCTGGAGTTGTGCAGTTCTGTTCTATTCTGTGTGTGTGGAGGGCCTGGATGGGAAGGTGGGATGGGATGGGATGGGGCGCCCTTTCCCTTCCTGTCCTTGCTCGTTGTCCGCTCCTTCCTTCCTTCCTTCCTTCCTGCTGCCCACTCCTCGCTCGCTCGCTCGCTCGCTCGCACCTGCCTTGCCTTGACTTGCCTTGCCTGAGAGAGCCCGCACCTTGCTCGGGCAACGGACACGGGCAAGCACTCGCTTCTAGCCTAGCACCCCACCTGGGCACTTGCACCAGACTTGCCGGGCAGACTGGCAGACTTGCATGCAGTGCAGCAACCTCGCTTGCAGCCACGAGGGCCCGCAAACACAGACACACAGTTTGCCCATCTTCAGTATGGATCATCGCGGTCCGACGGCCGCTGCTACTACTCCATGACTTGACTTATACCCTTCATGCGTCAGTTAGCTCGTTGCAATGGGCAGATCCGGCGACGTACCCACTGCTCAACACCAGCCAGCGACGGCCATGAGCATACCACATCGCATGCATGTGCGTAGCATCTTGGCTACCCTGGCCTCCGAGTGGTGTCCTCGCATGACTACTACCACCAAAATCAATCATTCTCGCTCGCAAATGTCTCGTCTCTTGGTATAACCACCATCGTAGCGAAAACCACCACACACACTTCCAAAGCTGGCCGGCACTGGCCGCAGAGCATCCCAGGATGCACGCTGCAGACGCAGGAACATCACACACTGGAGGCTTGCAAATGCGCCCGGCGCATCACGAGAACATGCCCTCGATGACCGCCATCCAGCCTCGCTGCTAAACTCATCTTCGGTGGCTGATCACTGCGTCTAGATGCAGGTACCAGTCCAAGTAGCACTGGGACATGGTTTGATCTCCATGCTGAAACACGCTTCTTGCCAGTCCAGCGGGAGCGTCCATCGGCTCCTCGCAAATCTCGCAACTCACTGCTCGTCCAGTCTCTCGCTTGCTGATCATCACCTCTAGCCTGCCTTTCCATGTGATCCACACAATGAGCATCGAGGGGGGGAGAGCGCGCCGTAATCTTTGCCATCGACTGGAATGTCTCTTGTCGGCGTCACGCCCCCTTCGCAAGCCAGTGAGGTGGTGGAAGCCGTTTCAGGCCTGCCTTTGGCTAGCCGTTTGGCCCTGGTCACTGGGCGAATCACAAGCCATCGGCGGCATTACCACTCGTGTGCAAGCGCCTATACACTCGCTTGTCATGATCAATGATGCCATGCTGCCACCCAGGCCCTCACTCATGCATCTGGACGCTGGACGTCACAGACACTGTCACTTGGACCTGTAAGCCTTTGCAGTCTGTACTGCCGACACGTGCTAGAAGCCTTGCCTTGGGCGCAAAGGGCCTTGCTAACGTTGCGCTGAAGAGCAACTTCCATTTCATCGGATCGGGCACTGCATGTAAAACGTGAGGCCCTACCTACACTACAGCAATCGCAAAACTCAATCCAAGGAGCCCAGTGCGCTAGAAGCCCGCATCTTGGTCGAATGTGACGACATTGGCAAAGCCGCCTCTGTGCCGTGTCTGCGAACGCTTGGGGCCCTACCGTAAGGCTTTGCACCGTTTCCCAAAAACAAAGTATCGCTAACGTGTGTGCGTGCGGGATTTGGAGCCCCTAACGGAGCAAAAGTCACATTGGGGTGGTGGAGTTCTGTACCTGCGTTAGCGTGCTATAGAGGCATTTCTGAAACTCATCCATCCTTGACCTAATTACCTGAACGGGATACGAGCCTATGGCCCAGAAGGAGGACCGTCTCGCTTGAAATCGTTAGTTTTGCATGATATGAAAGACACTGGCAGGGTAGTGTTCCACTTTGCTGCTTTCGTTGTTGAGGGTGGGGAAAGCTGGTTAGACCATCCGGTGAGCGACAATGATCAGGTCGATCAAGACACCATTCGCGGTGATACCAAGTCATGTATTGCAGCTCATGGCTTTGAAGCCTTGCCAGAACAGGTGGCCCCGAAATATCTTCTACACTATCTGAGCGCTATGGCTGGGCGAGAAGCCCTTTGGCGAGCTGGTAACGTGGAAGATGAGCCGAACTACTGATTAACCGTTCTATCCGTTTCTACACCCACGTCGACGTAGCCCCTTTGCTTTGCAGCTTGAAAACTTGATCATAATATACGGCTGTTATATGCTCTAAAAATCGAGTTGATTTCGCATGCAGTGCAGCGGAGAATCCTTCCCCTTTGCAAAAGCCTAGCTCCCTTGACATGCCGTTGTAACAGAGAACCAAAAGGCGGCCGTTTCCGAGCGATCAAGTAGTGAACAGTTGACGCAACGAATGCAAAAGCCTGTTTAGAGTCTATGATCTGCACTTGTTGTATCAGATTCTGGGAGCTTGTATCAGAATGGCCGAAGTTTCAGATTAAGTTGTCACTTGCAGATGTATCCCATCTATCGATTTCTGTTCTGCATGCTGCGTGGGGAAATCTGATTGAGCCGCCGGCAATTGTTTCACCTAAGCTGGGATGGGATCACCTGGTGACCGGTCCATTTGGGGCCGTTGGGAGAACTTGGACGCTTAGGCGTATATGGAAAGGATAGCATCATCTGTAAGGATCAGAGCATTGAGTTGCATCCTTGCACGCTTCTATCGACTTCTTCTGGATCTGTTCTACGTGTTTGACCATTGGAATCCACTTTTTTTTTCAATAGTATAGCGTTTCTGCTTGGATGGATAAAGTGTCGGTAAAAGTTTATTAGCGTGTCATGAAGTCGACTATCGAAGCGAAGACACGGACTGAATGTAGTGCCGTTCTCCATGCACGACACATGGCACGAGGCGCAGCCAAACTCTATCTCGGACTCGGCCGGCAATAGTCGTGAAAGAGGCGGTCCGTTTCAGGATGGACAATACAACGGTTCGCATGTCTTGATAGGAGCTGTTAAACTTCGCGCCAGCTTGAGAATAGTAATTCTTGCAAACGAGAAGCGAAACGAGACGATCAGCGAGCACGTTCCCTTTCGACAAACAGAGTTTGATTCCGAACTGGAGAAGCTCTCTCGGAGATTGGGGGTTTATCACTTACCAAGTCGGATAGCTGTAGCCGAAAATATGGATCCCCGAGATAGTACAACTATATTCCCTAGAGCTTAAGAGTGCTCAACAAGTCATTCATTGAAGAACTCCTCTAGCAGACTCGGATATGTAGAATAAGAAGGTCGTGCAAAACGCAGAGTAATCGAATAACCTTCGTAGAGCTATTTTGGCAGCGCTGCGGTGATAATAGAAGTATTCGAGGTGTCATGGCACAGTAGTCTACAGGTTTGATCCGTACGATGGGCTTAAGCGATCTAAGGAGGTGATTCTGGTTATATCGGATGATGTTAACAGTGACGGTCTGGGCGAGGCTTTAGCAGGGTCGACCTTTCTTTTGACATGAAGGAGTCTACAGACACCTACCCTTAAACGCTTAACCTAATAGCCAATGATTGTACATATTTTAGAAATCACTAGGAAGGTTTTCAACATCGAAGGATTCAATGAGCGAGGTAACTAAACAACAGCACGACGTCCAAAGTCTTGCCGGTCGGTTGCTCGAATTTCGTGGTGAAATACTGCATGTACAGTCGTACGTTAGGCAGCTACGAATAAGCTTTGGAATAAAACTAGACGACGAAACATTTGTTTGATGAGACGAGAAGAGTTCAGATCAGAAGTCGAGGACGCATTTCCCTATGCTCCTTAGTGGCTCTTGGCAACGTCATCATTGCAGGCGCGAGCCTCAAGCTCGAAAGCTCTACAGCCATCAAACAACACATGCATCCGCATCTATGAGCCTTTTATCTATGGCGGGGGTCAGAGCACCTTCAGCTTCACTCCTCTCTCTATCCGGACCTTCAATCAGGCTGCGCGCACTTTCGCGGCATCCACGAATCGGACAAACTTTTTGTCCCTTGAGCTCACGTGCCTCTTACTCATGGTTTCGCAACGACGGCTACCGACCATTTCAACCCTCCTTGGGCCCTAGACCTCGGAAACCTTCTAGTATACAGCCGGCTAGTCTGTTTAGTACTTCGACAGCCCGACGACTGAAGGTGGAAGAGGACAAGAATGGTGCAACTCAGACTTCAAGACCGAACACCGAGGTAGGCTAACTATTTCATCAACTTCTCGAGTATTTATTTCTTTACTCCTGTGGTCTACTACTATACCTTTTGGATTCTCTCCGACTTCGCCACCGAAGCAGTCGAAAGTGCATCTTTAGGAGACCCAGAGCGTTTAACAGGTAGAAAACGTCGCATCTCCAAACTACACTTGGTCATGAAACTCGGTGGGTTTCTTCGGCAACCAAAGAATTTTCGTCTTCGGTGATATCTTTGGTTCGACATGTGTAACATTATGATTAATCCTCATATATTTGTGACAATTCCCACCCCAACTTTTGATGCAGGGTGGTTCAGCGCGTCGAATGAGATCATACTAATTATTCACCAGCAACAACCACCCACACCCGCAACCACGAATCTCGCCACAACCCTCAAATCCAAACTCAAACTCGACACCGTCCGCCATGAGAACATATACAATATCCCTAACATTCTCACGCTCTCGCGCCTCATCGCAACCCCCGCAATCGGCTACCTTATCATCCATAACCACCATCTCTACGCCTTCTCACTCTTTGTCTATGCCGCTTTCTCTGACCTTCTCGACGGCTGGATAGCCAGGCGATGGAACTTGCAGACTGTCGTTGGAAGCGTGGTCGACCCTATGGCCGACAAACTCCTGATGACGACGCTAGTAACGTGCCTGGCTGTTAATGGGAGCTTACCAATGCCGTTGTTTGTGTTGATTTTTGGCAGGGACGTTAGCCTGGCGATTGCGGCCCTTTATTACCGGTATGCGAGTTTGCCCGCCCCGAAGACGTTGGCGAGGTATTGGGATTTCAGTCTCCCGAGTGCGGAGGTTCATCCCACTACAATTTCGAAGCTCAACACCTTCCTGCAATTGAGTTTGCTGGGCACGCTTCTCTGCACCAACTTGCTGCACGACCCTTCAGCTACTTCGTCCGCAGCGGGTGGCCTGCTCATGTCCATTCAGGATATTCTCGGCGGCGAGGGGGGCGTTAAGACTATGATTCAGGGCATGTCAGCCATTGTCGCAAGTACCACAGTATACAGTGGACTAGAGTACACGTGGTCAAAGAAGGCTGTGGTCATCCTCGGTGGAGATGAGGCGCTGAAGAGAAAGCAAGGCTTCAGAGGCAGGATGATCATGGCAAGTGGTTTCGGGTCCTTCATTGCTCTTGCAGTGTACCTGTGGTATAAGGGTCAGGCTAAAAAGGAGGTGGAAAAGGAGGCGGAGCAGAAAAAATAGATTTGGCGGTTAGCGAAAACTTCGCACCTTTTGTCATTGAGCAACATGTACAATAGAGTTCGTTCATACGCATTGCATAATGAGGAGTATACATCATGGGGCTTAGTTTTCTTTGCCTCTTTTGGTTTGTTTCTTGGTCTGAAGAGCCAACGCTCCTCCTTCGAAATGCATTACTACGTGTGCCCATACCACCAAATAACTGCAGAAACTCACAACACTTTCCATCCCAACAAAATATATAACTTTAAAGCTGTATTTGTAGCTAGAGTAAATGATCATAGTCGACAGTTCACTTCAGAACTTCGGTAGATTGATGATTAGAATAAAACTTTTACGCCTGTAGCACAAATACCCAATGCCCACAATCTAGTCGTTATCACAACGCGCTCCAAACCCAAGGCCTAAACATTGTAACGCAAACATAGGTATGAACAACTGCATATTGAAATGTAATGTTGTGAAAACGGCGGACGAAGAATATGCCGAGTTTGAGGCGTGGTGATCGATATGCTCATTACCAAACATAATAATATACAATATCTAGTAACAACAGAAGTCTGAAGAAAGAAGTGTGCCGACAGGATACGAGAGTGCAGAGTTTCTATTTCATCGTCGCCTTTCCCTCCCAAGTCTTCACTGCCATCATGAAAAGCTCCTGACACGGTACCCTACTCCCCAGTCTCGCACACAACAAGAAAGCGCCAGACAATTTGCGATGCAGCGAATACGTCTCTTCTGGGGGTGGCGCTAACCGCTCATTGACCATCACCGGGATCAGTCCCCTGACTCTGTCTGTAATCGTCTGGTCTCTAAAATCATACACCTCAGGTCCCGAACCACTGAAGGGCTCGGCGAGTGTCAAGACGGAATCTATGTGTGCATTGAGCATCGCAGGACTCTCACTGCCAGTCAAGTATCCAAGCTCAAGGGAGAGGTCGCGAATAGAATCGCGATCGCCTTTGGAGGCGGCGATAAGGACCTTGATATACGGCTCGACAAATTCATCGGGATACTCTCTGCTCGCGCCAAAGTCGAGGAGTTCAACTTTCTGTTTCTCAGCGTTGTAGAGAAAGTTCGACCAATTTGGATCTGTTTGCATAAACTTGAACTCAACGATCTCTCGCAGACAGAGGCGTAGGATCTGTGTACCAATCCAATCACGCTGCTCTTGCGTTAGATTCTTGAGTTTCGTTACACCAACGCCATGCATGAGCTCTGCAGTGAGGACCTGCTTCCCGCTAGCTTCGGGGAAGACTTTAGGCACGGTGAAGACGTCTGTGTCGTCGGTGAGGAGGTCGCGGAATCGGGTCTGGCATTCAGCTTCGCGCGTGTAGTCGCATTCCCAGCCAAGTTCTGTGCGTGCATTGGCAATTGTTTTGTCGAGATATAGTCCCTTGGGCAGTAGGCGGGATGCGGTTAGTAGTATGGATAGGTTGCTCAGGTCGGAGTCGATGGAACCAGCGACGCCCGGGTATTGGACCTTCACTGCAACGGCTTGACCGGTCGATTTGAGGACTGCTTTGTGGACTTGACCGATCGAAGCTGCAGCAATCGGAACATCTTCGAAGGATTCGAAGAGGTCACGCCAGTTTTCGCCAAGGTTGTTGGAGAGGACTTTGTTTCGCTGCGAGGCGGGCATATAGTCCGCGCTGTCTTGTACGCGTTGTAGAACGTCGTGGATTGCAGGTGGTAGCATCTTGATATCTATACGTCGTCAGATGATGCGAACCCCATGATACGACTTACTTACCTTGAAAGCTTATCATTTGCCCAAGTTTAAGAGCAGCGCCTCGCATGCGTGAAAGCTTCGCTACCAGAATCTCCAAGTTTCCCGGACTGAGCATCAGCGAGCCAGTAGTCGATGCAGCTGTACCAGTCACACGGCGGAGACTCTCACCAACAGCTCCGAGGGCCATGCTGGTACCGAGACCCGCGTACTGCCATAGGCGGCCAACTCGTGATGATGGAACCTTAGACTCCCGTAGTGTATACGGTGCCTTTTCCGGTTCTGTACTTATCTCGCTGGGTGACTGTGATGGAACTGTCAGCAAATCAGCATGCAGCATGCGAAAGAATGGGGTATCTGTACCTCATGTGCTGTAGCATTCGACCGGACATCTCGAGCCAGCTGAGATGCAAGGTCTTCCATCTCTTTCGCGGTAGTAGCAGGTTGTGATAGGTATTCCGAGCGGGAAGACTGAGCTTGCTCGCTAGCTCGGGTATGGGACGTAGCATTGACTTGAGATATCGGACGGTCATCAAGCGGGTGCCTACCGGTGCTCCTCCTTTCTAGATGCTCTTTCCGTGACAAAGGATCGCTTCCAAGCATCCTTGCCACGCGTTTTGAGTGAAATACATCGGTATTGATTCCCTCTGGGATATCCTCCTCTGGCGTAACTTTCTGCGCTTGCTCCTGCCCAGGCTTGGGAACCGAATAATACACGTCTTGATTTAACCGGCCATCTTCGACATGCTCATCGCTCTCCTGCTTCGATCCCGTATGCTTAGGTATTTGCGAGCGAGGCTGAGAGGACGCGGCCGCCTGTGATTCGACTGATCTGGAATAGAACACGTCCCTGTCGTGCCCGTTTTGTAGCTGCTGCAGGTGCGGCGATCTCGCAGCCTTTTGTAGATCATTTGTGTGTGAAGGTATTGTTTCGGCACGTTGTGAAGAAGCATTTAATGGCCGTTCGGGGCGTGGGATTGTAGACTCGGTCGACTCTACCGGCTTTAGTCCCTCAGGCTCATGCCGGGCCTGTCCATCCTGATCCTGAGCCAGAGACGCCTGCGGCGCTTCAGATACTGGTCTATTAGAGAATGTGTCCTGCCCCTCCTGCTCCAGATTTACTCCTGCAGTTGGAATTGTCCCGTCTGGCAAAGGGCGCCTTGGGGCTTGCTTCTGCTTAACCTCCAGCTCATCCTCACGCGGGTGTTCGACGGCTGTGTTTTGCCCCGACCGATCATAGTGGTGATCCTGCTCTACTCCCTCCTTAGCACCCTGCACTGGCGTGTCTCTCTTCACCATGTCCCTCTTTGGTATATCCCCATTCCGTGTGCCTGTTGCGCGCTCCGCCGCGGCTTTTGCATACAATGGAGCTTCCTCGCTGAAGCGTTGTGAGAGCGCGATAGCAGCCGCTGCTGTGAGAGTGACGCGGTCGGTCTGGTTCTTGACAGCCCTTGCTAAGGTCGATGTCTTATTGTATACATCGAGCTGATTCGACCGGAGCGCGACGTGCTTTTGGGCGACGGATTTCGAGGCATTGAATAGCTTCGCAGCGTCTACAAGTCTTCTGCCTGCCATTACGATGGATGAAAAGGGCTACCGGTACGGAAAAGTCATGACGCAGCGTGTGAGACAGCTGTGCAAGGTGTACGAGCTCGTGTGAGAACCATCGAAAACTATCCGCGTCATAGCTTGATGCAGTTAAGCTGAAAGGCGGCTCCTGCACAATTGGTTAGCGAAGTGCAGGGGTGTCTACATTAGTGCGGGCAGCTGGCTACTGTCTCTCGGGCTACTCTTCAGAAACAAATACACCAATTTGACTACTGTAGAGACATCTCAGCACCCTACGCTCACGACAATTGTCTCGATTCTTGCCCCAACATCTTTCAGATCCCACCACAATCCTGGGGTGCTCGCGACCACATCATAAACTTGGAGAGCTTCGTTGGGCAGAGCCACCACAATCACGAGATAACGAAGCCATCAGGCCGCAGTTTGATGAGCCCGGAGACTTCCCTTCCTTCTGTCGAAAGGAGTAGTGCCCTAATTCTTCGAAATACCAATCACACATAACACAACGCCACCACTATCATCGAAGTCAGACTGTTATCATTTGATCTGGCCGATATCAAAAGAGCTGGAAATGAAGGTCGCATGTCTACAATTTGCGCCTGAAGTGGGTAAAGTCCAAGAGAACATCCGCAGAGCAGATAACATATTGCAAAACACACGGATACCGACAGATCTGGACTGGCTTGTTCTACCAGAACTGGCATTCTCTGGTAGGCACCCTCTCTTACTTCAGCCCCTCGGGGGTTTCCAGGGAAAAGACAAAAGACACGACTTGAACGCGTAAATTAATCATTGAAGTGGTTGAGATAAACTGACAGCATCTAGGTTATAACTTCCATTCGCTAGAAGAGATTCGACCCTTCCTGGAACCCACAACATCGGGAGTCAGTACACAATGGGCCATTCAAGTAGCGCGGCACTACAACTGCCACGTAACAATCGGCTATCCAGAAATCACCATCCCGTCTGTCAACCCTTCAGATAGACAGACCCAGTACAATTCCACCGTAACCATCAATCCACAAGGCACGGTTCTTCACAACTACCGCAAATCCTTCCTCTACTACACAGACGAGACATGGGCATCCGAAGGCCCTGGTTCCCAATCACACCACCTCTCAGACCCCTCATCATCTGATGCGCCCTTCTTCGCCGGGGATCTGGGCAATCTGGGAAAAGTTACGCTAGGAATATGCATGGACATCAACCCTTACCGTTTCACCTCCCCCTGGGCGGCCTACGAGTTCGCCTCCCTCGCCCTTAGCACCTCTTCCCCCATTATCTGCATTTCGATGGCCTGGCTGTGCCACCTCACACCCACCGAACTGATGCAGGACCCCACACAACCCGATATCGCTACCGTGGCATACTGGGTAGAGCGCTTCCAGCCGCTTGTGGAGGCGAAGGAAGACAAGCCGGTGTATGTCATATTGGCGAACAGGTGTGGGATGGAAAAGGGGGTTTGCTATGCAGGGAGTAGTACGGTAATTCGGATTGAGAAGGGTGTTGTGAGTCTTTATGAAACTGCGGGGAAGAGTGAGGAGAAATGTCTGGTGGTGGATATGAGCGAGAGACCAAAGTTTCAGGTGCGAAGTGGCCGATAGGGGAAGAAGGAGAAACGTATCGAACTGGCGGAGTTGGGTTGCAACATTCGCATGCAGATGCTGATGTGGCCGCGTAGAGGTGCTTCGCCCGTGAGGTTTCGGTCGCGAGCGATGCAGTCGCTTTCTGGTGAATCGTGCTGTTTGGGCGTGGAGTCAACGAAGACTAGCTAGCAGAGGCGCGAAAAGTGGCGTGTCTTTGGAGATTGTGGGACCCTATCAAGATGCATCTAGAATCACGAGCCAAGTAGCATGCCATTTTATCCACATCACCAATTAGACAAGATCAATTGTCTTCATTCGACCAGCAAGTGTATTCATTCATCACTGCCTAGTCTAACCATCATGCTCGTTTTTCGATATCAGACCCAAAGCGCCATAGTGAGAGTGCCCGGTGAAGTAACATGCCCACCAATCCACTCCATGCATCCCTCATTCGTGGGAGTGCTCCGCTTTGAAGACCGCCGCCATTTCGTTCCCGATGTCGCTTGTTTGGTATTCGATTGTCGTAAAGGAGGTAATGAAATCGAGAATCGAGAGAGAGGGTGCGATGGCGAGTCGTCTAGATACCGAGACGGGTCTTGCGCCAATGTCGGCGCTTGGCGTTGTACCTGTGAGTATTCTGTCAGTCCATGCTCTCATGCTCCTCATGACCACGAGTATTTGGTTCCTAAATTGCGGCGTTTCGGGGTGCGTCGTACCTGATGGTGTTGTTGGTCCTCAGGCGGATCCACTGAGGGATCGGGCGATTCTGCTTTTGCGCGCGGGCAAGCTTCTGCTTGGTGCGGAAGGACTTTTGGCTCTGCAGGGCGTCAATATTCCGATGATTGCGATGAATCTGTTAACAGGGCGATAGCGTACCGGCATCTTGACTGCTTGACGTGCGTAGTCGGGATGTCGAAAGGTGAAGTCGTTAAAATTTGAGGAGAGGGTGTTAAGCGAGCAATCGTTGTGGGCGGTGCGCCAAGTTGATCTAACCCAAAAGGGATGACGGGTTCGGAACATGCACTTTGCTGCAGCCAGCAAACCTCCACTCATAGACTACATCGCAAGTTCGCCTTCATGACTAAAAGTGTCAGAAAGGTCATGCAAGAATTTCGGTGGCGTTGGAGATAATTTGACCAAGTGGAGGCAAAACATCGATGTTTTATGCCGTCACTTCAGCAGCTTGCCCTCTCCCTCTGACCTCGTACTCCACTCTGTACCGACATTCATACGAGACGCGACGAAGATGGCAGCAGATTTCACTCGTGCAGAGAGCTAGAAAGAAAACAAAATCCTTCATGGTAGCTTAGGTCACGAACTGCACAATCGAAGTCAACCAAACTCAGACGTCCGAAAAGAACCCGGGGTGGGTTTCCAGGGTTGGTCGGAAACTCTTCCTCGGAAGTGTTTATGCCCTAGCAACTACCTATTGGGCTATTGGTATTCTATGAGTGTTGTTTGAGAGCGGGAATATATGTAATTACGTTGATTCTTCCATGGTAGGTGCCCCACTGGTTCGACGGTCAACCATGGTAGCAGATCTTGACCCTTCGCCCTCGATACTACTGTCAGCACATTTAGTATAAATCATCGCGCAAACCTTCACATCTCAGTCTACTCAACACTACGAATAGCCTTCTCGACTGAATAGCCCTCCATGACACCAGACCGTAAACCTCAGGCTGGCAAAGCCCCGAATTTCTTGTGAGACGAATGAGTTATAACCTGACTTACATTTGACCAGCAAAGCTGACTGTTAATCCAGAACGATGAGTTTCGACATGGTTACAATACGCGTTGGAGACCCAAAGGAGGCAGTGAGCATTCCGGTCTACTGCGATGTCCTCACTGCAGTGTCACCCTACTTCCTAGGCGCATTCGAAGGCTGTTTCAAAGAGGCGATCGATCGCACTATTTCCTTAACCGACGTCTCTGAGCAGACATTTCGCATATTCCTTCGATGGGCACATATGCAGACGGATCAACAATCAACTAGCGTCTCGATACCTACCCCTCAGGTGCTTCTCTGCCAAACCAAAATTCTCCCATACCGCCCTACAAACCTCGAGAGTGCCTTTACAAACTCCACTTCGCATATAGACACAGTGGATGATGGCGTTCAAAGCGATAGCAATAGCGACAGCAAGAAGGACCTTCAGCTGAACGGCGGCTTAAGGCCCCATGGCGCAGTAATGTTTGCTTGTGACGAAGACCACTACCACCTTAAAGCAACGGACGAGCTATACTCTGAGGATGTCGAGTCGGTTGTAAATTATCGATCCATGATGATCGCTTACCTACGCCTGTACATCTTTGCAGACAAGTACAACATCCACCAACTACGCGACGACATCATGACCAGCTTGCTAAGCCAAACCTTCGCCGGGAACTGGTGGCCTGAGACTGATGATGTCGTGATTGCTTTCGCGTACGACAACCTGCCCAAGTCTTCGACGTTCCTGCGGTTTCAGATACTCTCAGCGGCCTTCTTGTGGCTGTCGGAACCGAGTGGGGATTGTGCCACCAAGATGCAGGCGATGCAGGCTATGAATCCAGACTTCGCATTTGAGGTCAGTCTTGCCCAGGCACAGCGACTCCAGAACCACTTTTCTGGTGCAGGAGGGATCCCATTCAAATTTGAAGACTGCATACCCAATTCGTGTGTCTTTCATGAGCATCTTGTGTATGACAAGGATCAGTGTCGGAAGCGTATTGTCAATAGCGCGCACATCTTCACGTCCATTATAGACGCATGCGTCCAGGACGGTCTGGCCATGTCTACAGCGCAAGTCGAGGACTGATACGGGAATAGCCTCAAATGCTGGTATAGACTCGTTGACGAGGCTTCGAATTGAGTTCAACTAGTAGGATGCGTGAGTTTGGGTTCAGTCGTGCACGAGCGAAAGACACACGGGGCAGAATATATGGTGCCTGCATCGCGGCATGGATATGCGACAGCACTAGTGTACGCGCGAGTGAAGATCAACACATTTATGGAAATGCCTGCATCAAGTCCAGGTGGACCCAGGCAGAGAAGTGCCAGGGGGCGGTCAGAATTTATCTTAGCGGTATCAAGGCCTTTCATAAATAATGAAAGGATCGAGACAAGTATTTCCGTGCTGGGCATGTGTACTCGTGAAACAACGTTCAGACGAACTGGGGCGCAATCTATGGTCAGCAACGTCGCGACCCCAGATTCGCGAGAGGCGCTAACGATGTCAGGGCGCGTCGCAAGGATTAGCGAACAATGATGTCGATCCCGCTCAAAGTGAGTAGACGCTCCGTTTCGGCGCAAATGTTTGCTGCCTTTTTCTTCCGCACCAGCAACCGGCTACACTCCTCTACCATGCGTCTCCGGGTCGTGCAGAGCGCAATTGTTTCATAGCGCCCCATCTCCCGGACCGAATTCGTCTCGTCTTGTCTTGAGCTGCTGAGCGCATGCGCATCCGCCACGCCAGATAAGAGAAAGAAGAGCAGCAGCCTTGTTGTTATCTGGTCTCCGCGCAACTCTTCCTCTTCGCAGGACTATTAGAACTCTGATCTCTCGCTCCCCCATAGTTCTTTCAGCCATGGCAGACTCTCCGTCAACACCTCCCTCTAAATCGCCCTCTCCAGCCAGCCTCCCGCGCCTCGTCAGCTCTAAGCTCTTCCTCCCTCTTACACACGAGCCAACTGCCCTATCAACGCGTGGCCAACATCTACCAAGCCTGCTCTACCGCAGACCGTCCACCATTCGTAGTAACGAGCGTAGAGGAAGCGACACCGACGATGAAGACCTAGAAAGCTCTAGACATGGGCTGCTAATGCAATATGATCGGGATTTAGATCGTAGGAACAGTGTGGGTGCACATGCATTGAATACACCGCAGATGAGGAGCCAACGGTTGATTGGCAATTCGAATCCAAGGTACAAGTGGGAGAGGTACTACAAACGGGACGAGGAGCTCAAGGGTATGAAGAAGCCAATACGAGAGTACTACGAGCGCAACAACCAGCTCCTCCAGCACTACATGTACATCGATCGCCTGCTTGACTCGTCTCTCCCACACAATTTGATTCAAGAGTACACGAATCTCGAATCGGGCGCAGTCAAGATCCCGTCCACAATCACCGAGGAGTCGTCGGCAGCCTCTACCCCTCTGGCCATTACCCCTGGCGCCAACACCCCCGTGAAATCTAGTGAGAACGGATCTGGTCTACAGTCTAGTCGCACGTCAGCAAGCTACGGCACCAATGGCACCAATGGTGCCCCCAAAGCCATGGTCAAACGCACGCCCAAGAACCTCTACAAAGTCCCTGAGGCCGACGAAAACCAGCCTTTACTTTCGCAAAATGACGATCTCTTTGAGGATGAAGAAGAGGAAGAAGAGAGAGAGGCCATTGACTCCAAACTCAAGGACTGGGTTCCGGACGAAGATGAAGACACCGAATCCCCCATTGTCAAGCTCGCAATTTACGTGAACATGTTCGCAAACACCATCTTGTTGATAATGAAGATCATCGTTGCGGTCCTCACATCCTCGCTCTCCGTGCTTGCCTCCTTGGTCGATGCAGCGCTCGACTTCCTCAGCACAGCCATTGTCTGGTTCACATCGTGGATGATCGCCCGGCAGGACCGATATGCCTACCCCGTAGGCCGGCGACGCTTGGAACCCATTGGCGTCCTGATATTTTCCGTCATCATGATGACATCGTTTTTCCAGGTCGGTATTGAAGGAATCTCGCGCCTCTCCGGCGATGACCATACCGTAGTCCAACTCACTGTGCCAGCTGTAGCCATCATGGCTTCAACGGTGGTTATCAAGGGCTTGTGCTGGGTCTGGTGTCGCCTAATCCGCAACTCCTCCGTGCAAGCCCTCGCCCAAGACGCCGCAACCGATGTTGTGTTCAATACCTTCTCCATCCTCTTCCCCCTCCTTGGCTACTTCCTTGATATCTGGTGGCTAGACAGCTTAGGCGGTATCTTGCTGTCCGCCTACGTAATTATCAACTGGTCTACGACATCCGCCGAACATATCCGTAACCTTACGGGTGCTAGTGCGACGGCAGACCAGAGAAATGTGCTGCTGTATATGACGATGCGGTTTGCAAAGTCTATAAAGAGGATTCAAGGGCTGCAAGCGTACCATGCAGGGGATAAACTCAATGTCGAAGTGGACATCGTAGTAGATGTGGACATGGGGCTGCGTGATAGTCATGATCTTGGCGAGAGTCTGCAATATGTTTTGGGTAAGTGAAGACCGTGAAAGTGTTACTAGAAGGCATGGACGTGTGACTAACTGTGCTACAGAGAGTGTGCCGTACGTCGACCGTGCCTTTGTGCATATCGATTACACGGACTATAATTTCCCTACGCACATGTCACAGCAGGAATAAATGACTACAAGGCCATGAGTACCAAGGACCAGCGCCGCCATTAAACTGGGTTGGATTCGCGCATACCTTCTCTGTAACTTATACCCATGTATTATAGCTATAGTCTTCAGGTCTTACCTCTCTAGGCAATAGAAGAAAAAACATTCGAGACCAATCGCGCTTACGGACCAAATTCAACAAGCGACATGGCCTTGCATAGCGGAATGAAACTAATACAAACTTCTGCATGCTCATCCATGTTCCAGCGACACATGGACGGGCTGTTGCAGCCACGAAGAAGGAGCATCCATCTGGGATTAACTACCTACACGATCTTTGGCACTATAGTCAGAAGGCAAAGCAAGGCTGCATTATTTTTCTCAACGGCTTCCCCGGTGCGGGTAAGCCATGCGCTTAATCAACAACCACGTTCTCATCGACTTGGCCGAGGCGATAATTCCTGGCCGTGGCCCTGCGCATAAAATTTCTACGCGCAAAGACCCGCCGCGCCGCTTTCGAAGCACTGACCGTCAAATTTGAGCACATGCTGCTAGATACCACCTTTTAATCTGTTTGAACACACCCTCTCTAAGAAGGTGCACACAATAGACTGGGATCTTTTCGTTTCCTAGGTTGGACGGCAATCCTCAGCACCACAATATCACAGGTCAAAACTTTGAAGATCATCATCCATATTGTATTCCTTTTCCACGTTGAGACTTTATGAGTTTTACATATGCATATGCGCAAGGCTTTTATGGCCAATCTTGCACACATAAGAGCCAACTAACTTTGCATACCCTTTCATGACGAACGTTCATTCCATCCACTCTTCAAGCCCATAACCACCCATCCCCGATTATGTCTGCTTTGTTCGGTCTGGGAGTGGCTTGTCATCCTTGGGTGCCTTCCATTCCTTGACGAATGGTAGGAATTCTGGCTGACCGGGAATGTATTTCCTCAGCACCTCCGGGACAGTGAAACCTTCGGGTGTTTGGTAGTTCTCGAGGATGCAGCAAAGGGTTCGTTCGGTTGCGCACAGTGTACCGTTCAGTGCATGGACGTATTCCTTGCGTGTCGCGTTGAGCTTCTTAGTTCCATGTCGAATCTCCAGCTCTCTCGTTTGATAGTCTGTGCAATTCGAGATGGAAACGAGCTCCTTATACTCGCCACCACCAGTGACCGGGAACCAAGCCTCGAGGTCGCGCTTCATTGCCGCTGCGTTATCTGCATAATGTCAGCCCTCGTCCGTGGGATTTTCGATGAATTTCCACATACTAAGGGCCCCGGAGACGATATTGATAACCTGGTATGGAAGTCCTAACGATTGATAGAATTCCTCTGAACTTTAACGACGTGAGCGAGTTGACGCAGGAGTATGTCAGGGAGTTGCAGCTTACGTAGCAAGCATTTCAGAGAACGCTTCCCAGCTTTTTTCTGGGTGGGTAATCAAGAACTGCTCCACCTTCTCGAATTGATGTATACGGAAGATACCCCAGGTATCTTTGCCCGACTGCGACACGTTAGCATGCCCCCTAAATGATGTTCGAATACTATCTCGGCCAATGTTGCTACGGGCCGCGCTGTGGCTTATGTGGCGCAGCTAATAACCATAGTTCCGGTTATCTCCGATTGGGCCCGCAAAGAGTGATGAAAATAAGGTTTAATACTCACTATCCGTATGTTAGCAAAACATTCGAATAGTCTTCGTTTGTGGGTTCGTACCAGAGCCAGCCTCCTTCCTGAAATTCGTAGAATACCCAGCGTAACGAATTGGTAACTGGTCACCTTGTAACCACTCCTCGCTGTGCAGAGCAGAGAGGGGCTGTTCCGAAGTGGCAATGAGATATTTATCAAGTTCCGGCCTGTCTTTGGACTCCGTGACTTTATATAATTCAGAGTCGAAATCCGATAGCTGTGCAGTCTTCGCCATGACGTCCCGAAGCATCCTAAATCTTGGTGTAAGAAATATTTTTCATATGCATTTTGTACATGGACGTTACTTACATAAAGGGGGGCTGGTTCGGTGTATAGCCCTTATGAAACAAGTATTCTAAGCCATATGAGACAAGAGCCTGGTTGAGGAAGAGGCCGTAGCCGGTCAAACAGTAGCCGCGGTGGCCTACGACCTTAACGCCGCGCTCTGGATCGTAGCCGTTGAGTCGTGCGAGGACGCCGTGGTGGGGGATACCGTCATTCTTGAACTCGGCTTTTCTGTCTTCTGGCGCCCATGTCCTGATTACTTCGTTGTTGTCCTCGTTGTCCGAAACTGGGACATCCTTGTGGACGTAGTTTCCTACGGTCTTAGCCTTGGCATTCAGCTTCTTCAACTTCTCGGTTGCCTCTTCTTCCTTGGCCTTCTTTTCTTCCTGAAGCTTCTTCATCTCAGCAACGAGGTCGTCGGCGTTCTCCTTGGCCTTTTTCTTCTGGCCCACTTGCTTCTGCAGGGCGTTGATGCTGGACCCGATTTGTGTGGCGGCATATTGTGTCTTGCGGTGGTCCTCGAAGTCTGCGATAATTTCGTCTACAATCTCGAGGGGTTCATGTCGCTTTCGCTGCGACTCGCGGATCTTCTCTGGGTCGCCGCCACGCTCCTTGATGAAGTCGTTGCTATTACCCCTCTATGTTAGTTGAAAGTCCTCTACCCTGAAGATCACACGTGGAGCCCAAGAGGTAGACGGCCGAACATGGTAGGAAATGACTTACATGTCCAACATCTTGTCTCACGATGTAAAGAACGTAGGCGGTGGAATTGGTGTTGGGCAGAAAGTCGCAGCTGAGCAAGTCACAATTGTGGTGTCGCTTGAGTCAGGGACACAATTGGTCCGTGCCATGGCGGGGCAGGTGTGGCTTGTACTGTGGCTGTGGCTGTGGCTGTGGCTGCCAGTGAGCCACCACGGATCGAAGAAGCTATTCGACTCGGCGTAGCTGGGTCCGAGGAGCTTCCAGCTTCCTAGAAGAGTAGGTAGGCTGCGATCTGTCGAAGACGGCGGCTGTCCCGTCAAAGCTTCAGAGCTTCCTAATCAAGGTCAGGGCGTGGTCGGTGCATTGCATGTGGAGCTACCTGCTAGAGTCCACATGCAGGGTCAGACCGATCAGATCAAGAAGAGTGGGCAAGGAATGGTCAAGCTGTATTACCCTTTGCTTTGAATGTATTCCGTCTATCGATAAAAGCAAACGAAGGCCGTAAAAGAATCATGACAGCATGCTCAAACAAAGTACCTGATAACACCCTTTACGCCTCTGCTCAAACACCATTACGCCATTATGCCTCGATAGTGGTACCAAGCCAGTAGAAATCCTGTAGTGTGCCCAAATCAACCACCGTCTATGCCGTCTAGCCCATGAATTATCAAAGGTCCTTGGGCATCAAAGCACCCAGAAAACAGCATCTCCTCCTCCGCATGCGCCTCTCTTCTTTCCGTTCACGCTCGAGCCTGAGCTGCTCCAACTGCTCCACCGGTACACCTCACAGACACAACTCATGTCAGTCATCATCTCTCACATGACTATACACTTGCCGCCAGCAGCGGGCTCACCAGGATTCTGGCTTCTCTCCACCTCTGCGACCATGAGCTCAAATGCTTTCTGCACATTCTCATTGTATCGTGCCGACGCCTCGGTCCAGGCACACTTGAACTCTGCGGCGAGGGCGCGGCCGTCTTCGGGGGTGACTTGGCGTTGTTCGGGACGGAGGTCGGATTTGTTGCCTACGATTACGAGAGGGACCCATTCAACAGCCTAGATGGTTGTATGTGATTAGGTGCTGCACGTTGAGGTTCGTAGGAGGAGTGGAGGAGTGAAAGCTGACGAGACTTACGAGGTGATTCAGGATCTTGTCGCGGATAATGCGTGCCATTTCGAAGCTCTGCTTGCTAGCAACCGAGTACACAATCATGTAGCCATGAATGCCAATGAAGTGTTTCGAGTTGAGGATGCTGTACTCATCCTGGTAAACAGTACCCTTGTCAGTCGGGTCCTCGTAAACAGTCTTAGCCGCAACATCTCATGTGCAATACGATGTCGTGAATTGGTGGTGATGATGAGACCATGTCAATGGTGGAGGTGGGGCGTGGAGCTTCGCGATGCGACGCGATGCGGGGAGTAAAGAAAACTCATGTACCTGTCCAGCAGTATCAATAATCTCCGTCGCGAAATCCTGGTTCTTGTATCGAATAATCTTGCTAAAGGTATTCTCAATGGTCGGATAGTAGCTGTCGACAAAGTGGCCGTCGACGAATTGCACCGTGAGACTCGACTTGCCTGTTCGCATCTCAGTCAGTTACCTGTGCTTGTGCTGCTCACATGTGAAGAACAAAGCGGGAAGCTAGTTCGCAGCCACTCACCGACAGCTCTGCTGCCCACGATGGCCATCTTTCTCTGTTTGGGCGCCGGCATCTTGCTGCTGGCTTTCTGAGGAGGGCGTGAAGAAGCTGAACGACTCGCCAGGGTTGAGGTCTGGCGGTCTCTGTCCACCGCTGAAGACGTCGCTGCCTAAGATGCGTTTGGACTTGCCGATTGCCTGGAGGCGCTAGCTTGGAGCTAGTCGTGAGATCGGAATGACGCCGTGGACCGTCAGCCCGCAGGTGGCACCGAGGGGAAATAGAATAGACTGGCTTGTTAACTAACTAGTCCAAGCCTACGCTACAGGTTCCCTTTCAAGTGCTTGACGAGGTGTGTGTGGAATAGTTAGGTAAAGTCTGGCGAGCAACGTAGCGAGAAGAGGTGGCCATTCAAAATTTAAAAAAGCGCCCGGCCGCGTGTCTACATAGTGCCGTCATGCCCTCTCGCTGCATTTGGTAGCAAGAACCGGGACACTCCGTATAACAGCGAGTAGCATCCGCATACCATGGTTGGGCAACAGCCAGATGACAACTGGATTGGGCCTGGGACAAACAGCGTGCTTCTCTTTGGGCCTGGCAGCAAGCTTCCTGTGTATGCTGAGTAGCCGTCGACGAATCCCAGACATTCAATTTACGTGATATCAATCATCCTACAGCCTAGCGCACACTTACCATCGCACCCAACAAACGCAACACAGTCTAGATGTCAGCCATGCACACTAGAACATGCCGCGATGTCTTCGGAGCGGCGAGAAAACTAGACGGGTCCAGCAGTTACCCCCCCGAGTCCCCGTTGGTCACTTTACCCGAATCAATACACGTCGAGTCAAGCTCCATCACATGCATAGGTAGAGATTTGTGTGATTTGTGTGCCTGCCATAGTAGCTTGTGCTGCACAGAACAACTTTCGAAGCATGGCCTATATTGTTCCGACGGCAGAACTATCGAGTTGCCGGCTCCAAAACCCTGCTGCGTCACTTCAACCGAGTTCGTGGGACGGGTGCAGCCTTACAAATACGACGTTACAGGCCTCATTTGCCTTAACCTACTGAATGTGCCCAACTTCATACAAGGCCGATACGAGGCCAGTGTACGAATGTGTAACTCTGCATTTCCCTCCTATATACTGCGGTAGATGTGCTAGCCTAAAGACCGCTGACGGCATACTGCATGGATTTCCTATCCTGCTTCCCAAGTCCTGGACCAAAACCCGGGGTATAATGCCCGCCCGGATAATTACTGCATATTCATAATTTGGGGTATCGTGATGTGACCGCCGAATGACAAACGCCCATGACAAAAGCCCCAAGTGCTTCTCGACGATAAGCAATCCGAGTGTCTAATTATACAAAGGAAAAGCGCTTCACGTCCATGTTTGCTGCTGCATGTGCTATGCCATGCACGACAACATCAGCCTGTCGAGGGTGTAAAATAGCCTATTGCGCCTCTGCTTTCTCCAACTTTTCAACTACAAGCATCAGACGAGCAATGTAGTTCTGCCATGTCTCCTGGCCTTCTTCTCCATCGAACTGCCTAGTCTTGCGATCGACGCGCTCATGGAACTGGACGAACTCTTTGATCTTATCGATGAGCATATCGAGTCGCTGGTCTGGAAGCTGCGTGCGGATCTTGGCTCCTACAATGCTATTGAGACAAAGGTTGCCGAGAAGTACCGTAAGGTAGCCGACAGCTACGCTAGAGTGAGACTCTTCCATCGATTTAGCCTGGGACAAAGTTAGCATTGTCTTGAAAATGTACCAGCCGTGAACATACTTGAGATGCGCGTTCTGATCCCTCAAGGAAAATCCGGACCAGGGTACCAATCGCTTGATCCCCGTCGTCCACATTGCACCTTGCTGAATCGCTGAGTTCCGCCAGGTTAATCATGGCGCCCAAGCTAAGTATTAGACTCTCTAGCACCTCCGTTCGCTGCTCCAACCCTATACCAGCATTGAGAAGTTCGAAGTTGTAAATGATGGATGCCACAAGAGGGCGAACGAACGTCGTCCCCGAAAATGGTTGGCAGGCTTTAGGCTTGTTGTTCGTCAGGTTCATGCAGAGCTTCACAGCTAGCATGGTGGATGAGACAGTGTCATGTCCAAAGAAGACGGGTAACAGATCCGCCAAGCGTTGAAGAATGCCGATAGACCATACCGGTTGCTTCTGTCCTGCGACGGAGACAGATTCAAGTATTGAAAGAATCGAGTTTAGGACCAGAGTATCATGTGTCGATCCCGTGCCAGATTTCACTAGCTCGTACGGTTTCGAGGTCATGTCTACCAGTCTCGAGATCTCCGCCTGACTGACCAGCGGCTCGCGACTATCAGACTTTCGAAGACCAACTATGAGCGAGTCAAAGGCCTTCAAAGCGACAAGCTGTGGTGACAGTTTGTCGGGCTTCTCTGAGTGCCAGATAGAAGATTCATGTACGAGAGTGCGAAATTTTAGCACAGATTCTTGTGCTATCTTCGACAAATTTGTCTTCCGATCTTTTGCGATTCTCTGAATATCCATATCATTGTCTGCAAGATTGATTAGGGCTGTAATGATGCCAGTTCGGTGAATCTGATCTAGAACAGTGTAGGTAGGATTGGTCCTGAAGACGAAGATAAGAGCGATAGTGGTGGCAAAGTCGAAAACTACCTCTCCGTTCGAGGACATATTGCTGAAGAATTGGTGGGCCAAGGACGAGTCGAGAAGCTGGTTAGTGAACGTTGTGTCAGCCATCTTGGTGCAAAGCTCCAACATTGCACTGCGGCGAATGCCGTTGCTTGTCTTGTTGGAGATGTCGTCGATCGACATCTCCGCCTCCCAATGGAATGCTTTCTGTTGGCCTTGTCTTTTAAGCTCGTGATGAGCTTGAACCTGATTAGTGGGATCATCTTCGTCCTCCGACATGCAGTCTTTCCTCTGTGAGTCGAAGCCTAGGTTGTCATCAAGATCCATTGAGATTAGGAGAGCATCCTCAGGATTAGCTTCTTCCAGATAAGACCGAGCCTTTGCATACGTGAGCTTAGCGCTGGTTCCGGGGCCAGAAGTAGGCTGTGATGTTTGCGAGGCCGCAGCTATATCGGCGACATCCATGCCATCAGATAAAATAGCAGCAGAATGTCGAGTGGTTGGTGGCTTTTCGATCGCACTTCCGTTATGAAATATCTCTGCAGTGGTTTCATCGCTGTCGCTCGTGCTATCGTCGTCTTCATCCTCATCGTCCGAGCTAGTCTCAGCACGCTTAATTGTATCAATGAGTCTAGGCTTCCGGACCTGAGCACTGCAAGTGAGGTCAGACTTTGACCTCGACAAGGCCCCAAGAAGCGGCCTCGGGCTCCGATCCGCTAGCTGCAGTGTAGATATACCCGGCATACGGGTTGACGAGGAAGATTCGCCCAACAAGCTGCTAAACAGCGCTTTTTGGCGCGGTGTTACTGAGCCTGGGGGGACCATCTTTGAAGAACGGACAGGCGTGGCTAACGGATCTGGAATAGCATACATGGTTTCATCTTCCAGTGCCGTGACCTCAGGCACTTCGGCAATAGGAGACGGCTTGGATAGAGGGCGCGTAGGGAGCATAGTATGCAGTGCAGCTGGTGATGATTGTCCCTTCGATATGGCCGGCCGTGCAAGCACAGGTACTGTGCGTAATCGCGTCCTCCTGGGTTTGTTGACCGTGAGTATTGCAGTTTGAACCTCTGGCGCAGCAGTTACATCGGGCTTGTGTGGCATATCAAGCCCCGGTGATATACTATCTTCTTTCTTCTGGTATTTGTGATTACGTTGAGGTACCGATGGTTCTCGCTTTCGCTCGATTGTTGGCTTCACGGTAGTCACCGAAGATATGGACCCTTTGCGCTTCCGCTTCTTTGATGTATTCGAACCATCAGACTCTACGGAGCTTTTGTGGGCTTCGGTACTTGCTTTCAGCGACTTTGTTGGGGCTTTCGATTTTGCTGCTGGAATTCGACGGACTGGTTGTCGGGTCGGCAAACGTTCTTCTTCGTCTGAAGAAGGCACATCGTACACGTCCGGATCTTCTAATTTCTTCATCGCCGATGTTTGTACCGATGCCTTTGTAAGGGCTGATCCCAACGTGGACTTTGCATCCTTCCGAGCCTTTGATGTAGACAGAGCAGGAGTGACAGCCCGTGAAGATGCCTTTGGCTTCGCAACCACTACCGGTTGTTGTTCCTGTTCCCTATTCTGTGTATCTTGCTTCGCTTTCTGCACAGGCTGGGGTGTCTTTCTGCGTCGTACGAGAGGCGCCACAGGGTCATCGGATGGAGGTTGGGGTACTCGTGCTGATTTTGGCAGCTGTACGGGCTTTTGCGGTTCTTCAACGGCGGCAACTGCTTTCTTCACTGTCGCAAGCTTGCGCGACGGCTGTACAGCCTTGACGGGTCTTCGACTTGGCGCAGGAGCATCGTCTTCTGAGAGAGGGACCTCAAAAACGTCTCCAGGTGGTCTATCCCTTGTTGGATATTTCCTTGCAGGTTTGATGGAGCGCGCGACAAAATCGTCTTCGGAGGGTACATCGTAGATATCGGGACTCCCAGTGTTCGCACGCGCGCCGCCTGAACTGCTAGCAGCTTTTAGATTAGTTCCGATCCCTCCTGGCCTTTTCAACGTCCCATTGGAGGTCGCGGTATGTTTTCGCGGTCGCTCGGGCGATGGCGCGTCGTCGTTTGAAGCGGGTGCTGGTGCCGGGGTCGTCGATAGTCGCGACGGCTTGCCGTAGGTTACTAATCTCTTGCGGCGATCCGCAGAGGTAAAGTTGGAGAACATGGAGGTTGCCATGTTGAGGGTAGTGGTGTAGATGTGACCCTCGAAAAAATACCGTTCAGGCGCGCATCGCGGTTGTATGGGGGTCGGGTCGACCCGACCGATGTCAACAGAAGGTGTGATGGCTTATTTGAAGTTCACATTAAAGTGAGTCAACGGACAGGCGCGTTTTCTCACGGTGATTGATATTCAGTTGTTTTTGTTTCACCGCTACGGTGACACACCTGTGGCAACATTGGAAGCGGCGACGGCTGGCGGCATGTCCGCAAAGAGCAATGACGAACGCGGCCGGGTGGCTTTCGCACGGCAGGGTCCCGTTATCAGATCTTCGAACGGCAGGCACGCTAGTCCCAGACGGGCTGACCGTCAGCCCTGCTCGTTCCCGCTAAACGAAGAGATGGAGCTCGCCGATGGTCACGAGCCTAGACTTCGAGCCTACTTACGCTTCAGCTCCTCTTCTTTCTCTCTTATCTCGAGGTCGTGTCCGTTTGTTACATACTCGTCTAACATCTGGTCCTACTTTTAAACCAATTGTGTACCCCACGTTCCCATTCACCCCAAGTGTCGAGTTTAGCAAGCAGCACAATATTCCGCCTATTGAAGGTCAGTCTCTCAAAACGTCTTCCTGGCAAATTGCCTCTTCGCAAATCTATTTTCACACATCATCTACTCAATGTGAATCAGGCTCTGCCATCTAAAGCAGCCTTCGGCTAACACTGGCCAGCCCACGACCCCTCATCTCAGGTGCCCGGTTCCAACATGTCGTCCGAGTCTCAGTCTCAGTCTCAACCTCCATCGCAAAGCGTAGGACCTGAATACCGGCCTGCCACGCAGAAACCGACAGCAACGGTTTCTACCCCTCTCCAGCAAGCCAATGTCCATATCTTACCCCAGACACCGCAGCTGATAGCGCTGCTAACGTAAGACTCCTCACAAACACTGAGCTCTTGGATTCTAACCATGAACAAGGATGATACGTGATCATAATACCGGCCGTGCAGACTTCATCTTCTACAGCAACCGCATCATACGGCTTCTTGTTGAAGAGGGTCTCAATCACCTACCCGTGGTTGAACATGAGATCACCACGCCCGTAGGTCGCACGTACTCTGGCGTCAAGTTTGAAGGCAAGATTTGCGGTGTCAGCATCATGAGGGCTGGCGAATCCATGGAGCAGGGCCTTAGGGACTGCTGTAGGTCAGTAAGGATCGGGAAGATCTTGATCCAGAGGGATGAGGAGACGAGTAAGCCGAAGTTGTATTATGACAAGTTGCCTGAGGATATTTCGGATCGATGGGTGTTACTGCTGGACCCTATGCTTGCTACTGGTAAGTTTTTGAGTGAGTGGTAATGAGATTTTGCTGACTGTGGCCAGGGGGTTCGGCGCTCATGGCGATTGATGTGCTCAAATCGAGGGGTGTACCAGAGGACCATATCCTCTTCCTCAATCTCATTGCGAGCCCGGAAGGTGCGAAGAACCTTGCCGATCAATTTCCTAAGGTCAGGGTGGTCACGGCATTCGTTGATCAGGGTCTGGATGAGAAGAAGTGAGTTCCCCTCCTTTTCATGAACGTTCAGCGCTAAGTGTCGCTTTAGCTACATTGTTCCTGGGCTGGGTGACTTTGGTGATCGCTTCTACACCATGTAAGCATACATACTCAATTCAACGATAATGAGCATTTAGTGGGGCGTGGGTTTGCTTCGGCTTGCTTTTGCATAGATTAGCACTAGGATACTTGATGAATCAATGTATCATAAAGGAGATTTAGTGGAAGAGAGGTGGTAGTCCATAAATTACTCGAATCTGACAAGTATCAAGCAATGCTCCGCTATCCCTTCAGAACTTGAAAATATCGAAAATTATCGCAAACGCCACCGTAGATCCGTGGGATCCTTTTCCATGGTATACCGTAAACGCCATGCGAGCCATAATCCAGCCCATCCCCGTCATACTTCATGTTGTACAAGTGTCCTTGGAGAAGCGTAGATGTTGTCGCGCGAACTCGTGTGGGCTCCTTAGTCCGCGTACTCCCCCTCCGCGTCCAAATCATCATGCTCAATGAAACCATCATCCTCCGGGTCTGCTGGGCCCCTCGGCATCCCGCCCCTCCTATCCGCGGACCTCTCCGTCGCCGCATTCCCCTTCGCGGCCTCCTTTGCTACCGCATCACACGCGTCGATCCAATCCGCATACACATCGACAGGAGCAGAGAGGTAGTTGATGTTCGTCTGAAAGGTCTGGCCGCAAACTTTGCACTGAAGGTTGCCGACGCCGGACTTCTTCTCGATGGAGACGCTGACGGATTTCTCGTGGTTGCAGAAGAGGCATTGGAAGGTAGTTGGGAGTTTTTCCTTCTGTGAAGCTGTTAGAGACAGTCACAAAGGGCACCGAGCTGGGGAGCAGTTACCTTCTTGGGGCCTTGCGGCTTGCTGGCGGACTTGCGCTTGCCCTAGGAAACATGTGAGCAGGCGCGTGTGAGCAGTTGTGGGAGGAAGAGCGTACCATGTTGTTGCCACAGAAGATGGATTACTTAGAGTGGAGTGTGGATGTCTTCGTTCGCAGGTAAAGGTAGTTGAGGACAAGCAGACGGTGATGTTGAGCTGCGGTTGTGTGTGCAATGACGCGGTTTGTATGGTCGGGCGACAATGAATGTCAAAGGCGCGCGTGGTGGGCAACTCCGGCGCCAAGGGTACCTTCCGCCTTCACCGCCCGGTGGCTCGTGCTTCCAGAGGCAGCTGCCCCATGCGATAAGCCCCGCTTCCAATCAGCTATCAACATGGCCGAGCCGCATAGTCAGCTGTCCCTGGGAGCTCCCCATCTTTGTCCACGTTGCTTCCTCCTCTTCTCCTTCTCTCTTCTCTCTGGATCCTTTTGGGCCCTTTTCGTTACACTGTTCGAAGTTCCGTTTGTGCAAGACTAAACTTGCTTTACCTAGCAATCTAGAGCTATTCACCTACAATATATACGTTGTCCTTGGCCTATCGGCATCCACCGGTCTTCGTCGCGGAACACACGCAATCGAAGCATTTCGTTCCTTTCTCTAGCATTGTTCAAGTTCTCTCACATTGTATGTTGTATGACAATACTTCATACTCATCATGTCCATCGAAAGCACAGCTAGTGATGCTGTTCTCAAGGAGATCTTGGAGGGGCTTAAGGCGTTGCGAACCGAGAACTCCGTACTAGCAGCATCCGTTGATAAGATCAATGGCCGCGTGAACATGCTGGCTGGTATTAAGCAGTTGAAGGATGAGGCTGCCAGTGAGGCAGCCATTGACACTCTGAACGGGAAGAAGGCAGAGGAAGCTGAATCAGGCAAGACCGTAGAAGCTGTTAGCCAGCAATACGAGCAGCCACCTGCCAATGTTGATGCACCCCCTCGTCGAGCAAGCGTCTCGAAGACTTCCAAAATCATCTTGACGTCGTATCCTGGTCAGGCTGGTGTTGATCCATTGCCAATGGAATGGGGTGCCAAAGATCCTGCTGTCCGTGGGCCTGTCGTGGTGTCAAGGCATGCAAACACCATTCGTAGGCGTAACGGTATGTTCATCCAATGCTGTCTACTGTAAACAAGATTTGGCTAACGTGTCCCAGCTGTCGGCGCTCACGGAGGTTCATATTCAATCTACAATGCGCTCGCTGTAGCAAGCAAGAACCTCGACATCACTCACAAGCCGGACTTCACGAACACCGAGCCTGCCGCAAAGATTGGACCCTTTCCACAATGGAGCGACCCCAAGAAGATTGTGGCCATGGATCCGTATGGCCATCTTGCACCATGGTTGTACAAAGAGACAATGGACAAGGACGATGTCGAGATTAGACCTACGATTGCCATCACAAGGGCGCATATGAAATTGCCCGAACTCGAGGAAAGCGTAAGAAAAGGCCGCCTCGTTCCCGATGGTAAGATCTGCGTGAATGAGACGGGTGAGGTTGCTGTGACCAAGGTTGCTGTTGAGCCTGTGTGGTACCTCCCGGGAGTGGCTGAGCGCTTCAATATCGGTGAGTATCTCTGTCAAGTCTGAGGCTACTACAACTGACGGCTTGCTTCAGATGAGGGAACTCTTCGACGAACCCTCTTCGAAGAGACAGGCGGTTCATACCCCGAATTGATCACCCGTCACGACATCAAACTTTTCCTCCCTCCCATCGGCGGTCTAACAGTATACATCTTTGGCGACCCTGCCAAAATGTCTGATCCCTCTGCCAAACTCGCCCTACGTGTCCACGATGAATGCAACGGCAGCGACGTCTTCGGCTCCGACATCTGCACTTGCCGTCCTTATCTAACCTTCGGTATCGAAGAAGCCGTCAAGGAAGCTCAAAAAGGCGGCAGCGGCGTCGTCATCTATTTCCGCAAAGAAGGTCGTGCACTTGGAGAGGTGACCAAGTACCTCGTATACAACGCGAGGAAGCGTGGAGAGGATAGAGCAAGCGAGTACTTCAAAAGAACAGAAAATATTGCGGGGGTTAAGGATATGCGGTTTCAGGCGCTTATGCCTGACATCTTGCATTGGTTGGGTATCACGAAAATTGACAGGATGCTGAGTATGAGCAACATGAAGCATGATGCTATCGTTGACCAAGGTATCCCGATTCACGAGCGCGTTCCGATCCCCGACGACATGATTCCGGCAGATAGCCGTGTTGAGATTGATGCTAAGATCCAGGCTGGTTACTGTAAGCATACTCTTCCATTCACCCTGACCACCCCTTTCTGTCCTGTGCATTGAGCGACTGGTCATGCGTGACGTACTTTTGATGAAATATGGAGCTGACGCGTGGATCTGCAGTTACGACTGGCCATGTCATGTCCATGGACGAGTTGGCGAACGTAAAGGGCCGTGGTTGGGAAGACATCGATGTACGTGGGATGATTTCCTTTCTTATTTGCTCGGTGACGAAAGCTGACTCCAATCACAGCATTAAACCATGATATCATCAACATAAGCGAAGTAGCAGCCTGGAAGTGGTCATCTGGACATCTCCCATATTCGGCGCGCATAGGATGCAGTTCGGTACAGCAAAGTCCGCCAGAAATTGAGGATCAAGTAGTGTTCTCCCCACAACTAGAGATAGGACAATCATACGGACATCGATTAAGTTGTTCAGATATTGCCCTGTACGTCGGTGCATTGAGATTGGTGTTTCTATCTGGCGATTGGCCTTCCCGCACCAATTACCCCGAACAGCGAGAGATTTTCAACACCACAAGCCACTTACGACATGCCATGTATGATCGATCCTATGGCTACGTTACCGAGGTCTCATGCCAAGCTCGCATCAACTTAACACATGCGGAAAGGATGCCTCATTGATAGTACCGCGTGTGCTTTATCTTCTTGTCCTCCCCCACATCTGCGCCCAGCTGTATGCAGAACAGTCATACTCACCTGTCCCCGTGAAAACCCTGCACCCCCAGTGCAACACTCCACGACAGAAGCAAGGCAGATCCTGCACCATGATACTGATACTAACATCCACTGGTTGAAATTTCCGCCCTACCCGCCGTCTAGACGGGCACTCGACCCCACCATCCTGTCATTCATGGTTGAAAGGAATCTGATGTGCGGAAGTCGAAGCCCGAGACGGAAAAACCGACACCGGGGCGGCCCGCAATAAGTTGGCTGGACCGTTATCGTATGCATCTCTTACCGCTCCTTCGATCCTTATGCCCACTTAGTTTTCCACACACACATGGATAAACAACGCTCATACGCTTTCTATATACCATAGTATACCCCACCATGTTATGAGAGATGTTAAGATTTGCAAGTCAAAAGCACGCACGTGTCCACACGCATCTTGTAGTGGCGGATATCCCGACCAAGTCCAGCGAGAATTCGTAAGCGAGAACGAGAGCGTCATGGCGGTGCGGATCCGTAGAAGGATAGCTCAGGCGATTTCCGGGTAGGATCGGCGAAAGATCTGCCATGGAAGCGTGTCTGGATTTGCGGAGAATTATTAGGGTTGCGGGCTGACGCTGAGGGTGTGGTGATGAGGGGTCAACGAGCTGTTGAGATGGTGTAGGTTGAGGGAGGGGTTGCACTGCACCCTCAGCGTATGCCATTATACTATCCCCTGTGAGGTTGAGGCCCGTCTGAGATAAGGTCAGCTTCGCAAATGCAAGCATATTGAGTGTAGATGCGTGTGGGTGTAAATGTCTAAATGCGGATGTTGTCAACGGTTAGGGCCGCGGCTATGACGGCGTGGCCATATACCCGCTTCTCGGGTCCAGGTACTGGATACATGCACGTTGTGGTGGCTAGTTTTGCGGCATTACAACGGACTGGGCAGCATGGCATATGCTGGATGCAGGTGTAGACTGTGGACTCCTGCATCCGCTTCTCGAAGTGGACTGATACACTCGCTGAGCGCGGGTATCGCACCTAGAACTGACTGTACTTTGTATGCCGAATGATGAATTGAATTGATTGATTGCGATGTATTTAGTGCACATTAGATCTACGATTTCACTATTCGATCGGCGCAAGATAACGTTGTATGTAGTTGTGTTGTTTGCTGAAACCTACGAAGCGGAACATGGGAAAAGTGGTGGGCAACACTCAACAGACGAAAGGAATAGAGCCGTCGTAAGCAAGAACGTAGTAGCGACGACTCGCGAACCAGAAACAAACCTAGCAGTGTTGTGTATTCAGCGCTCCTAGGTTGACAGCTACCGATGCTGATCATTCTCTGCTCCACTTTAGAGGCATCGTAACGTCTGCAGCTGACTTGAGGACAGCTGATAGATGTGGAGCCGAAAGGAGGTGGCACTGGTTCCAGATCCAGATTAATAACCCCAAGAGCTGCTTTGTGGTAGAAGCGTCTCATATTGTTCGTCCGGTCGGTGAGGGGCAGATACTTCCAAGCAATCGGGGGCGGCCTTATCGTCAGGTACGTGGCCGCCGCTCAATCGTCCTAAAAAGAAGTGGCTACCGATGTCAGAGTCGCTTGTGGCCTCACGAGAGAGGTCGATATCGAAAGACTATGGGAAGAATGACCGTTGACCTTGCGGTTGGCCATCTCGCACGTTCTTATGATCCAACAAAGTCGCACAAGCGCCATGAAAGGATGCCCTTGCAATTGTGTGTTCTCGACTTCGGCAAGGAACGTGATATGCATGGCATGACACACGCAGCATAGACGACTCTGGCGAAAATGTCGTCACAGACAAAAGGATGGAACCGAGTGAGGCGGTCGCAGTTTTGTTCCTGTCTCAATGTCGCACAAACCGGTTGGTGGTCTGTTCCGATACAAAGACAGCTATGGGAATACCTCGCATGTTCAAGGTACACATCAAGGAACGCAGTCAAATTTCTAGGCCCCGGAACAAGGTTTGGAAAGTCATCATCACGCAGCCATGACGGCTTGCATCTGCTGGACTGAGGGAATGAGTCGTAGCGCCGCTCTGGCAGTGAACCCGCTCTTCCGGCGAAGCTTTGTAGCAGAGCGCGCAATGCCAATCAGGGGCGGCCGACACCAACAGTCTGCCACCGTAAGCGCACTGGCTGGATGGAGCAGCCGTCCAGGGCTAACCAGCGTGCCAGAAAGCGGTGGCTTCGTCTACGGTGGCCAGCTCACACCTGCAGTTGAGCGGCAGTCTAGAGAGATTATAGCGAGGTGGTCTTCTGTGCGTTGGGGGCGAGTCGGGACGAGTAAACGGATGACAGCGCATCATCCCTGTCACCATGCTAATTCCTAAAAGGCCCAAGGTCCTCTGGCGGCGCGCATTGAGCATGCAGCCTAGGCCAGGAAGTCAACGAGGTTGAGTGGGTAGCTCCGGCTGCTTATGCAGCTGGTGTTGACAAGGGGGTGGGCCTGGGACTTGCAGAGGCGTCGCTCTATACATTCCGTAGTATGGGGTGAATGGCGTCTGGGCGCTGCCTTGCGAACACTATTACTACCTGGCTCTGCTTCCAGGTCTTACACACACTTCGTCATTCTCAGCTCCCGTAGACATATATCCAATTCTCCGATTTCGAAGATCCACGATTGATCGCCAACACATCATCATCATGGCGAATAATACTAGATACTACTTTTCGCTACCCACCGAAGCACCTGAACGATCCAGATCAGCCAGCCGTCGCCCACCTCTGACACCATCAACTGTCTCTTCGCCATGTCTCACGACCCTTGTGCCTGTCGCCTCACGACGGGATTCAGGATCTTCTGGAAGTCCAACTAAAGCGTCAACCTTATTGGCCAAGGTAGTCTCGTCACCCACCACGCCTCGAGGCGAGACACCAGTTGGAAGTCCAATGCCATCTCCAGAGTCCAGAATGCACTCGAGCCCGACTTATTCTTCTGAAAGGCCTCAGATATGGAGGAGCGAAAGTGAACGTTATGTGAGGCAGTACAAGCAGCAAGGTATGAGTCCTTCGATATGAGGCTGGAAAGAACAAGAGGCTGACATGAACTCAGATGGATACATCAGCTTCCCAGATTTTGAGAAGTTCTGCCAGAGCCGTAACTCGTATGACCAGCAGCGTGAACACACTGTTGTCAAAACTTGATTGAATGGCAAAATCAAAATGAACCCTGCGAACGGCAGCAGGTTCACGATACGTTCGTGGAATTAACGAAACTAAAACATCAACCTACCACGCAATTCTACATTTCTTCCGATCAGGAGGAGGGAGTTACGACTGCCCATGAAGAGGCAGTAAGCCCGCGAAGAGGCAGTAAGCCCACGGTACTCAACACGGCCGACAGCTCAGCGACATGCCACGCACCGAGGCAGGCTGCGCCATGTTCGCTCAATCAAAGCGGAGGCGAGGAGAGCTCACAGACAGCAAAGTACGTCACAATCGTAAGACGTTAGGATGCTGCCGCGCGGGAGAAGAAAACCTTGCGTGGGGGCAATGTCTGTTTTTCTCGTAACTTGAAGCATAGCCACAGAGCTGCGGCTAGCGGTCACGTTGTCGCGCTCCAGGCAACTGATGCGGCGAGGTCGATGGGGAGGTGGCGCAGGAGAGAGGAAGCCTTGCGATGCGACTTTAGGCATTGTGGGAGCGTGTACGTAAGAAGTTCGGATGGCGTAGCGCGACGTGCACAATTAGCATAGACGCAGCAATGATATATCAGTAACCAAGATGCTTGTGCCCATCCCTTGACAATATATGTATGTGTGGTGACTCCTCTTTCTACTTACTATCGTTAGCAGAATGAATACACAGTAGTCATTTTCCTGTTGAGAAGGGTAGTGACTGACGGCTAGTTTCGGGTTGAAATCGGGCAGTTGGAAAGGCAACCCCAAGGGACGTCAATGCATTGAATGCGTCTTCCTCGAGCACAAATACACATTGTCTTAACAGGGCGCGCATCGTTACGAAGAACAGTGTTATGAGGTTCCAGACTGGATCGTCTGATTGATCGGGTCGGCCTTGGCGCACGTGATGCGCACATGAGCTAAGGCTCCCACATCTGGTTAGTCGGCTTAAGCGAATTTCTCGCACTTTGACGTTCCGCCGCCAGCAAATCGATCCAACGACGACAACACCACACAGCCTTGGACGCCCAACAACCCTCGTCGCAATCATGGCTGTCGGCAAGAACAAGCGTCTTTCAAAGGGCAAGAAGGGTCTTAAGAAGAAGACCGACACCTTCGCAAAGAAGGACTGGTACAACGTCAAGGCCCCAGGAACGTTCGCCGTCCGAGAGTAAGACTCCCTGCCTGTGGCCAGCCATGGCTTCTCAATGGAATCAATACTTACTCGTCTGTCCTTGCAGCGTCGGAAAGACCCTCGTCAACCGAACTACTGGTCTCAAGAACGCGAACGATGCTCTGAAGGGCCGGATATTCGAGGTCTCGCTCGCTGATCTCCAGAAGGATGAGGACCACGCTTTCCGCAAGGTCAAGCTCCGCGTCGACGAGGTCCAGGGCAAGAACTGCCTGACCAACTTCCACGGCCTCGACTTCACCTCTGACAAGCTTCGCTCGCTTGTGCGCAAGTGGCAAACCCTCATTGAGGCCAACGTCGTTGTCAAGACCACCGATGACTACCTCCTCCGCCTCTTCGCCATCGCTTTCACCAAGCGACGACCAAACCAGATCAAGAAGACCACATACGCTGCTTCGTCCCAGATCAGGGCGATCCGCAAGAAGATGGTCGAGATCATGACCCGGGACGCCAGCTCGTGCACTCTTGCTCAGCTCACCCAGAAGCTCATCCCCGAGGTTATCGGCCGCGAGATTGAGAAGTCCACCCAGGGCATCTACCCTCTCCAGAACGTCAGTGCACAGTCCTGAAACTTGAAAAGAAAGAATGCGACTAACACCACATAGGTCCACGTACGAAAGGTCAAGCTCCTCAAGGCACCCAAGTTCGACCTTGGTGCTCTCCTCGGTCTTCACGGCGAGTCCAGCGCGGATGACTCCGGCCAGAAGGTACGATTACATCACCTACGCATTGAATGAATTTTTTCTAACGATTATCCAGGTTGAGCGGGAATTCAAGGAGACTGTTCTCGAGGAGGTGTAAGGTCTCGTTGATTAGGCAGGGGTTTTCTGGGTCTTTTCAACTTTCTGTGGCATGATATGGGCATCCAAAAGGTGTTATGTTTACAAATGAATGGTCAAACATACCCTTGATGAGTCTCCGCGGCTGTGATGGCGTGCATGGGTACGATCCGCATCTGGTGTTCACAGGTGCTGCGGAAAAGAATCATGGAAATGACAATGACAAGTTACACAATCAGGTCCCATCGCAGAGTGCTGACCATGTCGCTGATATGTGCCATTCACGTCAACCATGTGCAGTAACGATGTTAGGTCTGCAGCTGAGGTGTTTCTGCACGACATCTGAACTCTCCACATTCAAATGAGCTTCAATATCATACTAATCGCACAACGCCCAGGGCAGCCGCTTGAACAACTCAATCTTCTCTACGTCTTCGTTTCACGCCTGCTCTTATGTCGCCGTTGATAATGAAGTAAACTTACCGGAGTCTGATACTTGGTATGGTAACTGCTTTCATAACTCGCTATCGACCAGATCAACATTTTATCCACTTAGCAAATAGCCAGACGTACAGAGCTTCTTGACTACAGGTGAGATGCAGCAACGTTACCTCAGTATGGACTTTTCTGGCCATCTTCCTACACTGGTTACCTTCATTCCTACAGGTTCAGATGTTATTTAATCCACATATCTGGTAGTCTTGACGTCGACGACAACGAAGGCACAAGTGAAGGTGGGCTGAGGGACATCACATGTACAGTCCAACGATACATAAGACAAGCCGTGGTATAATTTACTCATTTAGGCAATCCTCGGTCACCAATCGGGTCAACGTGGAAGAGAGTGGAGGAACAGACATCAGCTACGAGTTATACTTGTCCGACTATCGTACGTGCGGCACTTCATCAGACTGCCAACTCAGCTTAGGCTCGGAAGATAGCCATGGTGCCTTCATAAAGATGGAAAGGAAGCCTTCCTCCCCTCGATACAACGACTACGAGGATACTGAAGGCACGGGCCATACCTGAGTGAATTCGAACATTGGTCAACGGGTATGAGTTGCCGATGAATATCAATAAAACCACCTCTCAGTTGACCTTGGTATCGTGTTCCTATCAGACACCAAACGAATCTCCTGTCCCTGACTCATCCTCATCTTATTTGGAGGGGCAGCAAAGAGCTTCATTCACTTATGCAGACTGGGCTTACTTAGGCACGTGCACTCGCAATTTCCTCCTTCAGCGATTCCAGCGGTGTGGCCCGGGGATACTCATTAGTGCCCGCTAGCTCTTTTTAGAATCATCAGCACTGACGGTGTGATGATGATGATGATGAAGATCAATAAATGCTCGAGGCATGATGATGTGTTTGTGCGTTTAAGTTTTCGCGTGGATGCGGGAGAGGACAGGATGCTGAATCAAGTTTGCAGGCTACTGTACACCGCTACTTTGGCGAGAGAGTGGGTGTTAGCTTCGGAACTTGGACTTTGTTATTAGGGAAGGATGAGCGAGGAACCATGCGAGATGTAGAGAATGTAATCGAGATTCGAACTTTGGTGCTAGTGACACTGCCTGTGTGTACGCGTCTGGACTTATGGTACAGCCATGGGGTCTCCAAACCCGGTGATCTGCTCTCGTACTCGTATATCCACTTTCGCATCATCCCACCCTCACGATACTCGCCGCTCTGCTTCCCAATCACCACTTGTCCACATTACCCGATTCTCCGCATAATCTTCGATGTGGGGAGACCCTCCCTTCTCCTGACCCTAACTCTGACATCGCTCTTTGGTATCTTTACAGCAGCTCCGTCAACCGCTTTAGGAATGATCCACTTCCCGGCTTTCCTGGCTTTCTTAGATTTCTCCGCCTGAGCTTCATCCTTTGCTGCCTTCTGTTCTCCAGTAAGCGGCTCTGCACCTATTGTGGCTTCATCCCGCACTTCTTGCAGGTGATCGAAAATTGTCTTCTTGGGCGCCGGTGCGAGTTCCCAAAGCTGCATGATACCTGCTATGAGAGAGATGAGAAGGGCAGATTTGTACTGGTTTGAAGGGTCGATGGGAGACGTGATTGAGGATGAGGCAGGTATGTTGACGAAACGGTCTGGTTTGAATCTGTTTGGGGAGATGTGGTTTGCTGGCGAGGAGTTGATCAGGGTTTGTGAGAGACCAATGTCGACGTAAGAGCCGACATCGAGTTCCCATTGCTCTTGCTCGCTCGGTCGTGCAATGCCTTCTTCTTCGAGGGCGATTGGTTTTGTCACTAGGTAGGTGGAGATGGAGGAATTGTAAAGGCGCCGGGATTCGTCGATGCAGGATCGTAGATAAGGGAAATGTTTTGAAGATAACGCCTCCTTTGCAGAGGCGAAACGTACCTCCGGAGGTGCTGGGAAGGACGGGTGTATTGAGGGAGGCTGGATGGCTTGGGCCCAAGCCTTAGTTTCGTCTTTGATCCTCGCGAGAGATGCATCGTTCGAGGTCTCCAAGCCTTGCGTGCTCGACGATGAATAGACGTGCAAAATTGTCCAAAAGACCAGTGGAACAACTTCTGACACTATGTTATGTATTAGGTGAAGTGCGACTGCCGCCCGAACTTCTACAGGCAGATCATGTTTTGTGAAGAGCTCATTGAGTGCTGTGAGTGGTGTGGAGATATCTGCATCCGTTTCCTCCCCACCGCTCACACTTTCGTCATCTTCCGGTACCCTCCTTACGGGTGGGTTTGTCAAGTCATGGAATACCTTTGTAAAGTTGTGCAGCAACCTCTTCTGTGACAAAGCAGCTCCTGGTAGGCCCTGGATAGGGGATAATCGTGGTATTCCAAGAGCAAGTGCCCAAAACCGATGATTGAAAGCCGCAAGATCCGTGGCAAGTAGCTGATATGATTCGGTGAACTGAGTACCTATGACTGGAGGGAGAATTGCGTTGCAGCAGAATTCATTGACCAAGGTGAACAAGTCACACTCAGCTTCTGAATTGCCATCCGTGAGCTCCAGATTCGAGACGCGCTCCCATTGCATTTGGTCAACGATAGAAGTATTGAATGTGATGAAGTCCGGTAATGATTCCGAAATGTTGTTCAACGATGCAGAAATAAGGCCCTCTAACTTTTTGCCCTTAAACATATCGGACTCGATGACTTTTGCAATTGCTGGCGAGAGCTCGATATATTGACTCTCTGCACCCTTCGGTAAGCCAAATGCATTTCGGAGAAGAGCCAACGTATAAGGTTTCGGTTCTTCCAGGCTACTCCAGTTCTTGTAGATTTGGTGGAGAAGGGAATCCGAAAAAAAGATGTTGTGTTTCGCACCAGCAGCGCTGTATGCAATGATACTGGTAATCGATGACTCTCTGATCATCCGTCAGATTTCACTCATCAATTTGAATGTCATGGACTCACCTGATACTCTTCATCCATCCCTCCCCACCAAAAATGACACTCCCAAAGTGCCGAACACCAGGTATCCAGTATGGCAACGATTGTACCCGCCTCTTCCCATCTTTATTCTTTACCCCATCTCTCGAGCTAGAAAGCAACCTTGTGGGAAGAAGTAAGAAGACAGCTGAAAGGGTAATTTGAGGCAGAAGGTCAATCCAAGTAAACTCTTCTGGTATGAATGTTTGAAGCGTCTGAACAAAGCCAAAATACCATGCGATAACAAGAGTAAACGGAGTGGACAACAAGAGGTAGCATAGTGGCAAGAAAAGCACCCTTATTATGCCACTTGAGGCATACACGCCCAGAAACAAAGTCCTGAGGGAAGACATGTTTTCCTTCTGTTAGACCGTCCGTTGTCGCGGGTTCCGATGCTCTAATCCTGGAGGAATAGAGTCCTCGATGTGCTGCGGTCCGCTTACAGCTGACCCAGGTGCGTGGGCGACGCGCAGTCCTCCTAGGTAGCGAAGAACGCCTTTGGCTCTGCGCTATAGAGTCTGCAGTACGACCTCGATATTTCTGCAGGACTACACTCCGAGATGAATGACTGGCGAGAAATGTTAATGGGAAAAGGTCGAAATAGGGACGCTAGAGCGAGGTCCGTAGGGCACGGTTACATTCAACGTAGCGCGTTAGAGCTGAAGTTCTCCCTGATTCGCTTAGTATCTAAAAATGGACCCCACCTTCCTCACAGCCTTGTCGTGACGTTGGGAAGACTTTTTTGGGGGACCACTAATTGCTCATTTGTCAGCCCTTGTGAAGACTTTTGATTGTAACCTCAGCCCTTTGGATCAAAGCTGTTGTCCAATCACCGCAAACGAGATTCAGCCTCCGCCCTACGGCTGCTAATTCCGCCAAACCTAGTCGTCTTGTCGTCGCTTATCAAACCATCGATTACAGCAGCGCAGGAAGAGATATTGTGTTTAACCAAGTGGGTATATATTGATATTTAAGTCCAGTAGTTTATTACCAGACTAACATCAAGATAGCATCTATTCAACTTTTCTCCACAACAAAAACAATTTCGACAAGTCATCTACTGCAGACAAAGGAAGAACCAGGTCATCATGACTTCCACTCCCAAGCACCTCAACTTCATCACGGGAAATAAGAACAAACTCGCCGAGGTACTTCACACTTTTCCAGGGCAGTCTGTCCATTTCATTGACTTATGACCATCCAGGTCCAAGCAATCCTACAAGGCGTCATCGAACTACGAAATGAGAATGTTGACCTAGTTGAGATCCAAGGCACAGTCGAGGAAGTTACAAAGGACAAGGCACGGAGAGCTGCTGAAGCTGTAAGTTCAATGTCACTATACATGTTTTACAGGCCTCTTCTACTTCTATGATACACTGTTATGTGTAGCATAAATGGAGATTGGAGTTAATTTCTCATACTAGTCATTCGCTAATGGTATTCTAGATCCAAGGCCCCGTTCTAGTCGAAGACACATGCCTCTGCTTCAAAGCAATGAACGACCTCCCAGGTCCATACATGTAATCTCCACCCCCCGTTCCCAAGTCCTTGCCTTGCCCCTATCGCGTCGCTATCCTAGCCACTTTCAACAACTCTAGAACGACCACTAATTGATCGTCCTACTAGCAAATGGTTCATGCTTTCCCTCGGCGCCTCCCAGATGCACAAGATGCTTGCAGGATTCGACGACAAATCCGCCCAGGCAGTCTGCACATTCGCGTACTGCGAAGGGCCAGGATACGAGCCGGTGCTCTTTCAAGGTCGGACAGATGGAAAGTTGGTCGAGTCGCGGGGGAGTACTGTATTTGGTAAGCCAATGAATCTTCATTACCGACGATCAAGCTTTGAAAAAACCGGGACTGTCGTGAACATACAGCTGACATGGAATAGGATGGGACTCTTGTTTCGAATACAACGGTCAAACGTATGCGGAGATGGACAAGAGTGAGAAGAACAAAATAAGCCATCGGGGAAAAGCGCTGGATAAGCTGAAGGAGTGGCTGGCGAACAAGGTAGAGTCGTGAGGCAAAAGGGACTCGGACATACACGGATTTCGGACAAAATAGAGCGTAGATAGAAGGGCACTCACCAGATGCTTGGTCTTAATGTTCGATCACATTTCTTCTCGTCAAGCTTACTCGTCGTCTGCCTGCCCCTCTCTATCCTTCCTCCAATTCTCAACCCATTGCTCTATCCTCTCCAAATTCCCCTCTACATCCTCAGCACTATCACTCCTCAGCTCGACCACAATATCCTCCTTGTAGCCCTCCCTCGCCTCGTCAAGCAAGACCTGCATAATCTCTGAATCCATATTCTCTTCCAGTTTCTTGCCCTTGTATCCTCGTGCTGTCAAGCGATCGTATAGGGTAGTAGAGTCGCAGCGTAAGACAATGACGAGGTCGATCCAGCGCTCGGGGAAGAGGTCGCAGGCGTGCCAGTCGAGGATGTAGCCACCGGTTGTGTGGAGAGGGAGGGTTTCAAGGTGATCAAGCAGCTGAGGGCAGGAACTGTTAGCTTGCTGCTACAACGTTTCATTCCAAAGCGAACTTATTTATTCGAGTATATTTGCATAAGAACATGGTGAAGGCGTACCTTGTCCTCGTCTACAATCCAGCTCCCCGTCTCTTCGTCTTTGCCCTCATGAAATCCTTCGTCTTTGACGATTTGGTTCACAGATAGGTGCTGGAACCCGGTCGCCCTAGCCAGTTGCTCGGCATGTGTCGTCTTTCCTACACCAGGTGTGCCTGTGATGACAATATTCGGGTTCTTACGCGCCATGTCTGAGGTTCGAGTCGTGTACTTGGTCGCAAACGGAGTGCTCGTACGATGTATCAGTCGTAGGACAAGCTGTTATGAAACTAGAGCGTTATAAAGCCTTTTATGAAGGTGTAGGCTAGTATAAAATTGTGAATAGAGTGTTTCCTTGCTTCAATTGCTCATTCAACGCGCGTAAGCTTGCGCATCCAAAATTATTTGCCTACCCGAATTTCACCCGTCCGGTACGACCCCCGCAGCCCCGCGCTAACCTTATCTAGCCCGGTTATGTCATGGGAAACCACACAGGTCGACGAATAACATTTGCCCTCAAGCGAAATATGTTAGAGACGACGAGTGCTCGTCGTGGTAGTTTCCATACTAGTATGGGATGTAACGCATGCCTTTCGACATTGTGATTGTGGGCTCAAAAGTCTGGCGCAAGCAGCATCACATCAACAGCAATCAGCCCGAAGACCAGCGATATCAGCTGTATAAACTCAAACTTTTCTCGTGACGACTGAAGAAACAATACTAATCGACGCTCCGTTGCCCTTCTCTGACCCTCCTCTGAGGGCGCAAGTTACCATCATATGAAACTTCAGAACTCCACCCAGATGACGCCAAACATGCTAGTGATCGTTCTGTTGTATCATTGGGAAGGTGTGAGGGGTAATAAAGCTAGGGAGAACCAAAGTAATTGGTGTTGATAACTAATCCAAGAATCTCCAACCAATCCATCCCCAGCTCTATGGGGAGGCCTGTAGTGATGTGGAGTTTGGAAGAGGAGGCGGATTAAGCGACTGCAAAGCCACCAAAATGCGTGATGATGCCGGTATCTAGATCGGAAGAACAAGCCCAATAATCTCAATTAAGGAAATCGTGTCCGTCGAGCCGTTTAGCTCTGCTTGCACTCAGCAGCCTCCTGCTTGGGTTTTGTGCCGTCGTTCTGTGGGTTCAAATTAGTGTGTGCTACGATGCATAGAAGACTTTATGAGCATACCTCATCATCCGACTCCTCATCCTCGTCACGGTCATCGCTGAGCTCGTCCTCATCCTCGTCGTCCTCATCTTCGAAATCGGCCTCCTCGAAGTCTTCAATGTTCTCATACTGAAGGGCTTCGCCAGTAAACCAGTCGATGGCGCGGGGAATCAGCTTCTCCTTGATGTCCTCACCGAGCTGGTAATCGAGCTCAAGGCGCTCCTCGATGTCAGAGGAAGCATCGTCATCGTCCTGCGGGGGGTTGGGTGGGTCGAAGAAGTTGAAGAATGACTCCGTGGGAACGGTCTTCTTCACGACGCGGGTCTGCTTGGTGTCTGAAAACAATTAGCGGCTAAACAGTAGAGACTAGTCTGCAAGAACACTCACTCTTATTCCTCTGCTTTTTGCTCTCGACGCGGACAGTCAGGTCCTTGCCTGCCTTCCAGTCGACCTTGTCGCCCTCGGCATGGTCGTAGATGAAGTCACCGCCATAGCCGTTCTCCTCCTGGTAGAAGTAGGTCTTGGTGATGGTCTTGTTAGTGAAGAACTCGTTCTCCTCGAACTCGAATATCAGACGGAAACCAGGACGGTCGAGGTACTCCATGCGGACGTCGGTCAGGTGCTTCAGCGCGGCCTCGTCCCGGTCTGTGATCATCTCTGCGAGCGAGATCTGGTTCTTCATGGCGCTTAGCCAGAACTGTGGGATACCCTTGACGTCCTTGCCCTCGTCCTTGTTGAGTTCCACTTCGGGTGTGTCCTCGTCATCGTCCTCATCTTGCGTCTCGCCAACCTTGACCTGTTCTTCGGACGGCTCCTCGCCGCCGTTGACGATCTTTGCACGGGTCTGGTACAGCGGCGTGAACTTGGCAAAGTACTTCTTCTCCAGCTGCAGAACCTCCTCTTGGAACTCTGCCTCGAGCTTGGAGTGCTCCTTCTGGACGCCCTTCAAGCCTGCGACGCGACGGCGGACCGAGACAGGGAGGGACTCGATATAGCCACTTGACCTGCCCACAAGCGAGCCGAGCTTGTTCTGCATCATGGCCACGAGGGCGGGGTTGGCAGCGAAGAGTCCAGCGGCAGTGCGCTCCAGTTCCTCTGCACGAAAACTCGAATTAGCGGTCAAGCCTTCACTACGCCATGACGCGGGGTCGGAGGGGCAGGAGCGAGAATATTGCGACTCACCTTCTTTGATCGTGCCGACACCGGGCTGCTGGGCGCGCGACGATATAGGCGCAGCATTTGAGGGGGTGTTCTGGGGCGTGCTGGAGGGCAAAAGGTTAGCAGGCGGTACGTTCATGGTGGGTGTCGTTGCGATGAGGTAACCAAGAAGGTCAAAATTGTGTGGCGGCGGGCAAAGAGTGACTTACGGAGCGGAAATGGAATCCATCTTCTTATTGCGGATTGGCTCAGACATCTTGGCGACGCTGAGATGTCGATATGCAGGTAGCGGGTTGTTGAGGGGAGTAGAGGTGTTGTTGGTGAGCCCTCTGCAGAAATGTTCGGCGGGTTGAGGGAGGGAAGCCGCCACGCAAGGTTGTCGCCCCTCTATTAAGGCTAGTTGCGGCTAGCACACAAATTATCGCTTTGGAGTCGAGAACGATGGAGAACGATGGAGAAGAAATGGAGCAAGTTGGCCAGTCCCAGAGTGATTGCCAGTTGGACGCGAGGAAGCGGCGCATCCGCTGCTATTTGTATGTGCTCCCGCCAATTCACTGCAGACGCGGCACGTGTATCCATTCAAGCAGCCCACGACATGTCGACTCAGTTTAGCTGGCGGCGACACCTCACCTGCACTCGCAGTAGCCTACCGCATCAGATTCCGCTACAGGATGGCCCACCCTGGCCGCCATGTATTTTGTCGAGGGCCTAAACACACATTGAGTGTACATGCCCTGTCCAACAACAGCTGGCTGCCATCCGATGGATCGTTTTCGGAAGAGACCTCGAGCCTCGGGTCTGGCCATCTAAGCCATCAGTGAGCAAAGCGGCCCCGAAAACACAGATTCAAGCAGTTGACCGCACGCGGCGATTGTCCGTTTCGTCGGGAACGTTCAAGCTGAAAAGGGCACTTTGTTCTTCTACATCCAACACCATCCTTGAATATTATTAGCCACACCTCCCCTTCTAGAACAAAGCCAGACCCATAGAAATCCCGTAGCAAAATCTCGCAAACGCCGTCGCGTCCCTTACGTCCCGAAATAGCGTAGGATCGTGGAACGAGCTTGTGTTGGGACCGTCAGCGATAACGCTGTACCGAACTCTATAGTCTATATGGAAAGTCTACCTCTATTAATAACCCTGTATCCTCTTTAATCTCCTTGTAGCCAGCACAGCCATACACGCGGAGCACGCCCCAATAAACAAACAAACCGCAATCGCATTCGGCCCATCAGTCGAATTATGCTCTTCGGGCGGTGCTTCAGATAGCTCAGGACTCTTCCCAGGCTCTAGTATCGAGAACACCACCCACGATATACCTGTTCCAACAAACTGGGGAAGGGTTGTATACAAGTTCATGATGCCGAGATACTTGCCAGAGCTTTCGCCGGTTTGGCTACCACTGGCTTCTTCTAGCCCATGATTGAGATGCAGAGCAATGGGTGATTCGAGTTCAACTGAGGTGCGGCCAAGATGGCCGTATGTATGGCTGTTCGGAGAAGAGAGGCGGTTGATCTCGACACCCAAGAAGGCAAAAGGCGCCCAGCACGCAATCGACCATGATCTAATCTGTATCAGCACAACATCTTCAAGCCTCCATGCATTACTTACACGCCACAAACTGCGATGATGAACGTCGCACCCCTTAGCGACTGCACAAAGGGTGCGGTGATCATCGAAGATGCAAATATGCAATGAGATACCGTCCACACTGTAAGCAGAGAAGGTTTGTATTTCTCCATATCAGTCACAAGGCCAGCGATGCTCTTCGGTGGACGGGGCGTGAAGCCAGGCGCCTTCTCATCCTCTGGGCTCTGAACGAAGAAGGGGAGCAGGACCGACATCACGAACGTAATGATGGAGAAGGCGATGAGCGCCATGGAGCCGATACGGCCCACTTTGCCGGTAAGATCGGGGGATGCTTTGACGTCTGCAGGGGCATCGTAGCGTAGATAGACTTCGCCGACCCAGGTTGTGCTGTAGAAAAGGAAGGGAAACCAGCCTGCTGAGTCTTAGTACATGTCGTTGACACATCCCGCGGATTAATATCTTACCGATCCAGGCCCAAAACTGCACATGACAGATAGCTTGTATCCCCTTCGGTAAATTCATCGCCGTGTGCGCAATCGTACCCAGCACCTGCTTGATATCCAGCTTCTCTCCGTCCGCCCCGTCACTTATCAACACACGTTCCGTCACTGCCCAGCTCGTTGTCCCGACCGCCAGACACAGTGTCAGTGCCGCAACAGCTGTAAGTTGCTTGAACTGCGTATCGCCCAGCATCGGGCCAAACACACTCTTCAAATCAATAGCTCCAGCACCGTATCCTATTAGCGAGCCGACCGCAACCATCCGGCTCGCCCAACTACTGCCCATCTGCTGTTTCGAAATCGGCAGTGTGTCCACGATGAGACCCCTACAGCTTCCCTGCACAGCATTGATGGCGAAATCAATTCCATATATACTTAGCACCGCCACGTAAATTGTCGCTGACTTCGCCGCCGCCTCCTCCTTGACAAAGTATCTGACTACTTCTCTCGTCCACCCAAGTAGTAACAGGAATATGCCGACGAGTATAGTGCCGTAGAACATGAATGGCCTGCGCCGGCCCCAGCGGGATGTCGATCGGTCTGCGACGACGCCGACGATGGGTTGTGTTATGAGGCCGGACAGGGGGCCCGCGACCCAGACGAGGGAGATTTTGGACTTGGTGAGGCCGAGTTCGAGGAGGTACGGTGTGCAGTAGGACATTTCTACATTCCATGTGAACCTAATAGCGGTGTTAGCCTAGCATGTGCCCGGGAAAATAAGGCGGAAGCATACTGTAGTCCGATGAGAGATGCCGTGAGCAGGGCCATGCGCATGCTCTCAGTAGAGCCCTTGACCGAGGGCGTACCCGTCCATTGCGCGACAGAGGGCATCTTCATGGCCGGTCCTCCCGTCTAAGAAGGATCGAGCGTTTGGAGGTGGTCGCGTGCGCGTCAATCGCTCCTGCACTCGAGGGTTATAGAAACGTGGAAAGTCGCATTGGGTGTGTGGAACGGTTCGAGTATGCAGGGAAACAGCACAGCAGCAGCTTTAAATAAGGCCAATGAGTGAATAGAAAGAATTTACATTATTACACAAAAGAAAGGTATCGGGGACGTGTTCTTTGCACTGCAAGGGGAGACGTCAGCTCCATGGTGGCTTGGCCTCGAGGAGATACGATGGGAACGGAGTCGAGGCACTCCCAGTGTAGCTAGCGGCCGCCGCATCCTACAATACCGATCGCCTGGGTCGGTAGAGTGAGTGCCGACGAGACATGTGTCAGCCTTCCTCGGAACAGGCTGTTGGTGAATGTACTCGCATTGTACATCATCTGCCACACAATCATTCTCAAAACCCTTCGTTCGACCATATGAGGAAGCATCATAGCATCGCGCCAAGAGCCGTGTCTTCCAAGCCCTAGCCCGGCAGTCATCCGTCTAGGCATCCTATCTGGGAACTCCTGACAGGCTCGCATACGCGTCGTAATTGGCTTTCTACATAAATATCAAGCTATTAGTCACGTCTATGCCAATCTCCAGATTAAGCGCTTAACTTTAGTCAACGACTAAATCAATCGCCTGTTGTCCTTCAGTACTATTCTCAATTCCCCACCAGCATACATCCATATACACTTGTTGGATTCACAACGACTATAGATACCCCTTAAGCGCTTGTGTCTGACCCTTTAGCCAGAATTACCAATATCATTCGGAGTCTGCATGAGATTATAGCCTGGATGATGACTAATGTTATGATGGATGTTGAATTTGGCCAGCAAGCATTGGCTATCACACCAGGTTCATACCCTGTTACTGTTACGCAATTGCCGGAAGTGATGACTCAGATTTGGCGGATATCAAGGGATATGATTGTTTTCTGCCTATTGAACGTATTGCAGCGACTTTTGTGCTGACCGAGAAAGTATTAATAAGAACAAGAAGCAGATCAAGTTGGCTTTGAGAATTGGAACACCGAACTCATTAGCTCATCCACAAGAAAAACACGCCATCAGAATACCGTCAAGTATTAGCCCCATCCCTGTTTAAGCAAAGTTGCCTTTGCTCGTCTTTGTGCTGCTGGCGGCAATGCTCACGTCCTTGACAACAATCGAGTCGCCGTTGACGCTCGTAACCTTGACATCTACACTGTCTGCGCCAAAGCCGGATGGGTTCTCAAAGTAGTTGTACTCCTTGCGAGTAGTGCTCTTCCATGAGCTGCCGCCGTCTGTGCTCACCTCAAGCTTGCTCACCTTTACATTGGAGTTCATGACCTGCATGCTGAACCAGAACTTGCTGGTGCCCTCCTTATTCTTTAGCACAATGGGGGTCGTGATACCGCAAGACACAATGTCCCAAGAAACGGGAATGACGCCCTTAGTGGGGTCGGCAAGCTGTTTGAACGCGTCGGGGAAGAGGTCGAGGTGGTTGGGTCCGCAGCCGGGGCACTGGTCAACGACCATAGCCTTGATCTTAGTTCCGCTAGGTCCAGTGACTTGCACGCAGGTACCGCAGTTGGCGGCGCCATCCCAATTGCTGCTCGAGAGAGCGGTGCCAAAGATACCGGCAGGGATGGTGTAGCCCGTGAAAGAGCACATACCGCCTGCGACATTACCACCGTAAAAGGTCGCCTCACCTTTGTTCGATCCCGCAGCCGCGGACACATCTGCTCGCGCAGCCGGTTCAGGCGCGGAACTGGGCTTTGCGACCTCGCTCTGGGGAACAGGCGTATAATTGAGAGAGTACTCAGGCTGCTTCGACTGAGAGGCGATGGTAGGGTGGGAGGGGACAGTAGAAGTAGGCTTCGCGACCTCACTTAGGGGAATAGGCGTGTAATTGAGAGAGTACTCAGGTTCCTTCGTATAAGAGCTGATGGTAGGGTGGGAGGGAATAGTCGAAGTGCGCTTCTCAACCTCGCTCAGGGGGATAGGCGTGTAATTGAGAGAGTATTCAGGCTCCTTCGTATAAGAGCTAATAGTAGGGTAGGAGGCAATAGTAGAAGTGCGCTTCTCGACCTCGCTCAGGGGAACAGGTGTATAACCGAGAGAGTACTCGGGGCCCTTCGAATGGGAGCTAATCGTAGGGTAGGGTATGCCAGAGGAACTTGCTCCGGGGGTAACGGTGACGTAGACCTTCTCGTAGGAGGTCGCGGTGACGGTCTGCCTCGAACATGTGGGTTCGGCCTTAGCGTCGACGACGGGTTCAACGGTCTTGTAGACCTTTTCGTATTTGGTATGAGTTACGGTCTTGCGTGTGCATGACGACTCTGCAATGGCGAGGCTCGCGAGGGGAAGCAGGGAGAGGATGGAGGACTTCATGTTGGATGGCTGATCTGTGACAGGGAGTGTCGAAAGCGGTGACTTGCGCTTTAATGAGTGAGGAGAATCGTATCAACGATCTTAAAGAGTGACGAAAGCGAAGGGAAGCAGCACCGCGGCTTGCAAAATGAGTGACTGGATAACGTGCGACGAGAGAGACCGAAAGCTCAAAATCTTATGTAGAAAGATGCGTACTCTCACGAGTACATAAACCCCTTCAGGCCCTATCAACACTCATTTCACTAACCCCTATGCAGTAGCTCCGGCCCATCTTGGAAATTGCTCGGCACAAACTAAGCTCAGTCTCATGATCTCCTATGATGGACTGGTGAGAAATCGCGAGTCTTTCTTCCCCTCCTAGTGCATTCATCTTTCAGCAGATCGTATCTAGAATCCTAGGTCTAGAATCTAATTATTGTGGGTGCGAAAGTCTTGTTTTCGTTTCCCTTGACGGAAAGTTGTGATGAGGTGCTGGGATTAAATATACGCTAAAGGAAGATCAAACGTTCGCGAAATGACAAGGCGGGAAATACGGGAAGCTCGATAAAATCTTCACACCACAGCAAAAACACGTTCGATAGCCAGTATACAAAATACCGAGCATCTTCGAAGCGGGATTGCATAACATGAGAAAGACACTTCACGGTGCTTTGAGATATGCGCGGAGGTAAGGAAGGTTGTAGAACGGAAAACATGTGGAATTCCGGCGATCGGGATTCAGGTTTCATGACACGATGTTTGTACACCATCGGTTATGGGATGCGGCGACACAAGCTATGAAACAAGACGGTACGTTCGTTGTCCCACTAGCTTTTTGGGGCTAGGAATTTATCTCTGTTGTTGATCTTGTGAGATTCCGGTGGTGATCGTTGACGTAGTTTGACGGGGCACTGTTACCAGGAGAAAATTTCCGAGAACATTACAGACTGATTTAGCGTAGAATAATGATTGCTCTTGCACGTACATGCTTGTCTCTGGCTGTCCCATGCTATGTCTTAAGCTGTGTATTCGTTCGAGTAGTTGGAGTATCACTAGGATGCCGCTACCTCGGCTTCGATGATTCCATCTTTATCGGCCACGCCCAGATGCCGTGACTTGAAACACGGCGCGCTCAAGTAGCTCCGTGGCTCGCGTGCGACTCCCCTCCATTCCTATGATTGCCATCATTGCGAGGTCGAACTAAGCGTGCATCTTCGTACCACACATCAAGTACGCCAAGGCCTAGATTGCTATGATGAGCTGTTCGTCGCTTGATGAGGTCTGCATGGCAGGCGCTAGGCGCTACCTCGAAGTGTATCCATTCACCCAGAAATTACTATCATTGGCCACTATGCCAAAGTATATGTTAGAACTTTCGTAATTAGACCGAGTGGAACCATTTCAGTCTCGTTCTCCCATGCGATAAGATTCGATATCCGTACGATACAATGAGGCAGTCGACTCTAGTTGCCGGTAATCCGGAGTTTGTAAGGCGGGGCAGAAGCCTTCGGTCTGTGGTTTGTTTCATTCCACGATAATGCAGAAGTTGTTCATAGCAGGACGATCCCGGATTTTCTTCTTCTCGGTCTTTGCAAAAGTATCCTTTCTTGTCCAGCTAAGCAGGTAATAGCATAGTTTCGAGGTTTTCTTGTTATATTTCATAGTGAAACCCAGATTGTCCAAGATGCGTAGTAATAACTCTTCGTTGAGGTAGCGGCAATTGTCAATGCATGGCAGCGGTAGAACCAGGAACAAAGCTGGTAGGGTAGCAGTCGACTTATTTGACTGCCCTGCGTGCGTACGCAGGAACTTGGTAATGCGCTTTAGCATCTCTCCGCGACCGATCGCGTCCGGCACATAGTTGAGCACTAGAGACAGGGAGATGATATCGAACCCCTCGTCTTCTGCTGTAGGAAGCGGTCGCTCCATGAAGTCTTGTTTCTCGATCCCGGGGCCCTGGCTATTCAGATCGATCCGTGTCATGTCGATGATGCTCGGGAACTTGGAGATCTCATTCTGCGTCGACAGCGCTCCGACCTCAAGGCACCTCAATGGAGCCTCCCCAGTACTACTACGATCTCGAGTTGCAAGATCAATCACTTGCGCCTGTTGTAGCCAGTTGATAAGAACCTTGCTGGAGTCACCGCCCCGATCCCTGGCTTGCCCTTGCTTGCTAGCTGCTTGGTACGTTTTGATGCCACCGTTTTTTTCGATCTCTCGGACAAGCTCTTCTGCCGCTTTTGTGTCTCCTCTCTTCAAAGCCGCTGCATGATCCTTCTGTAGCCGGTGATGGGCGCGAATGATGGCGCGGGATCGCTCAGACGTCATGCGTTCTTTCGGTCTGCTGGATGGTGGTCGGCCATGCGACAGAGTCTTTTGGCGCTTGTTGGCTGCCATTATGGATCTTTGTCGAACGCGAGATCACATGTCTGGGTCGTGGCCCGGGATGCAGAGCTGGGTCAGTCGGATTTGGGGCTAGTCCGCGTCTGGCCAAATAACCGAATTTTCGCACACCTGCACCTTCCTCGAACTCGCCAAAACTTCAGTCTTGAGATCTCGACACTAACGACAGGACCACCACATCGCCAAAATGGGACCCAAGCCAGCCACCAAGCGTACGTTCGCGCCTAAATCGCCATCGAGCGACTGAGAAATCTGCATGCGCAATGTGCAATAGCTACGCACCATGGCAATCGCCCTGGTATCGAAAGCAACACTGCGAATGCGGCTCGATCAGCTCCCCTCTTCCTACGCTCATAGCTAACAATCCTCATAGCCTCCACCAAGTCTGGCAAGCAGGCCAATGCTGCTGCCAAGTCGGCCCTCCGTGGCGTAAGCCTCCCTTGATCCTCTTGAGTCGTGTCAGAATCTCATCTCTGACGGGCTGTTTTTCTCGTGTGATGGGCACAATTAACGAGATGACAGTCGTATGCGAACAAGAAGCGAGCGGTCAGGACAAGCACCAGCTTCCATCGGTATGTACAGTCTGCGTTGCGAGAATTTGTCGTATGCTAACACTCTATAGCCCCAAGACCCTCGAGCTGTCCCGCGCGGGCAAGTACCCTCGCAAGTCGGTTCCTCATGAGCCTCGCATGGATGCCTCCAAGGTTCTCATCCACCCGCTCAACACCGAGTCCGCCATGAAGAAGGTATACATCTGCAAGTTCGGTTAGGAAGCACACGAAGGCTGATCTCTGATACAGATCGAGGAGAACAACACGCTCGTCTTCATTGTCAATGTCAAGGCCAACAAGCGCCAGATCGCCGCTGCCCTCAAGAAGCAGTACGATGTTAGCTGCGTCAAGATTAACACCCTCATCCGACCGGACGGCTCAAAGAAGGCTTTCGCTCGCCTGACTGCCGATGTCGACGCTCTCGACATTGCGGCTACCAAGCTCGCCATTGTTTAAGGGGTGGTCTATGTATAGATGGTCATGATTGGGTCTGGTTATACCCGACAAGGAAAAGCGATGTGTTATGCATGGCGGGCGTTCATGGATACGTAGTCACGGTGACTCGAATGAATCAGATTTCCACATGACGCCACTATCTGGTTCCATTTATCCAACCAAACGAGACTTCCAAAATGAATTTTCCGTGATGTACCAAATCCTATTGAATGTCTGCTGGCGTTGAGTAGCACGAGACGTCTCAGGAGTATAGAATGTTGTTCCTTGCATGCTTTTCTCATAAACGTTTACGCTATGCACCCGATTCCCAAATCCAAAAGGAGCCAATGTGATCGGGTATTGTACACCCGTAATGTAGCGACTATATCGTACATGGTCTCTTCCACACATCCTTCTATATCCCTTGCTTTTATCTTTACGGTTTCTCTTCTCCTAGGAGAGCTCTAATGCCTCAGCCTCTCCAACTCCCTCATCACAACCAGGTTCGCATCCAAAAATCGATCCACACACTGCCTCATACACGGCTCTTCGTATTTATCCAGTTTGCCGGTCTTGACGGTGCCCGCGGGGATACATTTGCGGAAACATGTGTCGGTTAGGGAGTGTATCGCTGTAGATTGCGTCAGAAACCAGACTCGCAATTATATCGGGTGCGCATGGAGTGGAGAGTATGGCTGCGGAGAAGAGAGAAGAGCGGGTAGGTTGAGTATTTGCAAGAATTCAAGGTAATATGAGATCTCAAGGTAGAAACAACGTACAAGATTGAATCCTAGCTTTCTGGCCCTCGTTCATGGCGAATTGCTGCAGTTCTTGCTTGTCGCGGTCGCTGAGCTTGGAGAGGTCAGTGTTGCCGAGGCCGCCGCCTAGAGAGTCCATTGTTGCTGATTGTGTGATCGCGAAGAGGTATTTAACGGAAGTTTAGGTAGTGTCAGACTGGAAGAGGCGGCTTGTAGATGTCGATAATTGTCTGTAGAATTTCTTGACGTCCTTGACGCTTCGATCGGAGGTTGCGTGAGGATGCCGACGGTGGTTAGTCAGCTTGGCGCAGGCAACACTGAGTGAGGGCTACGGAAGTACACTCTCTTGCAATACAACAATTGGTATCAGCATATCTTTATCCGGTACTTTGCGACTGACAGGATGAACTCTCTACCACTAGTAGACGTGGACCAGACCGTCCGCCTATTCGCAAAGATCATGAAGGACCAACCATGAATGCATTTCCAAGCTTGAACAAAACAATAAGTCAGTAGCATCTGAAGCCATGGCTAGGATGTAATTAGTACATTTTTAACAGAGCGATGTTCTTGCAACCGAGACGGTGAATTAAGAGCCAAATCATCAGGGTCACCTACCATTCTTTGATTCAACAACCCTCTTGCCTCCTCGGTCAACACGAGTTTACATCTGACCTTCTCACTATCCTTTCTATAGAAGGACACCATGGAAGCAATTTCACTAGTATGGTCTGCGTCTAGAGATTGTTTCAGACCTCAGTTGAAGGCTTCTCTACGGCTACAACTGCGGACTGTGCTTCAAAACGTCGCTCCTCCCATTTGACAGTCACGCTCTTGTTGGTCAAATTTCTCGCTCCCTTTGAAACCAAGCAGCTCTACTTGGTTCAATCTGTCTTCTGACAGTATGAAGTCTTTTATTGCGCTGGGGTTTAGCATACTGACTCTGACCACTATTGGTATTACTAGAGTTGTTCCGACCTTCTTTCACGACACCAACTATGACGTCGAATTCAACATCACAGCTGCGACCGAGATCCCTCTATTCGAATGGACGGACCCAGCGACCGCTGTTGATGATGTCGAGCTATGGAAGAAGTCAGTCGAACGAGGTACCAAGCTTATCGCGGACATGAAGGGCAGTGATCAAGAAGCAGCGACCCTCTACGACATGGGCGAGTCAGCGGAGAGCCCATTTGACGGCGACCTCAAGGACAAGCTGAGAGAGTGGGGTTATAACCACAATACGGACGCTATGCAAAAGCTCTACGACAGGAGTGCAATTTTGATAGCACTAGCAGCGGCCACATGCTCAAGAAGACATTTGACGAACTTGGTCTCGGCACGAAATCGAAAAGCCAAAAAGGACCAAACGAATGCTTCCAAATCGAGCACCACGATAGTCCGGCCGTTGAACACTACGAGACCAACGAGCTACCAGCTAAGCCCAACCAGCGGTACAAAGTCTGCGGAAAGGACTATCGCATCACTAGCGCTGAGCATACAATCGGTGTGAACGCCGCGGGTGGTGCCATCTTTGCGATGAGTGTCCGCAGCGCCGCAAGCGCAGCCCGGCAACTATGGAAGCGCACTGCTCCCCCAGAAGAACTCCCACATATCCGCTCCGTTTCCGATCTTGCCTAGGCATTCTGGAACCGCGTCAATGCCGCTGGTGGCGACGTGACGAATATAAAATACTTCTTCGTCACAATAATCATCAACCGAGAGACAAACAAACACATCAGGCGCGTCCTCTCCACACTCACACCTCCTCAGGACGAAACGCATAGTTGGCCCGGCCACGAATTTTCCATGGACTCGGACGCTGGTAAAGCATTGCTAGGCTCTCCTGTCGGTCGCTGGGCGGGCTACTTCCTCATACAACATAAGAGACAGCTTCGTGGAGACAAGCACTTCTCCAAGGTTAGGATATTCAAGTCTGGGGGAGAGGGCAGTTTGCCGTACTTGCTGTTCTATGTCGAAGGGCATGCGCAGGCTTCTAGACTTGAACAGGGCTCTGTGCCAGGTCTGGGTGATTTGGGGTGAGGGACCGCGGATCGTGGAGAGGAACACTGATGGGAGGAACGTTGTGAGAGAGCATGCTATAAGAGCCAAACTGTAGTGGATCTATTAGAATAGCCTAAGATTAGAGAATTCGAGGCGAGTTTTAAGGCAACGGGAGGCAAATAAGGTATGCTTCAAGATGAAATGTGACACAATAAAACTGAGAACGTGAGACATATTCATTTCAGCTGAAGTGAGAAAGTGGACTATCTAGTAAAAATTACTAACCGTCAAAAGCCTGCCAAATGCAACAAGAGCGCCGAACATGCCCAATCAATGGATATCAAGCTTTGTACAATACAAACAAATACTATGAAACACGTTCACCTTCGGTCTGCAATGCAGTATTTACGTCTTCTTTCCCTTTAAGCGCCAATAAGCTCCTTGGGGACGCAAGCAAACACCGTACTGACAATCGCCATGATAGTGCTGACCACGATTAGGGTCCAGTTCATTGTCTTTTCGCCTTTGCTAATCTCTTTCCCAAACAATTTCAAATGGAACGCCAGCGGCAAGATGATGCAAATGCTGAAGCACGCTACGCTACCGAGGAGCGTCATGATGCGATCAAACGACGGGCAAACAATGGCAATAACGACGAAAATAATAATCGTAACAACTCGCAGGAGAATCTTGAACAATCCGCGATTGAAGCCGGACATGCCAATCAGGCTCGATGAAGCGGCAAGGGAGCGCGTGTCGAGACCGAAGAGGACTTCCAGGGTCGAGACAATAGGTCGTGCATTTAGCGGCACTTTCGTGAGGGGGATAATGGCAATGCATATCGCAACGCAGACACTCAATGCCGCGGGATAGCCCTTCGTCAAGAAAATGTTACTCGTGACCTCTTCCCGTGCATCATCACCAAACATGAGGATACCCGCGCACGCCATGCCGAGATCGATGATGTATGTGAAGATGTACGTAACGTCGACGGCCTTGCGGTATTTGTACGGATGTCGCATATCGCGATAGATGTTGGGAAAGACGGAGTGACCGCCCCAGGGAGACATGAGGAGGCCGAAGGATAGCGGGATAGTGAGCCAGTTCTTCGGGAAGAGGTACTGGGTAGCGGGTTGGCGGATAGAACCGGGACTATCAGGCTTGATCAGTCCGTCGACCCATACGGCGAGTGTGACTGTTGAGTGTGGGTTAGCGAATGGTGAGTGTGGTCGGGGGCGGGGGGTAACATACTTCCAAAACAGGACATCACTCCCAGGATAGATGTGAAGGACAAGAAGCGGAGAGGTAGGAAGCTCAACGGTATGAGGATCAGTCCGCAGACAATCTTCCATTGCATGACGTCCCAGCCAGGAATGAGGGCGTCCATGCTGTCAGCGAAGAGGACTACTAGCGCCACACAAGCAGCTAACAGCTCGAGCGAGAATAGGATGCTGACAGCAATTCGAGCTTTGTTACCGAAGGAAACGTATGCGAGGTCCGCAAAGGTAATGAGTGAGCTATCCACATCTAAGCACTTCGCAAGCAGCTTAGCCGTATACGCAGTCACCACAGCCGACCAGGCCAGGAATATCATTCCTATTAGCCATCCGGAATATTTCAAGGCCAAGGGTAGCGTTAGCAACCCTACACCAACCAAGACGTTGACCGAGTTGAAGATGGTTTGCGGAAGCGTGGATTGGCCGACAACCACGTTGATGATGTGGCCGTCTTCCTCGATCTGCTTTACGAGAAGCGGCTCTCGTTCCTGCTCTGGCTCTGTGACACCCTTCAGCTGCTGCTCTGTGAAGAGGCGGCCGGCATGGCGCATGGAAGACTCATTGACGCGCGCAGAGAGACTTCCGTAGCCGGTGCCATAGCTTCCTCCAAATGGCGAAGAGAGCGAGGGCTCAATCTGAAAGATGCTCGACTCTCTCGCCCTCAGTCGCTGCTCGACGGTGTTGGGGAGCAGGTGTGTGTGCTCTGTTGCGCCATGCTCTTCATCCGCCACGGCATTGTCCGAGGCGCGCCTTCCCTCTGTCTGCAAAGCTTGTCGTAGCGCTGATCGCTGGTCTAGAACGGGTGTGGGTAGTCCACTTCGCGAGAAAGCAGAGGACTCGTCTTCTTCTTCGTCGTCGTCTTCTGCATCGACACGGAAGGAGGGGCGCACGGGCGTAATCTCAAAGAAGCCTGCAGCACGCTGCCATGAACGGGCGAAGTTGTTGATGCTGTTGACGCCGCCCGCATCGCCTAGAGCGCCGATTTGCTGAGAAATCGAAGATCTTGGGTAGTCGTTAGCTCATGTCTAATGCAATTGAAGCAACCCTCTGTTACTTACCTCCGCCGTCTCAGCTCACCGACCCTTCCTGACCACCGTCCAGTGCCCGCGCCACTCTCTCCGCTCGGTCTTCTCTCGAGCTGATCCCACTGCACATGGCTTCCTGTTGAGTCTACTGAGCCTCTGTGGACGCCGTCGTAGTCGTCCCAAGTGGAGGGCTGCTGTCCTCTGATGTCCATGGTGTGAAGCCGTCAAGTCACACGGGCAATCGTAGCAAGATAAGATGAGCGGCAAAGGAAGAGACCAGGGTTGAGCGGGTGGAGGCGTGATATAGAAATCTCGGTCTTTCCACCCATGCACAGCGCGGGAGCTACGTGAAGCGATGGCTGGCTATCGTCGGGGGGCAGAGATTGGCGGCGTTGGGATCGCGTGCTACTGCGGTGCATGCCCGGCAATTGCATCGTCATGTAGTGTAGCACTCTGGTGGAAAGTTGGATAGCTAGATATCACGCGTAGAGGCAGGCCCCGCATGTCCCGCCGTCATAGTTCCATGTTTGGGCGGAGCTGGGATGACAAGGGCGGGTCTGCAGCATCGCCATGCCCGCTGCGCCCTCAGTGGCTCCGCAAGCGAAGCTTTGGGTCATAATACTCTATTCGGAGTCAGATCAGAGTTAGAGTGCGACAGGCTGGAGAAGGAGAGAAAGAGAAAGAGAACCAATAAATTCACACACACACACACAAAGCCAGCTGGCTCACGCTTCCCTTTTCCCTTCACTTGAAATAGCGGACAACAACCGCCGAACCATCAGCCGCATAGCCCGCTACCCTCGTCACTTGCCCGCCCCTCGCTGGCCAGGCAAAAATCTCTTAGAACCCCGCCAATTTACCACAACACAGCACACCGCGACACCACTTCCCACACCGCGACCATGTCGTCCAAGGAGCCGCAGCCCAACGAGGCTGAGAAGAATATCGAGATCTGGAAGGTCAAGAAGCTGATCAAGCGTCTTGAAGCCGCCCGTGGAAATGGCACAAGCATGATCTCGCTCATCATCCGTACGTGAGCCCTGCACGCCCACCTAGTTGCCAGAGAGCGACCCGACTCACCATGCACAGCGCCAAAGGACCAGGTTTCACGCGCTGCCAAGATGTTGGCTGAAGAATTTGTACGTCTCTTGTCAATAAATCTCACGAGGCAGGCAGAGCTAACACGACCAGGGCACTGCCTCCAACATCAAGTCCCGCGTCAACCGTCTCTCCGTCCTTTCGGCCATTACCTCCACCCAGCAGCGCCTGAAGCTGTACTCGAAGGTCCCACCCAATGGCCTCGTTGTCTACTGCGGTGAAATCATCACCGCCGAAGGCAAGGAGCGCAAGATCAACATCGACTTCGAGCCCTTCAAGCCCATCAACACCTCGCTATACCTCTGCGACAACAAGTTTCATACCGAGGCGCTGAGCGAGCTGCTCGAGTCGGATCAGAAGTTCGGCTTCATCATCATGGACGGAAACGGTGCCCTTTTTGGCACCCTCTCAGGCAACACCCGTGAGATTGTTCACAAGTGAGTCTTGCGAGCAGCCGCTCATGGAATGCCCAATGCTAACCAGGCTAGATTCTCGGTCGATTTGCCCAAGAAGCACGGTCGTGGTGGTCAGTCCGCCCTGCGTTTCGCCCGTCTGCGAGAGGAAAAGCGTCACAACTACGTCCGCAAGGTCGCTGAACTGGCTGTCCAGAACTTCATCACCGCCGACAAGGTCAACGTAGCCGGTATCATTCTGGCTGGGTCCGCTGATTTTAAGAACGACCTCAATCAGTCTGACCTGTTCGACAACCGCCTGCAGTCCAAGGTCATCAAGGTCGTTGACGTGTCTTACGGAGGCGAGAACGGATTCAACCAAGCCATCGAGCTGAGTGGCGAGACGCTCAGCAATGTCAAGTTCATCCAGGAGAAGAAGCTCATCAACGAATACTTTGATCACATCTCCAAGGATTCTGGCAAGGTCTGCTACGGTATGGAAGATACCTTGAAGGCCTTGGAGGCCGGTGCAGCCGAGACTCTGATTGTCTTCGAGAATCTAGAGATCACTCGCTGGGTCCTCAAGAGCTCCGAGGGCGCGGAAATCATCCTCCATACCACCAAGCTCCAAGAAACAGACCGAAGCCTCTTCATGGACAAGGAGACTGGCCAAGAGATGGAGGTCATCGATCAAGGCTCCATGCTCGAGTGGCTCGCTGAAAAGTATCGAGACTTTGGTGCGACGCTCGAGTTCGTTTCCGACCGCTCCTCCGAGGGCAACCAGTTCGTCAAGGGCTTTGGTGGTATTGGCGCCATCCTTCGCTACGCGCTCAACTTTGAGCAACTCGCCGACTTCGATGATGACGAAGACGAATTCTACGATGATTGACGGTTGTGCGCCCTCGCAGACCGCGAGGTAGAGACCCCACTCCCCGCGTCGAGTGATGGAACGTCGTCTACCCGCAGCCAAGGTCAAAATGACGCGTCCGGGATGAAGACCAGAGCTGTCGAAGCAACGACGCTTCGCCTCTCCAGGTTGTAATTGAGTGAAGGGAGTGCTCACGGAGGGTTTGCAATGTATGTTAAATAACTTGGTACAGAAAAGCGACGCTAACACTCTCCGTAGGCTGATGAACTACCCATTCTTACCACGACCCCACCCTCGCTTCAATGGAGAGGCAGTAGTCTGCTTGGACGCGTTCTTTGCTCGGGTCATCACTCGAAGAAGTTCTATTCTATACGCATTCATGATTTGAATGAACGGGATAGCCAAGAATGGCCATTGTCAATCATCCGCTTTGCGATTCTCCGCACGACAAACTTTGATGGAAGGAGGACACAAATTGTTTGCATTATACCTGTCAGCTAGTCGATCGCTAAAGTTCAGCTGAATACATGTGTGTTTTCGAATGCAATCTCCAACTTCGTTGCTTGTGATGTCTTGATTCTTTGAGACAATCGTGTCCCAAGCGTTAGCGACCGTACACGGAATTCACTTCTCCACAAACCCACAGAAACCGGTGTGACGGCGTAGGGCGCGTTCTATACATTCCCGATGTCATGGCCGGTGAAGCTCCGATTCCGGATCCGAACATTAATCTCTAACTTTGCCTTTTGAACCCCAGATTTCCATCTATAATCAATCACCAACACAAAACAGTCATGTCAGAAGAAAATAGACCCATAGTTGCCTTCCTGGGGCCACAAGGCAGCTATACGCACCAGGTTAGTCACAGTGTTCAATTTTGCAAGGCCGCCGCGATGTTTGTGCTCTCTATCGTCGTTCCGTCCGAATCTGGCCAATGCCATGCATCTGCACCTGCCATCCTCGAATTCCAGGAAATCTCCAATATGAACCCCATATTTTCCAACTGCCTATTGTTGCCACTTTTTCTTGTTTGAAGCCTTGACTTACACTACGCCAGGCTACATTAGACGCCTTCAATCACTCAGACTACGTCATCTCCCCACAGGTTACAATCGAGGACGTCTTCACAGCGGTGCAGAGTGGCGATGCCTACAGAGGCGTGATACCCTTTGAGAACAGCAGCAATGGCTCTGTAGTCTTTACTTTGGATCTTTTTGCCGACCTGCACGGCAAATACCCTGACATTCTCGTCTGCGGGGAGAGCTACGTCGCTGTGAAGCATTGTCTACTTGGGCATGCGCCATCAAGCGAAACAGCTTCAACAACTTTTCCTGCTGCAGTGTCACCAGCACGCCCAATAGCAGACATCTCCAACGTCAAGAGACTGTACTCGCATCCGCAAGCATGGGGTCAATGCAAGGAGTTCCTAAACACGTATCTCAAGCACGCAGAACGCAACGACGTATCATCTACCTCCAAAGCAGCAGAGCTAGTCGCGCAAGACAAGAGTGGTGAATCAGCAGCATTGTCGAGCATAATAGCCGCAGACATGTTCGACCTCGATGTCCTTGCCAAAACAATCAACGACCGCGTGGAAAACACTACACGGTTTTTAGTGATTAGGAGGAAGGATAGCAGTACGCCTCCAGAATCCATTCCGTCATCGCCAAAATCAAGCGCCACTACAGCTACGAACGGCGAGCAGAGGAACTGGAAAACTCTGATTACCTTCACGGTTGATCAAGCCAACCCTGGGGCATTAGCGCACTGTCTGTCTGCGTTCGAGAAATACGGTTTAAATCTGACGAGTATCAACACGAGGCCAAGTGGTGTTGAGAATTGGAATTACGTTTTCTTCGTGGAGTTGAAGGGTCGGAAGGAAGAAGAAGGGGAAGAGGGTAAAGTTAATGGAGCGTTGGGGGAGTTGGGTCGGGTGTGTAGAGGGTATAGATGGTTAGGGAGTTGGGAGAATAGGTTGACTGCTGCATAGGGCGGTGAGCGTAAACAGGCAATGGTGTGGTGCGAGAATCGACGCAACACTCGAACACTTTGTCGAACGTTTGAAATAAAAGGAGCTCACGCCAAGACGGTCCCCACGTCTGTGCTCCTGAAATCATCTAGCACCCCTCCTTCCTACTCGTCTATGGTACACACGTCGTTTACAAATATTATCGAAATATAATTTGCAGCATGCGCTTTGTTGACACTCCACTAACTCTTCGCGATCGAGCATTCTTACTTGCAGCCTGCTGACTTAGGTCAGATTGCACCGCCTCGCCCTACATGTGATGTGACCAACCCCAGGAGGCAGTGCACCTTCAGTAGTCTATTAACCACATATAGTAGTGCTTGCACGTTGGATGCTAGATACATTTGAAGGCATTGAAGTCGCTTACCGGGCCACAATTCGCAATTCGCACTCACAATGGCCTCCAATCCACTACTCAGGTCTGTTCATCGACCGGTCAAAACTTGTACGCAGTGCAAACAGGTCAAGGTATGATATGTGCATATATGTGCACTATTTGTTTTCCGCCAGGATAACACTGACGAATCACAGCTGAGATGCGACTCAAAAGAGAAGTTCCCTGCTCCATGCACGCGGTGTCAATCAAGAGACCTTCAATGTGTCGTCGACTCGTCCTTTCGGCGTACACCGGCGCGGAGGTACGTCCATAGAGTACTACGCTGTCGGATCCATTTGCATAGAGATCTGACATCACTCATCAAGGCGCGTTGAAGAGATGGCCAAGGAGCTTGAGGCATTGAAGAACCAGCAACAAGAGGACACTGCGCAAAGATTTACTGAATCGCCTTCCATTCCAGACTCGGTGCAGGACTCTCCAGATGGCCCTATTGAGCATCCTGGGACAGCAGTACTTGATGAGACTGGAATCACCCAGGATCACTTTCAGTTAGAGGATTTTGTAATCGACAAAGATCTAGCTGTTGAGATTTTCAGAGTGTAAATATTCCCTCCACCTGTCTATATTCTGAGATATTTGGTTGCTGATACCAGATGCGCACAGCTTTTGCGTCTTCTACTACCCACATATCCCTATTCTCAACCCCAACATTTCCATATCAACACTATATGAGTCCTCACGGCTACTATTCTGGACTATCATCGCTGTGACTACATCGCGAGGTATATTTCCGTCCTTTCAAGCAGTAAGCGAGCCGCTCAATGGACCTTTCTTACGCCAGTTCCAATCAGAGATCTTGAACGCGCCTCTACCACTCCAGAAAATTCAGGCTATAGTATACTTGATAATGTTCCCATTTCCTGTAAAGACGCAAACAAGCGATTCGAGCTGGCTGTATTCCGGCATTGCCCTCAACGCTGCTATGTATATGGGGCTGCATCGGGCAAAGGCAGCACCATCCTTGCGCAGTATCGGTGTATCATCGGGGTCACCACGGGCGAGAGCTCATACGTGGCTGGGATGTTTCGTTGCTAGCACAGCGTAGGTGATAAGCCCTACGCCGATTCATATTCCTGCTGACTTGATTGTACAGACTGGCTAAGCATGTGGGTGTAAGCTCCCCGATCAGTGGGACTACGGATTTGGCTACAGTTGAGCAGTTTGTCCGCTCCCACCCCATCTCACCAGAGTTCGCATATCAAGTCATGGTACTTCACACATTAGCGAAGTTTTTCAATACTATCGTGGAGAACTCGCAAGAGAGCATGAGCATTTCTTTGGCAAATATCATCGACGCAGAGTTGGACGAGTTGAAGACGAGATATCCTACACCATGGACGCCGAGAGTCGAAGTATCCAACTTGACTGCGAAGCTACTGCTATACACAACAGTAGTCATCCGACTGCAATCAGATCGCGCATCGCGAGAGATTCTGATGCGAAAAGGGTTGTCCGTCGCGGTGCGGATTATTTACGTTACGGATCAAGGCCTTGCCTTTCGACCGAATGACTTTCCTGATATCCCACCCGAAATCCTCCAAGACACGTTACCGAAGAACTACTTCCGGATCTTGGTTCTTTCAACCACCTTTCTGCTACGGTTCTTCGTATCGAACAATCAAGCGACACCAGCAGAGCAGGAGCTAGCTCGCAACCATGTCGCAATCGCTCAGCGGTTCTTCCATGCTGGTTCAAAAGATCCACGGGACGAGCGAGCTCGGTGTGCATTACTTTTCGAAACACTAAGCCGTCAGAGGCCAATCGATCTCGAGAATTCCAAGCTACGGGTTGACGACCGCATGGGTGCTTCGCTGGTCTATGATGCTGTGACAACTGGGCACGAGCTGCGACACCTGCCCATAGAAGTCGTCGAAGACCTGTCAAATGAGGTCCCCAATGGATTGTCGAGACCTCTAGAACCATCTCTGGATACGAAAGGTAAAGACATAGCCATGGACGATTCACACATGAACAGCTTCGAAACGCTGGACTTTTCGCTTCCTGAAGACCTATGGGGGAACTCGATATGGGGAATGTTTGGCAACATTGCGCCATCGTTTTATCCGTCTTACGCTGCTCCCGAGGCCATGCAGGATCCGCCTGGTCACGAATTCACGTATAATTGAATCGTAGACGGTCTGGCGTTCGATTAGATGCACAGAAACAAGACATAATATTTTCGCAACGTTGGCATACTGGCTCAATTCCTACTCAAACCATTTTTACTACTGCTACCGCTTTAGTGCGTTCCACCGCTGAATCAAATTCTCAGGCAAGGCCAAGTTCATGGAACCAATGTACAGCTGCGATCCACACACTTCACTCTCCATAAACCCCCCGCTTGCCGCGGGCTTTCCATTTGGTAGCCGGGGAACAGTGACCTTGTAGGCGAGCGCTTGGCAGAAGGAGCCAATCCAGAGGATATCTTCTTCTTTGATCACGAAAAGTTTCGGCCGACAATGAAGACCTCTGATGGCTTGCCCCCATTTGGTGTTATAGTCGAAACCTGGTGCTGTCCATGTACATGGAAATTGAGATCCCAGGTTCCCTCCGCATCTTGGTGCTGAATAGGTTGTTCTAGGCTTTTTTACTTCGATTTATTTTTTCGGAGTGTGTTCACTATCCTTCTATGTTCGTGGCGTTAGTACTCTGAGCACATTGTGAAATAAAAGCGCCCCCTTTGAACGATACAAGGCCTAGTGTATGAGCGAATAAGTTTAAAGGTCGTCAATTTAGTAATATATCATGTACATCCCGACATTACGCCTTCTAAAGAAAATCCAAAAAGGCTTCTTATTGCATAGTCCAACTCTTTCGTAATCCACTCGTAAAAGTCATTGGAGCTTGCGGTGGAGTCAGGTTGCCCGTCTCTACCGACAGCCACTCACAACATGCCCAAGGCGATACCAAGCGCACCGAGACCAATAGCGGCACCAGCAGTCTGTGCAGGCATAGCAGCTCCTGTTTGCTGCGGCACTTGCGTTGACGCTGGAACCCGCGTCGTCAGGACAACAGTACCCGAGGTAGTCACAGCAACGGAGCCGGACGCAGATGCAGATGCAGACACGAGAGATGAGGCGATGGACTGGAGGACGGAGCTAGCAGAAGCGCTATTGTGTGCAGTAGTTGTGAAGTTGCAGCGGGTCAAGACTTCGAAGACATCTGTATGATGTAAGTCTAATAGCACTGTTGTCACAGGTACATTATGGGCTATAGTTACCATTCCGATCGTTGGGATTATCATCTTGATCGTCGTCCCGGTCGAATTGAGCGACGCAGGCTTCGCATGTAGGGACGAGGGTGTTTGCATTCGGAGCCCGGCATATACACGCGAGCTCAGCAGCATCGGTTTCTAGACAAATCTTTAGCTGACACTGAATCGGGCGGACGAGAGACTCATACCATTCTCATTGTCGCAGCGCTGGGCAATTGAAACAATATCTGCGCAAACAGCCCTGCATTGTTGCGGAATATCGTCTTGGCTGATATCCTGGGTGGCAACAAGAGCTGCAAGAGCGGAGACTAGAGCAAATTTCTGGAAAAGCATCTTGACTTGAGAAAGGTAGAACGATTAAGAATCGACTGTGGATATGAGTATGAAGTTAACAACTGAAGGGCACGTTGATATTTGTGGTTCTGATGGACTTCCGGTGGTCGCGCGCTTCGAAGTTATACATGAACGCCACCATGATCGACAGTGGTTCCATTCTTTTCCAAGCATGGCTAAGAGGGACAAGAAGGGGATGTCGTGGACGAAGCCCACAAAAAACTGTTTTATACGTCGTCTTACATTGAACATCCAGTCATGATGAGCGCCGAGAAGCCGTGATCTGGCCGATAGCATTGGCATCGACTACCAAATACGGCAGCTTGTTGGTTATCAACTAAGAGCAAGCCACGACTTACGCATCGTGAAGACGAAGCCTGTCCATCCCCAAGCAGTGTGATTTGTTCTAGGCACCATGGAAAATCCTTGGAGGACGATTAATGGTGTCTGGTGAGCGTAGCTGCTGCAAGGCTGCCAAGCAGACATGTCGATCGCTAGCGGTGGACCGCCCCATGCAGATCCATCGGGGGTTAAAAACGGGTATCGAAACCTGGAGAATCCCCGGCATTTGTGACGTCGAGATAGCTGAGTGGTTCATGCTGACGCGCAAGCCATTGCTGGGCAACAAAAGGAACGCGCAGTCCTCTCTTGTCTTTCAAAGCATCGTAGATTTGCCAACCGTACATAAAACACCCAAGCGCTTGGTCGAAGTATTATTAGAGTCCAGAGATGTGCTGATCATCAAATCCAAGGGAGGAAACGTCATTGAAGAACCAAAAGTCGTCTAGCATCCATTCCGATGTGCTCCCGAGGTCGAACGCGTCGAAGCGCAGCCCTGCATTGGTAAATCCCTCCGCCAAGAGGGGCTCTGCGGTGGTGCTTGAGGACGCATCAACAAGCATGCCCGTCGCCGATGTGTCGTCGAGGTAGACCTATTTCACGTCAGTCTTGCGCTTCTGTGGAATTAGAGGCTACTAACCTCACTCGCCAAGGACTGCTCGTCTGGGTCATCTAGCAGTGATAGCGTCTTGTATAACAGACGCGAAACACGGTCAATGGCTTGAAGTTTCATAGCCTCAGATTGAGAAGGGTCGAATTGCAGACCGACTAGACCCATGGCTGCACTCAGGTACCAGTGCTGCTGGCTGCCCCGACCGGGCCTCATCGCACGCTCTTCTTGAAGACGAAGAGCTTGATGTAAGCACTGGTTGAAAGTTAATTTTGCGACTTGCGCGATTACCGTGTCTAGGAGTTGTTTTAGCGCCAAACATTATTTGTATAGGAAGGCAGCTCACGATTAGATTTGCTGGCATGATAAGCAATGTGGCATATGAGTAATGCTGCCCTGTAGTAGTCATTACGCGTACAACAAAGAGTAAAGACCGAAGCATTCAAAACATGCGTGTGCAAATCGATCAGCGCAGCTGACGCCTCTAGTGCTGCTATCATTGAGTAACGGCCTTCTGCCCCCAGCTGAAGGTCCACTCCCAGTACCTTTGATGTGTGTAATATCACCAAAAACTGCCGCAACTGGAGATCGAGAAGTGTTCGGGCTTGGAGAGATCTTGAGTCCCCCCACTTCGGGGTTGCTTGTAAGCATCGTTGAATATCCTCCGTGTGGCGAAGTATATCTTGAAAGCTCAAGCTAGCCTTGAAACTATTTACTAGAGAACAAAATCTCGTTCTACGATCGATCGTCCTCATAGAGAGATGGAGGTAGGATGTGTCTGTGAAGGTAGTAATGGGATGGCTATTCGGCAGTTCCGTCAGGTCGACAGGGAGATCAGCGTCGTTGATATTTCGGGGAGAGGTGCAGTCGTATTCGAGACTGGAGATTACGGAAGGTAAACCTGGTCATATATTAGTACCCTTCCTTTCGTGTCCCAGTGGGCATGGCACCTTTGTCAATGGACGCCTGAAGCTCCAATTCCATAGAGGTTGCCCAGAGTCTCCGACGCATCTCACCCTCGTAAGCTGAACATCGAGTTCCAAATATGCTAGGATCTCTGTGCAGGCCGGATGATCGCATGAACGCTATATGTGCTTGCACATCTTGATAGTACTCTTTCTTCTTATGAGAGGTCGTTGACAGAGCTAATATACGTAGACAACGAACCTGAAGAGAGATAAGGGTTCGATGCTTGTTACTGTGTCGCTTAAGCCAAGCTTCACAGGCTTTGATCCAAATGACTGCCTTGGTATGAAAAGTCGATCCATTGTGATTATACCGCGGGCTGTCGTGGGTCGAAGTGCAAAGTGTGCATGCTAGGATAGCAAGCACTAACGCATCCATTTCTACATCTCCGGACCGTTCAGAATTCCAGAAACCTTGATATGCTGCCTCAAAACTCGGGATATGCAGCACTCTGTAAGTTGTTTCGAAGGTATCGAGGTACTGCCGTATGAGTGCACCAACCGTTGCTCGATCAGGGAGCAGACTTCGCAAGCTCGTAACTGACAAGACGCGATAAGATCGACTCATCGGCTGAGCTCTGTCTTCGAACGCCTTCATGTCTCGCTGAAGCCTTTGTGCTGTGGAGTTCTGGTAGATATCTTTCATGAAGCTTCGAAGGTCCGAAAACTGTCGGACTTAGCTTCTCATTCAAAAATAGCGAACGTATCAAAGATCGGCTTATGGTCGATGCTGAAATACTTACATGTGCCATTATAGAGATTGCTGAAGAAGAGCCATGGAAGAAAGTCGCGTAGTTGCGCCCTTTCAGCAGCCCCATCAAAGGAGCAGGCTTAGATGCGCCCTGATCAGGGAACTGAGCGCAACCCAATGTTTGGTCCTCGACAGGATGTCTTTGAATGGAGATTTGTTCTTTGAGAAGTGCGACCTGAAACTGAAGTTGCTCGATTCGGTGTTTAGGCAAAATGTCCGACTGGGCTTTGTCCGAGCAATCCAAGGTTTCGCGGACATTTCCATGAGACTGCGGCTCACCTTGAATAATTGAAGCTGCTTGTCTGGTTAAAGATTGTCGCTGTCTCTTCACTGGTTGTTCCTGAGGGTCTGTTACACCGTGCGCTTCAGGGCTGTAAGCACAGCTATCTGCAATGCCACCGTTTTTGCACCTGTTGCACGGAAGCTCTCTGTCGCACTTCAGTTTCCGCCGACGACAGTCATTACAGGACAGCACGGCTCGCTGCCTCCTTTGCTTCTTTGATGTGTCGCTCATGACAGTTGGCAGACGAGGGATGTGAGAAGCTCTCTACCTCACGAGGGAAGCGATGACTCGGCTCGGAGATGGTTAAAGCCGAGGTCGGCGCCGGCATATCGCGAATTGCGAAAGACTGCTGGGCTAGCAGACAGGCCATGGCTGGTATAGGCGTAGATAAAACTGGCTGTACGCAGGAGATTCTGTTGAAGATGCCTCGATAAAATGCTCTAAGATGTTGAGCATAGGTACTAGCCGGGGCGTGTCCACAAGCGCACTTTCCGGTATGCTCTGTTGGGCGAGGGCTCAATACCTTACCGTGGGGCAAATTGAACTACAGTTATCAGTATATAGATGTCGCATATCTAGTCACTGTGTTGTTCCTATTGTGTCATGGAGGCCGACTGAGCGTAGGTAGGTAACGGCGCGCACCCCACATGTTCGCTTCCCAAAATAGCAGCGCCACAAGCAACGTCCGCCATCTCCTCTCGCCAACATTTCCAATCAATTCAACAGGCCCCAGCAACTGCATCGCCCCCAACTACAAAAGTCCCCGAGCGAGCTTCCAACCACAAGACACCGACCAAAATAGGGCTGACGGGCTATCCCCTAACCGGGCGGCTACGCTGTCAGCCTCCATTATGCAAGTCTTCCGCACCAATCGTGCCACCAGGCCAAGACCAACCTCACGCTAGAGTACCCCAGTATAGAAAGCAATCATGTTTCATGTAGGACGTTCCAAAATTGGGGGCCGGTAGCAATCTTCTCCATATTGACAGCTAGCTGAATGGATCATTACAACCGACAGTACTGCTTATGGGGTCCCAAAGTGCGGGCATAACGAAGCTATGTTTACCAAACCTGCCGCATCTCTCTTCGATTGGATCACCCAAGCTGGGGTTCGGGGACAGTCTTACGGTCCTTAAGTGCTGACCTCGCCCCGCGGCTCCTTCCCGCTGCAGGTCTTAACAAACGGTGTGTCCCAACTCAGGTCCCGATTACGCCCTGAAAGCAGGCTCTACTACGAAGCATGGCATCTACAAATCACTACGAAGTTCATCTTGGGTTCTGGACGAACTGGAGTCATGGCAAGATTCAGGGTGCGACTGTGACCCTCACAAGACGAAATGGAGGGTTCTTGATCGCTTTTGTAGCCATCTTTATCGGCATGGTGGGAAAGAGGTAACTCATCCGCCCTGGTGTTTATTGCAAAAACTGATTAGTATAGTTTCTGGCGTTTAGGATGCTTCGCCCTGCATCGTCACTTCTCCTCGGCTGAAGCACAAGACGGCCTTTACCACCAACGGCAAGCCATATTGCGCAACTCAGATACTGCGCAAGATGGAGCTTGGCGAATGCTCACGTCGATGCTGGCTTGGAAATCGGGTCGCCGAGCACGAAGACCAATCCTACGACTCCTGCCAATCATCGTGGTCGCCTTTACGATATCTGCTGCATTTGGTGTAGCTTCCATCTTTTCATCCAATCTTACAAGCGAGACCCTTAATCAAGTGCTGCTCAAGGGCACGAGGTGTGGCTCGTATAGCCTAGGGAAGGCGAACAGTGTTTACAAGCAGCTTACACTGCTATTGCCAGCTCAAGCCGAGAAGGCAAACAGGTTCCTCAACTACGGATTGCAATGCTACACCAACGAAACGCACACGGGCGGCTGCAACCTGTATATTAAGCCCAGGCTGCCTCTAGTATCCACACGCGGCGTGGCTTGTCCCTTTGGTGACAACATCTGTAAGCTGGATAACGACAATCTCGCCATGGATACTGGCCTGCTTGATAGCCTCGAACATCTCGGCATCAACACCGCTCCAGGACACCGCTTCCAGTTTCGCATGGTGTATACATGTGCGCCGCTCAAAACACAAGGGTACATGACAGACTACAACGATAGTGACTATGGTGCTGTAAAGCGGTACATGTACGGCTCTGTCGCAAACGTTCGACAGGTTAACAACTGGACCTACGAATTACCGGTAGATAACGCTTATGTACCGGGCGATAACTCCAGTAGCAGAAATATTCCGCGCCTAGATTACTCTCTCGGGGTGGAGAGGCACTTTGGGTCACCGAATACAACGGTAACTCCTGGCCGTAACGGATGGGCACCTATAGATGCTCTCAAACGGGTGGATGCAGATGTGCACCTCCTCTTTATGTCAGCACCCCAACTACATTACTCGGAACCAGTTGATGACGCATGGTTTTCAGCGCACAGGGATGCCTCTGAACTCAACCATCAGGAGACTAAATCTGAGTTTAACGCTTGGCTGCAAGACGAGCCCCTGGGAGCAATGGCCTGCACCGAACAAATGCAATACTGCAACCCTAACCTGCCCGACGGAGAGCGTTGCGAACCACTGCGAGGCATCACTGACCTGCGAGCAACGGCCCGTGTCAAGAAGATCTTTACAACAGATGACCACTTTGCGGTAATAAATTGGGTAGACAACATCTGGACGCCCAGCATGTACACAATCTCGGCAACTGTAGGATTCATAGGGGCTTCTGCCCTTCGTGCCCGTAACGGCCTTTCCTACGGATACTCCGGTCCTTTGCCTGACAACCAGTGGCAACTCGAGGCCGAACATTGGATCAAAGGCGGCTTAGCCTCCCTCCAAGATGTCTTTGTCGAGGCGGCCAACGGAATCCCTGCAGAGCTCGAGGACTTCCGGCAACCGCCACTTGCAAACGAGACAATCGCACAAAACATTTGTGTGAACCAGAAGATTGTCAGCAACAGCTACTCTTCATTCAATGTGTTGGGTCTTTCTTTAATCCTCATCCTGGGGGTGATTATCATCGTACTGGATATGGGTCTCGAGCCTACAATCGCATGGTGGCAGCGCCGCAAGTACAGAAAAAACCAGTTGCGCGATGAAAGCTACCCCAATGAGAAGGTCTCGCATCCCCTTTACGGCGCATTCGAGTGGTCTCAAACAAACATTCTGCAACTTCAACGCCTTGCGCAAGAGGAGGCTGGATTTGGAGAGTGGACGGGCTGTGATAGAGATGTCCCTGTTACTGAACCTGGTCAACTCTTAGCTGGGCTGGACTTGCGCAAACTTACACATCCGCAACTGAAGATGAAACAATCGACGCCCAGGTCAGAGTGGGAGGGGAATGTGATTTCGTCCAAACCCTGGGGTATTGGGAGGACTGAAACTGGACTGGACACTTTGGTCGAGGAGGCTGCGGCAGAGAAGGGGGGAAAGAAGGCCGAGGAAGCGATGGAAGTAAGTCCAGTCGTTATTGAACACGTTGTTGAAGAACTCAATGAAAGGAGAGGGCTAGGCGTGCAATTACAGGACCGCCCGACAGAGGAGCAGCGAGGCCAGGACTGGAGGGTACTCAGATGAGTTGAATGATCTGATTTTAAAACTACAGATATAACGACTTTATCTACTCTAAAACAGTGGAAATATCAAATATTCACAACCGACTAGTCCGACCAAAAGTGATAGGCCGCTTTGTAAGGACTCTGCTTTCTTCAAGAGACCTTTACTCGAGCTCGCTCGTCCTCATGCCGATCACTGAATCCTACATGTATCTAACAATCCGCTAAATTACGTGTCTATCTCCACGTGTTTCTAAACTACCGTGGCCTAAAGCACATCATAAATATAGTGGTGCATGATGGTAGTGGCCTGCTAAATGGATAGGGAGCGTTTCATTACCATGAACAACGCATCGTCTATGCCCCCGATGATATATGCCTTTGCACTTCCTGAACGCCAGAACAAACCCTCCGCCCCCCATTCGTGATAACATTATGTGGACTTTCCCACTCTCTAACTTTCGCCAATGTCGGTTCTTTCCTTCTTTCGGCGGCCAAGGCCATGGATACGTATCGTTTCTCGATGTGGTTCAGTCCCATCCATTTTTGGATAAAATGGAAGTAGGTCAGTGTAGCTATTGTCCTCTAATTATACGGCTATTCGACCCCCAGAGGTTTCATCCAGGGCCCTTCCGCTTGAGGGAATTCATTAGTAGCTTGATAAGAAGGCTGCGATCAACTGGCTTTGCAATGTAGCCCGTCATGCCTTTGGCTATGTACGACTCTGCCTGGCCTTTGAGCGCGTTTGCAGTCATGGCGACGATGGGGATCTGTAGCCCTTTGTCTCTAAGCTCTTTAGTCGCACTGACGCCGTCTTGAACAGGCATGTTGACATCCATTAAGATGAGATCGTAGGACGTGGGGTCATGTAACGCTTTGGTTACTGCTTCCTTGCCGTCTTGCGCAACGTCGACGCCTTGGAAACCGAGGCCTATTAACATCTTCAGCATAACCTTTTGGTTCATTAAATTGTCTTCTGCAAGTAGGATTCGTTTGTCGGCAGCGACCACTTTCATCTCTTCCATGGGATTGACGAGAGCTGTCGAGCGGGCTGACGTGCTTAGTGTCTTATCTTGCAACGCTTCCACGAGACTCATTTGCTTGCACCTTTTGAGCTTCGCTGTGAACCAAAACACGCTGCCGTGGCCCTCGGGATTGGGGTGGAAGCCAATTTTGCCCCCCATAAGCTCCGCCAGGCTCTTGCATATACTCAGGCCTAAACCAGTACCTTTGTATCTTTTGGTGGCGGAATTATCGAATTGGGTAAATGGTGTAAAGAGAGTACCTGGGCCGCCTGTGGGGACTCCAATGCCAGTGTCTATGACCTCGGTAAGAATGGTGTAAAACTCATCATCTTCCTTGATGAGTTTGGCGACTATGCGTACATAGCCTTCCTCGGTGAACTTGGTGGCGTTTGATAGGAGATTCTGTATGATCTGACGATATCTAAGACTGTCTCCCTCGGCCGACTTGGGAAGATGTGGATCGAGCACGCTTTCTAATTTGACGCCGGGCTTGTGACACGCCTGGTGTGCCCGGAAGACAGATTGTATGATGTCGGTTACGCTAATAATATCTTGGCTGACGGAAAAGCTGCCCGACTTGAGCTTACTGTAGTCCAGGATGTCGTTGATGACTTGAAGCAGCACGTCTCCGGACTCCTGGATGACGTGGGCAAGCTCGAGCTGGTTCGTATCGAGCTGTGTGTCTAGGAGGAGAGTCAATGCCGACAACATGCCATGCATGGGAGTTCGAATCTCGTGAGACATGTTGGCCAGGAACTCTGACTTTAGTTTGGATGCCTCCTCGTAGGCAGCTATCAGCTTCTGCTCTGCTAGCCGACTTTCAGTAAGATCTCTTGTGACTTTGGAGAATCCGAGAAGCACGTCGGCCTTGTAGACGGGGGTAATGACGACATTTGCCCAAAATCTTGAGCCATCTGAGCGATATCGCCAACCCTCATCTTCGCAGCGGCCATCGCGGAGTGCATCTCGAAGCTCCCTCTCCGGTTTGCCATCTGCAAGATCTTCTTTGCCGTAAAAAGCAGAGAAGTGCTTGCCAATGATGTCGGCTTTGGTGTAGCCTTTGAAAGCCTGGGCTCCAGCATTCCAGGTAGCTACGTGTCCCGTGGGATCCAACATGAAGATGGCATAGTCTTTTACGGTTTCGACGAGGATGCGAAAAGTCTCGTTTGCGTAGACCCTCTCCTCAAGCTCCAGTTGCTTGCGGTGGTCGTCAGTGATGTCGAGAAACTCCATTTGAATGCAGCGCAGATGGTCATGACGGACAATGGGGACGGCACGTAAATTCCAGGCAGCTCCTGTGTCGAGCACACACTTCATCTGGTGCACGGAGCGTGTGTCCCGTGCAGCGCGAATGACCTTGCGGGCTGAAGCGAAGGCGGGGAGCGTGGTAGTAGTAGTAGTGTAGTTGAAGAGGTCGTCCGCTTGCATCCCAACCAGGGCGTTGCGGTCGCTTGCCCCTGAAATCAACAGATAGCTATCTGAAACCTGGCGGACCAAGAGCGATGCATCCAGCAGCACGGTCGGAACGGGGGTCAGGCGGATTAGATCGCAGAGAAGGCCGTCGTCGTCGGCGGGCTTGGAGGCTGGCAGGAGATTGGCATTTGTAGGCATTGGCGGAGTTGGCAAACCTCCCGGCAAAAGGGCCATTGCTCCGCTACGCGCGTGCGACCAAGCGGCTGGGGGCTCCGCTAGACTAGCTAACCGTGGTGCTTGGGGGATTGTGGAGTGGGAAATCGTACGAGTTTTGCATTACAGAGATTCACCAGAAGCCGGGGTTGGTCCTGCTTTTAGTGACGCAGCTCCATTTCGGGAGCCCCTTCAGGCATGGAACTCAGTGTGACGTCCCGGGTGGGAGCCGAGGCCCAATCTGGTAGGGTGGCTGACAAATGACGTCACATGTCCCGACCCTTCACTATGCGCCCCCCCTCCCCTCTGCTATCGCCATGACACCTTGCGTGCTGCCTACAGTAGCAGCACATTCTAGGCCTTTTGACCTGTCTACGCTGTCCGTATCGCTTGTTGTCACCACGCATGTCCACCCTGCTCGTTGCCTTGCCATCTGTCTAATCCCCGCTCCCTCACCCGCGGACGCCACTTTTCTCCATCAACATCCTGATTCCACCCCAGCATAGGCTCGACATGTCCGACTTCGCTCTTCTCCATACCATCCTAGACTGCAGAGTTCTTGGCTGCATCCAGTTTCGGGAGGCATGCTCCAGATGAGTCGTGCGGAGGGTGTGCCCCCATCGATCGCGTCCCTGTCTGAGATGGCGGTGCAACAACGGCGCCTTCGCGTCTGGTCCGCGGTGGGTGGATTCGTCTTGAGCGCCTGGAGGTAGAATGTGACCGTGCGGCACGTGGCCCTCCATCTAGTTGGCCCAGGCAACCGATGCATCTCGCAAAGCATCCAAGACAGCCCAAAGACTGACTTTGTCTGTACCAAACAACTTTCGCAAAGTCCACCACCCACACGTGTTCGGACGGTAGCGTGATCTTCGATGCGCAGGTACTCACAATATGGGACTGATTAGGCCCTGTGTTCGAGCGACTATTCATAGAGGCCGCTCACATAGGCACGAAGCGTTCCGTAACATGGCATTCCCATACAAGCCTCACGCATCTCAAGGCGGTGTCATCTCAGCCGGCGTCATCTCCCCGAAAACCACATCGGTTGCCTTCCGTTCTCAGTCGGCTGTCCTATCGCATCCTAAACGTATTTCAAGTTGACCATATGCTGAATGGAATCCGCGTGTCCCATTGTCTTCTCTGTGCAGGCATGTTCATTGCCAACTCATCTTGAAATTTCTAGACTCGCTCCATGTTTCATCAACCTCGCCCCAAAGACCCAAAGGCGGCGTCTCAGTTTTTTTGTTGTTTCAACTTCTGCATGATTTCGAAACAGCACAGCCACGTCGATATGGCTGCATGTTTTGAGCGAGGAGTACTCCGATATGCATTATCCAACAATACCTTTCTCTTTGACCACTCTGTCCTATGTCTCCGTCGCACTCATCGGGTCTCTCACTCGCTGCCCGCTATTCGGAACCCGACGCATACCGCAAGTGCTAACAGACCACGAAAATCATCGTCTGCTAGCGATAATCTTGAGCACAACAGCCTTTACCGTATTTTGACTCTGAGCTGCTGCCAATTACTTGCGCCATGTCTCCCCTGCCACCTTGATCTTACTTACGCACTTACGGTACGGCAATCCAGTACTCAACTCTCGTCAAAAACGTATCCGCGAAATACATGAATTTCACCCAAACATCCTTCTAATTGCCGCCATGAGCAAGCGCAGCCGCTCTCAGTCACTGACGACCTCTCGCAAACGTGAAGGCTCAACTGCTTCGGAAAAGACCGCAGCTAGCACACAATCAAAAACTACTAGCGGGATAGTAACAAGTGTAATGTCGCCTAGTCCACTGTCGACCACAGTTTCTAGCTTATCGAACGTGTCGACGAAATGTACAGGGTCCAGTGCATCATTGAATAGTGTGAAGAGCTATCCTTCGTCACTTCGGCATCGAGCAACTCAAATGATGAGCCGATCATCAGGCACTTTAAAGAATTCCACGAACCCTGAACTTGCACCATGTACTGACGCAAGCAAGACCCATACAGGTCTTGCAACCCCACAGACGATATTTGCAAACATACATGATGGAACGGTGGTACGTATCTGACTTGGTCTGCGTGCATTTCTCACGTTAGAATAGATCTCGCCCTATGTTGCCAACGACTTCCGATACCCCGAATCCACGTCTCTAATGCATTACGCTCCGCTAGAGGCGTTCCCTATCTTTCAAGGCGGTGACGTTCATGTCAAGTCGAGCTTTATTGATCCACCAAAGCAGTGGCGACTCCATAGCGCTATTCTTGCTCGACATTCTCCTTGGTTCGCCCGATCCCTACAGCAAGAACGTAGGAGTGAAGACGACGGTCCCACCTGGTTCTCGTACACTATCGAGGAAGTTGAAGGCAAGATTGGACTTGTGCGTCAACAAATCACAGGCGAACAGCCAGATATCGAAGCTCGAGATGATGGTGGTATAGATCTCGGTACCGCCGTAAAGGTCGAAGAGACGGACGATACCATCTTGGCTACTAAAGAGCGCCCGGCATCAATACCAGTATCAGGGACGACTAGAAATGCAACCCACGTCCTCTCAGGGATGAATCACAGCTCCACCATGGCGATCTACAGCCAAATCTTTGGAACATTCTATAGCATTCCACCCTCAATCTCCACGGCCTCCATCGCCGTCGCCCTCACCCAATCCGAACAGCTCGCCGAGATCGCGCAAAACCTAGGATGTCTACACCTCATCACCTCGCATATTGGCAATGCCCTCTTCTCGTACCGCCAGTCCCTCTTCAGCGCCATCAAAGCCGACCCTGCTCGCTGGATTCTACTCTCCATGCTCCTCCAAAACGACAGCATATACACCGAAGCCCTGATCCACCTCGCAGGCGCACACCCCTGCTGGCCCTGGCCTACAAAGCGGACAGTAGTGCCTGGAGAGATTCGACGTCTTATCATGACGAAGAGCAGGGCGCTGGACAGACTATGCTTGGAAGCAGAAAGGGAATTGTTATTGCTCACAATATACGTCCGCTCTAAACCAGTGCAACCACAGGAAAAGAGTCAATTCGACACTTGGTTCATTGTGCAGAACTTCCGCGACATCCTCGCTAGGGAGTTCAACACTCTCGAAAACGACCGAAAGAAAAGTATGAGGCGCGGCGCTATCTTTCGGAAAATTCGCAAGGGAGGCAGTCTGTATATGAGCTACGAGGAAATGAGACGCTTGATGGAAAGAATCATGCCGAGTGCAGTGGACAATCTGAGTGAGGATTTGACCTTGCTGAAGAAGCATGCCAGTGGCATTGTGGAGGAGCTGGCCGCGAACGAGCTCATGCTTGATGTCGAGGCGAATCATGTCGGTTATCTCACATGTACGAAGGTGGGAGATGAGGATATACTGTGGCGGGCGGGTCAGCAAAGTGAGGCTTGAATGCCTTCAGCACGCTATCTACGAACTATTGGGGTAGACCAAGCTGTAGACCAGAATTAGGCAAACGGAATTTGTGACTGTCAGGCTGTCCGAGGTCATGAAAAACTTGCAAGAGCCCGTGATTTGACTCAGGTGCAAGTCGACGATGATCTTATATTTTCATCTTTTAAATTTCATGCTTTTCAGGTGGCTCCATAGGTTAGTATCCGTGGATAAATGTAGTAATAGTATGAATAGGGGTATCATTCTGAACCAAATAGAAACTCTGCAACCTTCCCTACGCTTTATCTACGCGATGTCGACCCAAATCCAGTGCTCTCATGTCTCGTGCTCGAAAAGCTATCCCCAGACGACGACCTCGAGCTTCCTTCTCCGTTATTCCAACCACTTCCGCTTCCGTAGCCACTACCTGTCTGATTCCCTCTGTTACCCATACGTCCCGCAGCCCATCCGGCGGCGGCACCACCCAATGTACCAGACCAGAAACCAGGCCTCCAGCCCTCTGTAGCGTCTCCAGATCGTGGCTTGCCAGGATTTGAAGGGTAGTATGGTGGTGGTGGGTCATCATAGGCGTCGTTGTTGCCTCCTCCCCATCCTCCACCGCCACCACCGCCGCCGCCGCCGCCCCAGCCTGGTCGATTGCCACCTGCTCCACCGCCGTCGGCACGGCGCTGTGCCCAACCTGTGAATGCGGAGTACGCCATCCAAAGCGCAACGCCAATGAACAGCAACCAGAATACAGCAGCAGCGACCCGTTCACCCATCGTCTTCGGTCCGTCCCCTCGCTCGCCACCCTCATCATCGCCACCCCACCATCCCCCTCCTTTGCCCTTGCCATACTTCTCACGGCCCTTATCCGTCAAGACTAGCTTGTACTCGACACCGCAGCTGCCCTTCAATATGTATGGATCATTGGGGGAGTCGTAGCCTTCGCAGATGACGTCCGTGGAGCCGAGTTTGAATTCCTCGGGGAGCGAGGCGGTACACGTCCATTGGATGGAGTCTTCGTCGTAGTCGGAGCCGGAGTTTTTGCAGCGCATAACGTCGACTTCGTAGAGGCCACGCGCAGAGCCACCGATGCATGTCAACTATTCGGAATGTTAGCATGCATGATAGACGCCTTGCTGGTGGCGTAGTGGTGCAATGATGGGAGACGACGAACCTGAGGCATCGCATCGACACGCCTGTGTGAGGTGCTTTGGCCCTTGCGCAGCGTGAGGCTTTGAACATTTGAGAGCTTGACTTTGGAGCCTGAGCGGAGGGCTTCAGCGCCACTGGCGGCCAGCAGCGCTGGATAAAGGAAGCTGAGGATATGCATGGCGGCGGTGTCGTATAGGTGTGAGAGAGGATTCAATAACTCGCAGGTGCTGTTATTTCAGGTCCATAGGTGGCGACAGGCGCAAAAGGACACAGTGTAAAGACGTGTTAAGAATAAGGCAACGAGTCCAGATCGCGGGACAATGAAGACGGTCTTGGCACTGCAGACGTCATTCGCTCAGGAACGCCTGGATTGTCTAGCCGTAATTGGCTAGCACGGATGGTAGTTACGGAGCGTCTGAACATGACAGGGCAAGCACCCAAGTCATTCACTTTCACAACTTGAAACATGAAACAGCGAATAACATATGTTGTGAAGAATCCAGAGGCCTTCACGCCTGAGCAGCTGGTAGTGAAGGATGATGGCACGAAATTTACATTGCAGCGTGTTCACGCTGCGAAAGAACACCGTATCACACTCGGCCTAGATGAGCTGCCTAGAGAAGTAAACATCTCCAGAGGAGATTCAGACACAAAGAAGTTGAAACTAACATTCCTACAGCTCAGCAGAGTCTTCCAGCAATGGCACGAATTTCATATCCGCTGGGCCTCATCGACCGCCTACACCGCAACACCACCTTTTACATCACGTGTCTCTCCCGGGCTGCACATATTCTTCACACCTCTGAAATCAACCCCTGAAGACGCCTTGTGCTCTCAGCTTCACGACCTTTTGAGTACAGATCTGAAGTGTTCGTCAAATGCGTCAGCCATCAAACTTCCTGTTCTTTCGGAACGCTTCTCCATGTCCGCTTCCTCGCAGTACTTCGACTACCTGGAATCTCCTGTCAAAGTTATTGACGACTTCCAACAGAAGTTCTGCAAGGTAGAAAATGAAGTTTGTGGAAATTTGACTAAGCAGCTGCTCACCGCGGCATATGTGGATATTGACTACGACACCATCTCGCGCGCCGTCGTCCTGACTGCTGCATGGCCCGATGCACAAGGGAATGAAGGATGGTCAGAAGATATTGAACTACCGAAGAAGGACTCCACGGTAGAGATAGGTGTTCTAAGCCATGAGCCGAACTCTGACCCAGAAGATGTTCAATTTGGTGGATTCCTGACTGTCCTGGGACAAGACTCTGCACCAAGTACGTACAATCCCTTTGATGTTTAAGTAGACACGACTGACAGGGCGCCAGAACCAGCCCGTTTCCAAACGCCAACACGGCACTACCCACTCATTCAATCCTCCTCAAGCACAACTGCAACACCCAAACTCCATCCCTTAACCTACACAACTTCCTTCTCCCAACCCACCGGCCTGCACCCAACACTCATCCTTTCATTACCCAAGGAGCATCTCGCGCCGCCAAATCCAAGCTGCAAACTCCACACACACCTCACCCTACCCTCGTACCTCTTCATTGACAAATACCAATTTAACGATGCCTTATTCCTCCAATCCAAGAACCTAAAGCGTCTACGCAGCATAGCCGGCGCGACAGACCTCGAAGCTCCCGACTGGGTCATCAATCAATGGGGTAGTGCGGCGCTATTCGAACTAGCACACCCTCCTCCGTCCACCGAACAGAAGGATACCGCAAGTGCGTCCTGGAATGTGTCAATTCCCCTGCACCTGCGCTACCTCCCCGCCTCGCCCTCGTCACACGCACGTGTTCCTGTCCCCTGGCCAGTAGTGTTCTGGGCGTGCAGAGCGGATGAGGGCGCGAAGATGGCTGCGAATCCCTTTGATCGCGTGCATTTGGGGTATGAGGCTCTTTTTGGACCGAGGACGCGGTTCATGCATGTTGAGCCGAGCGGGCAGGGGAATGGAACGAGACAGTTAGTGGAGTGGATTGATGTGCCCGTTCTGGATACAACGAAGACGGGGTGGGTGGAGGCTGGGACTGTAGGAACCGTGCTTGTGGCTTTTCTGGGTCTGTGCTGGGTTTTGTTTGGGAAGGTGGGTGGTGGGCAGAAGGTTGTGGAGAAGGGGAAGAAGAAGCAATAAGAAGTCATCGCGGGGTTTTGTTAGGTTGAACTTGAATTTGAGTCGTGTCTCGCTATAATAAGCATGAGTATCGTGGGTATCTATTAAAATGCGCCCAACTTCCACTTTGCCGTCCCTGCTCACCAATCCCCACATACATACCAAGCTGCAATCTCCACCTACCCGTTGAAGCGTTCTAAACCACCAAAATGGGTGCCTCCACCGGTACACTCGGAATGATAGGTACACTCGTCCCCGGGAAAATCGGATGAAGCGTGTACACGGGCCCTGCACTATCCTCTCCATCGAACAGCATGAGGTTCTGAATCGGCTGCTCCCTCTGGCCCAACACATTGATGACATCTTGTGCCAGCTGCCCGCCCAGAAAAGCCGTAACGGGCGCGAGTTCGCTACCCAGATTCTGCAAGAAACTGCGGAGAAAGTCTGCCTTGAGAGACTCGGGCGGGAGCAGGAGTTCCTTGTGCTTGACGTTTGCGAGGGTAGTAAAGAGCTGCAGATCCTGAGGGGTGTGGGATGGGAAGATGCCATGGCCGTTGCGTTGGTATTCCCACAGTGCGCGAACGCAGGTTAGCAGTGGGTGGACTTTCTTCAGCCTCCTCGTGTTTCCTGCAATGTCCGGTGGTAGGGGGGAGTCTTTTGCCAGCATGAGCGGACTGTACAGCTCTTGCTTGCTCACCAACTCGACCACCTTGCCGCTCTCCCTCTTGACCTGAACGCCCGTCACGTTCCTGGTTGCGCTCTCAGGCCCCGTCTGCGTCGCGCGGTTGCTCTTCTCGCGCTCAATGACAAAGTTGTGCTCGACGAGGTCGGCGAAGATGTACCCGTATAGACCGTGCGAGGCGCCAGCGTAGAAGGACTTGCGTGCGATTCGTGCGCCGGCGTTCAGTGCGCTAAAGGACAGGAAGTCCATATCCGTGGCGATGATCACATCGTAGTTTGCGTAGAAATTGAGGTCTTGCTCGTTGCGTACATCGGTCGAGAGGACGTTGACCTTGACGCGGGGATTGAGCTTCTGGACTTGGGGGGCTGCTGCTTCGGCGCGGTTCTTGCCTACGTCGGCATCGCTAAGGAAGAATTGTGCACCGAGATCAGCTTCTGTGACGGTTTCGTGGTCTGCCAGCGTGATGGAGCCTATGCCTGCGAGGACGAGGTTCTTTGCGATTTCGTTGGCGAGCGCCTTGATGGAAACGAGGAGGATGTTGGCGGTGCGGATTCTACGTGCATGAGTAACTGCACCCAGGCCGAGTAGGATAATGATAGCAGCCTACTTCTCTTGGGCTTGCACACCCCATAGCCGGATCTGGCGGTCGTAGAGTGCGATCTCATCTGGAGGCGGCGGTTAGTAGCTAACTGGGGCTGCTTGTGTCTTGGGTCGCTCGTACCCGCCGAGATTGTGTCGGCCGCCGCAATGGCAGCGACCGTCTGTCCAGCTGCATCCTCTGCGGGGATGGTGCCATTGGTCGTCGCCATGGTAGTTTTGTTGTTGATTGCTATGTATAGTAGATGGATACCAGGTAGCTACCTAGGTACCGAGTTAGGCTTTGGTAGCTTTGCGGCTCTGCCACTAGAGATAGAGTTTGGCTTGTGCGGGCTCTGTCCCCCGCGGCGTGGGGCTGGCTAGCACGCGGACCCCGGGCTGCTTGTGCTGGGCTACCTCTCCCTCACTCACCTCAGCTCAGCCTGACTCGTCATATACTCATACATCCTTCACTCGCTCACTCACTCTCTTCCCAAAAGACTTCCGTTCACCTCTCTCAAATCGCCAAAACCCCCCAGGTCCTCCACACTCCTCGTACCAAGCCGCGCCCTCTCAATGGGAGCGGGCACCGACGTCACTAATGCCCAGACCGCCCGCCTCGCCCTCACCTCCGCCGGCGAACTTCCCTTACACTACGGGCAGCTTTGACTTTCCTCATGCATCCACATCTCCTTCGCACCCAGAGGGTACTAGCGCTGCTGAGAATACTCTACATTCACTGAGCCGAGCAATGGCCCAGACTTCAGCTATCGTACATGATGCGGCCACCGTGCCCAGGCACATGGCTAGGCGCACGAGTACGTCTATCAGCAGACGTGGTCCACTACACCGGATATTTGGGCCTCCACGGGACAGCGAAGCGGCAGACAATCTGTCGAGGCGGCCCCCTACAGCGAACCCCAACCGTCCCCGCGCCACACCCAGCGAACGCTACCTCCGCCGCTCCCAGGCCCGCGTACGAGAGCAGCGCGCTGCTGACATGGACGCTGCTACCCATCTCCTCGATTCCCTAAGCGATATACCGATCAACAACCCATTCGCCCTCTCAAATCCCAATGCCCGTCGACGCAGCCCTGCCGTCGAAGTCAGTAGCGAGCGCAGGAATAAGCGAAGGAAGCTCGAGCATGACCCGAATGCGACTCCAGAGTATACCTGCTTCAAGTATGGTCACAAAGGCCAAGTTGTGCCTGGTCGCCTGAGGATGGAGATTGTGAGCTGTGATGGCGGTGAACATCGCAAAGACAATCCACCAGGGCTGTACAAGGTTCAAAACGTGCTGAGGAACGACAAAAGCGTATATTGCAGTGAAAGCTCACAGTGCAATCTTCTACTGAAACATATCGGCGAAGCGTCTTTTGCTCTAGAAAAGGTCGTTATTCGGGCACCGGACCGTGGCTTTACGGCTCCGTATGTGTTCGCATTCCAATCTGCCCACGTTGCTAACCTCAAATCAGTGTTCAAGAAGGTCTTGTATTTGTCTCCATGTCTGCAGATGAACTTCTCTCTGGCACATCAGCCTATAGCCTACAATACGGCACCCATTCTCCGTTCATGACCCCTACACCCACCTCCCAGGGCGACGACGATCAGCAGCTGTCACTAAGAGAAGCGATTGCAGATCCGGCGATATGGCAGCACTCTCGTCAAGGAACCCACGCAGACATGCAGGAACGTATCGAAAACCTCAGGCTCCGCAGCGAAAGGTTGAATGCAGAATCGGCAAACTTGATATCGTCCTTACGCTCTGACTCTGAGCGACGCAGAATCCTTCGCCAGATGGTTGAGAACGAAGATGAAGCAGATATTGACAATTGTGATCACGCAGCGGAGGATTCGCATGCAGGCGCTGCCGGAGTATCTGCACCCACTCCGCCTCCATTCACAGTGACGACTGCGAGCGAAGAAGAAGAGTCGGACTCCAACGAGGAGCTGCCTAGCGCAGCTATTATGGCTGATCGGCTACGAAGGGAGAGCCGGTGGCGCCCGGACAGCGACGACGAGGAAGATGAGATTATGCCTCGTCTTAGCCCGCTGCGACGAGCACCTGCGTTGGACTATACCACTTACGGCGAGTGGCGGGAACGGAGGGAGCGCTATCTAGAGCCCATTCGCGCGGCTCGCGTGGGCGCACCAAGTCGAATAGAACCTTCTGAGCCTGCACCCGATGCCGAAACCCTGATTTCGCCGCATGCAAGGTTCTTCATTGCGAAGAACAAGAACAAAATAACGATCAAGTTTCACCCAGCGATGTAAGCTACAGCTTTTGACTTGTAATTCCCTTCTTCGCTAACGAACCCCACAGCTCTGGAAAGCACGTTCTACTCAAGTTCTGGAGTCCAAAGCATGATGGTAACATCGATATCGAGAGTGTACAGTTCTACGGCTATTCAGGCCCTCGCTATTTTCCGGCGATGCAACCCCGGTAAATAGAATAAAGCATTTACACATGCTTCTCCTTATGCATACCTGCACGAGTATTGATGGCGAGTTGGTACGACTTGTCAACTGGCATGTTGCATATCAATAGAGATACCCAAATAACAAAGATTTGTTGGTCACTGCAGGTTGAGGTTGTGGTTACGGATGGTACTGATTAGTGTAGCGATCCAGCCCTGATATATTGCTTGTCCCTCATTACTATTATCGCTTATCATCTGAACCAATCGTGAAATGATTTCCGTGATGATGACAACAACAACAACAACATGAGGTACCCCTCACTAATTGTGTCTCGCAAGTTCTGGCGGTGATGCCCTGAGGTTATGGGAATGACGTGGGGCTTGGCAGTACAAAAAGTTTCGATGCCCGAACTTCAGTAACCTCAATTCTCACAATGCGCTTTTTACAGAGAAGCTTACGCCCCGTTTACGCGCCCTTGCTACACCCAAAGCATACGGCCCGGATACAACTTTCTAACGCGACACCACTGCCAGCATGGACGCGCTCATTCCATGCATCTGCGAGCTGGAGGGCGCTCGACCTCGCGTACCGGCTTCATGATCACAACGGGGATGCGAAGGGAGATCCGATTGTGATAATTCACGGGCTATTTGGCAGCAAGAGAAACAACCAGAGCGTCGCAAAGTATGCTATTCATGGGTTTCAGCCCAACTGAGGCTAATTCTCCAATCAGTGCTTTCGCGCGCATCCTCAGTCGGCCTGTATACGCAATCGACACCCGAAACCACGGCGAGTCCCCGCACGACACAACCCACAACTACACGGCGCTTGCCGACGACGTAGAAGCCTTCCTGAAAAAGCACGATCTCAAGAATGCGACGCTGATAGGGCACTCTATGGGCGCAAAAACAGTCATGACATTGGCACTCAGAAATCCGGACTCTTGCGCGAATATCATTCCCGTAGACAATGCACCCGTCGACGCAGCCCTATCAAGCGACTTCCCCAAGTATGCCGAAGGCATGAAGCGCGTCGAGCAAGCGAAGCCAAAGAGCCAGAAGGAAGCCGATAAGATCTTGGAGCCGTATGCAAAAGATCTACCGGTCCGCCAGTTCCTCCTCACGAATCTCGGGAGGCCCGAACCATCCGCTCCTCTCAAGTTCCGTATCCCCATACAGACACTAGCCAGGTCGCTCGATGATATGGCCGACTTTCCCTTCACCAATCCAGACGAGGTCCGTTTTAGCAAACGCGCGCTGTTCATACGGGGCACGAAGAGTCCTTATGTGAGCGATGAGACCCTGCCGATTATTGGTCGCTTCTTTCCCAGGTTTGAGCTGGTGGATATTGACTCGGGTCATTGGGTTATTAGCGAGAAACCTGAGGAATTCATCAAGGGTACGTCGATGTTTTCTCGCTATCTAATCTATGTGCACTAACAAATGACAGCTGTTGTGAACTTTCTCCAAGAGAAGGAGTAGACGAGTGTATAGGCGTCTGGAGGAAATCCTTATAAAGAGACGAGCGGATTAAACGCTGGATGTGAATCTTGGAATTAGACGGTTAGAATATTCTACTTGGTGCGATCTGAAAGGGCAACCTTCAGTCGTGCCTTCCTTTCAATGTGCCTCTTCCTCCCTCTTCGGGAATCTAGCTCATTTTCTTGGCAGCTCTTCCATCATTCGCCTTCACCCTCACTTTGCTTCGGTCCCATGCCAAAAACTCTGTTTCTTCCTTTATAATTGCGTACTGAAAACCTCGGCCATCTATTGCACCTTTCAATTTTCTTCTCGAGTCACCTTCATCATGATAGTTACTCTAGTCGCTGTAGTCGCGGGATTCACAACGCTGTCTGTTTGCGAGGAATTCAACGCCGTTCCTGGGTCCTTCAATCTCTCTCAGTCGCCGCCTAAGACAGTACACGACAACACCTTGCCGCTTCATTCCTTGGACTACTCTCCCGACATCCTCGCAGACCAAGTCACATGGGACAGATTTGTGCTAAAGGGCGGGGCACTCGTGTGTGCCATGAGAAATTCGGACAAGCTCGCAGGGGAATGGCTGAATGATGTCCGAGATCCGCCTTCGGCAGCGAGCGTTTGGCAGGGCGACCTAAAGCGTGAGTCTTATCACGCGCTCACTTCCTGTCGACGGTGAATATGGCTCATGGTATTGACTAGCTGAGTTGAAGAAGTGGGGATGGAACGACGTCATGAGCAACAAAATGCTCTGCTCCTTCGACAATGATGGGTTCTGGGAACTCGAGTCCACGTTCAGAGGTCTCGGCTTGAACCCGCATCCGGTCTCAGAGGGAGGACATAACGAGTGTTATCGCATTGAGCATTGGCAACCGAACTTGAAGGATGATAATGATCGCATGGTCCCACCCGCGGACCAGACATACAAAGTTGGCGAGAAGAGGTATCGTGTGAGTTGCCTCTCCGTCTCCTAAACTCACCACATTGATGACGGTGAATACAGGCTACAGTTGGTCACTATGGCTTTGCGATGAACCGCATTGATGGCGGTAAGCCTACCTCTATCCTACCATCAAACTCACACAATAAGACAATCTGCTCTAGCAATTTTCGGTCAAGTCCTTGCCAGCCCTGCGCATGAGGCCGCAGACCATTGGAAGCGGAAGCCGGAGAGGTCAGAGCTGCCAGAGTTACGCTCGCTCTCCGACGTGCTCTGGGGATTCTGGAACCGCGAGAACCCCAACATCAAGAACATCCGCTACTATGGCGTCAACATGGTCATGAACGAAGATACTAACAAGCTCATTGCTAGAGCATTGAGAAACAAAAAGAAGAAGCTTAGCCCGTGGCCTGGTATTGCATTCAGCACTGACACAGATGAAGGGAAAGCTATCCTTGGTAAGTAAACTTTTGAATAATAGCTTGATCTCGCTTCTCATGCGTTTTAGGATCTCCAGTTGGCGCGACCATCGCCTATTTTCTCACCCAGCACAAAGCCCAGCTTGGCTTCAAAGTCGTCACCAAGGTCACGATCGTGTGTGACGAGGGAGAAGGGCCTAATCCAGATCCGCATCTGTTCTTCCACATAGAAGACTCCTTGCCTCCTGTGGTGAAGAATCTGAGGCATAAACACCGCCGAGGTGGGATTGGAAGCTTGGAAGGACAGCAGGGCACGTTCGGTATCAGTGAAGTCAGCATTGGTGCGAATCGCAAGAGCATCGTACGAGTGCATAAACTCAGCGCCTTCATGTCACCGCTTGTAATGGTCGGAAGCTGATTGAGATGGTGAAAAGAGTAGGAGAACTAGAAAAGCAGTATCCCAGGACGGTTTAGAATACCCAAAAGCTCCGATCCCACAAATTCGTTCATTCTCTCTGCCATGTCACCGCAATTCTGGGAGCTCATAAAGGCCACGCAAGTCACGCAGAATCTTGGAGTTACGCTCAATAACGTAGAACCCGAAGTCCTATCGCACGAGCCCACCCACATCAACTTCACGGACACTTCCCCTCCAAACACACCACAACAGTTTCTTCTTGCCTCTTATTTCCAGGATACCCCTCTGCCGCATACTTCATAAAACAGTTACTCGGGCGATCGACACTCTGCATCGCCTGTGTCCTATTCGCCCAAGCGGGGACAAAAGTAGCCCCAATGCACGTCTTATTGATGCGCCCATACTGATTCACAGTACTACATGTCTTGACGCAGTCGGATATGGTAGTAGCATACACAGAAGCGATGTCGTTTCCAGTCCAGTCCACGTTGCAGAAGTGCTTGAAGGTTGCGTTTGAGAAGGAGGATTGGAATGTGCGGCCTGTGGCGTCTGGACAGCCTGTTTTCGGGATGACGATTTGGGAGTTGGCGCTTGGACTTGTAGTTGAAGTTGGACTAGAGGCGGTCGTTGAGGGACATGCGCTTGCCTGAGCGTTGGGTACTGCGCTGTTATGTCTGTTTCCTTCTATTGACTTGCCAATGAAACCTCCTACTAAGCCGGCGAGGACTGCGGTCAGGATACCGATGATGAAGAGCCACGGCCAGCGCGTCCACCAAGTACGTCTTTCTGCTGGTTCTTGTGGCCAGGTAGAATAGTATGGTTCCTTCGGGATTTGCGCGGCGTTACGGGGTGGGTCTTCTTGGTAGACGGCTTCGGGGAGTATTGAGTGCTCGTATGTGGGCTGTAAAGGATATTTAGGTGACACTTCCATGTGGACTCTTTTCTGTAAATTATAACTCAAAAAACAAAGCAAAATTTGGGAGAAGAGATATTGTAAAGAAGATGTATATTGGGACCTGGATAAGTAAACAAGATAGAAAAACTGCGATGCAGACTATAAGGCGTGAAATGAACCCCTGTCAGGAGCAAAGTCTGGATACCGCAAGATCAGCATATTTTAACTGGTTATGGGACCTATTGCGAGCGTTGATGCTGGGGTGCGTCCCAATATCCTATGCATGAGATACATGGGTTAGCGAGGTAGTGTATAGGCCTCTAACGTGCAAGTTGGAACAATCAACTACACCGAAGAGCTGGAGAGAGGTTTTGCAGCAGAACATAAAAGCTGTATGCACTACTGATACTGTGATTTTGTGATCATGGCGGACGTGAACTTAGGTCGTGAATTTTCCACAGGCGGAGGAAAGCGATGGTCATCTCTAAAGGCCCCAGCATTGCGGCTAAGGCGCGAGGCAGAGAGGGCTGAAACGGTTCTATTTTAAATTAACTAGCAAAGGCAGACTTAATATCAGACGGGGACCGATTATTAACAGAGGGACGCTACTCTGGGAGTCCATGGCATACACATGGCATACAGGGTCTACCCCGTGTACGGTGCTTTGCCAAAAAAAATCTTATCAAAAGTCCCTACGCTCCGGTGTTGTCTATTGAGCTATCGAAAGTTAATATTCTCGATGAGATATTGGAGGTCGTCTCCCTGATTGCTTATGCGGCGGAAGCGATACATGCGCCCGCGAAAGGGCTGCTTTCATCTAGGTGAGACTAGGTAGAATTCAGGAGAAAAATGTCACTTTGCGTTTCAGAAATATCGAAACACAGATCCTTATCCGCAAGTCGGGGGTGAATTTTGAATGGAGCTTGTATGTTCTTGGCGAAAGCGAAGGCGTAATGCTGCATCCTTTGTGGCTTCCTGAGTGCGAGGAGCTCAACTAGTCATTGTAACCAACCTCATGCATTAACATCGAAGTCTAATTGAACGACAGTTTTGACGCCCAAAGAGTAGATAAACTTGCTTACGCCAATGTGATCCTCCTCGTCCTTGATTCTTACCGCTGGATGCGCGCTCTCTGCACTGTTGTCTTGCTGATTCTCAAACACCGGCTTGAAAAAGACGTCTACACAACCCGGTATTGGCAATTACCAGAAAGACCGGGAGACGAAAAGCATGACGAGCATATAAAAGAAGGAGCATAGCAGGAAAACAAGAGTGTCGTTAGTAGTAGAAAAGGAAATTGCCTAGAGACTTCAATGTGATGGCACTAGGAACGAACCATATGCTAGCCAAAGGTATGTCGGTGCTTTCACCATTATCTCGTACTGGACATGCAGATGTTACAACTCATACCTTAACGTCCCCGCCCCGTACTACACCTAACATCAGGTAGGATGATTTGAGACCGAAGAGCACATACGCTTATCATTTGCGGTACCTTCTGAATCTTCGTCTATTCGCGGTGGTGACATAGCGAGGTTTGCAGCTGAATATAGCATATATAGTTGATATGGCATGCCGAATTGAGCTGTGGTAAGTAGATTGAGTCTATGCCGGAATGGGGTGTCGGGCAGCCTCGCCGACTCATCCCGCGGTCAAAAAAGGAAAGCGCCAGTGAGCCACGTCCATGAGCCTCAACTCCTTCCAAAAGGTTTAATCAAATTGATGAAATATATCCACAAGTATGAGAAAATGTTTAAAATAGCACGTCTGGAAGACATAATCTCGGAGCGCACTAAATCGTCGTGGTCGCATTGGGTATACTTCATCTAGAGGGCATCTAAAGGAGGTGTCGCTTGTGGGTATAATCAACTCTAAACTCAATCCTAGTGGGGTCATCGAAAACCCTTGATAGGGACTCAATTCGAGCCTAAATCATCCAAACTGCGCAGAATTAGGAAAAACATCACTCCTTGACATGATCAAAAACAACATTAACGCTTTAACGCCGTCGCACCCGGTGTATCTTGCAACAATCACTCCCCAGCTCCGGTGACCCCGTCATTAGCCATCGTCGGAAAAATCAAAGACACAGTTCGTGAAGCCTCATTAGCTTTCATTTCCTCTTCCCGTTCAGCGTGCCTTCGGTGGCCTTCTTCAGCATCTCGCGGTCCTCGTCGCTCATGTGATCGACCTTTTCAACAAGCAGCTTCTTCAAAAACAGATTCTCCTTCTTCAGCCCCTCATTTTCAGCTTCCAGTTTCCTGGTCCGCTCCTGCATGTCGCGGCTCGACTCCATGAGTTGCTGCTCGCGCTGCTTCTTCTTCTGGCGAAAGCGCGCAGAGGCGGCTTGGTTGCGCTTCCGCTTGTCCTCGTCCGCCTCGACGATGACAGCATCTGTAATGACGCCGGCATTGGCGGGGTCAGGAGACGTGGCGGAAGAAGTGGATGTGGCGTTGCTGTCGGCGTATGGCGTGCGGTAGGCGCTGATGCCGTAGGGGTTTGGGGTGATGGGAGAGAAGCCCTGGAGTTCCTCTAGAACTTGGATTGCACTCTCGTGCTCGTAGGGCTGGGGAATGTGTCCGGCCATGGTTGGCGAGGTGTATTGCAGGCCTCGAGGCATGTGTTAGCCGGGACCATTTCACGAGGAAACTGGAAAAAGCAATAGAAACAGAATGGCGGCTGAGAGGTCGCTGTGCGTTGTATTTGACCGATAGTTGCGGCAGTACCCCGTAAGCGCCTGTGCATCGTTGCACAGGCACCTACCTAGGTAGGAGGAGGCCTATGGGAGCGGATGCAGGGTTCGTCACGTGACGATTGCGTGCTTTGCGGGCCAACGAGCGTCATCCCAATGCGGCAGGGCAGCGCAGCGGGAATGGCGACGACGCACCAGGGAACCGGACAGGATGATGAGATGGTACATGGAATCGAATGCGACATGGAGCCGACCGCTTCTCCCGGATGGAAAAGAGTTCAAATAGAGGGGGGTGCGCTTACCTGGGAGCGACACGCCGCTGCTGTGCGACGGATAGGCAAACTGGTGGCCTGGTGGGTAGCCATCCTGCACTGCTATGTGCAGCGGTTGCACACGATGGCCTGGATAGTCGTGCTGGTCGTGGTAGAGATTGGCGGCGTCGAGGATATCGAAGTGGTCACGTCCAGACGAACTCCCACTCGCAGACGCGTCGATGAAGGTCGGCCGTCCAAAAGCTTGCTGGCGATAAGTTTCCGACATTACTCTCCATCGGCAATACGCATTCAGCCAGCTTGGTAGACAGAGAGGAAGAGGGGGTGGATAATTCGGGTCGTGGTCGTCGCCCGGGTCTGGGTTGCGAAGAAGTAGGGTTGTACGTTGCGAACGGTTCGTGGTTGACTATGGGGCCGGGTGTACAGTCGAGCTGGGGGGTGTGGAAAACTGACGTTCTTGCGCGCCTGAGCGATGATGTGCTACCCTATAAGAAGGACACAAATGTCACGCAGCCCACACTAGGTATGTGCCACACCCCATGCTAAAAGTCTCTTTCTCAGCGCTGAAGTTGGCGATCGTAGTTCGATTGCGCCATCTTGCCCACAAGCCCGTGTCCACCTCCACGCTTTTACCTAAGGCCGCGCCCCCCATGCATCGCTTGAAACTCCACTTACATCAACCAGGACGGTGCCTCGACCCTCTGCTCGCGTGCCCAACATCCCACGACATGAAATCTGTGTCAGAACCAAGTTGCGCCTTTGGAATTAGCAGCCTAGATGCTCCATTGTCACCATGCATACCATGGGCGTCCAAAACTCTCAAGGCCCAGAACGACCACCCTCAACCCCTTTCTCACCTCATCACCAATCGACCGAGCCAGATCTATCGTAAATTCTCTTCCGACGTCTTCCCAGACGCTCCAAGACCTTGTTCTAACGCCCGAGACATCTCACCATGACTGTCTTGATAGAGATCGTGGCGCTACGCAACGGTGAGTCGATGAGGAACATCGTGCAACTTACCAAACGCTCCTAGACACATCCAAAACACCTCTCTCTGCTTTAAAATGACCATTCAAACGACATTCCTGCCCAGTAGAGCTTCACGAAGCATCCCCGACGAGATCGAACATGCAAACCCACTACAGCGCCCTTGGACTGGCTCCAAACGCACCCCTCGAAGTAATACGCGCCGCCTACAAAGCCCTTGTACTTCTCTACCATCCTGACAAGAACCTACATCGCACGTCTTTAGAGCGCATCTCTCATGCTGCTGCATTCAGAGACATCCAACAAGCGTACGATGTACTGATGGACCCTTCCCTGAAAGCCGCCTACGACGCCGAACCGTCTCAACACTATACCGATTCAGATGCTCCACCAACATCGAAGCGTAGAACACCTGTCAAGCTAACAACCCCTGAAGAGAAGGCTGTGATGACAACCAAAGCGCGTCAACAGATTCAACACCTGCGCGAACAACGAGCCAAGCGTGACATCGAAGAGTCAGAGCTAGATGTTGGAAGCCTCAGGAGTATGATCCGTGTCTGGAAGGGCCTCGCAGAGGAGAACAGCCCTGATCCGCCTATGAAGGCTCACTGCACAATCCGAGCCCATGAGTATGAACAGAAGCTAGCAGAACGAGATCGACAGCATGAAGAGTGGCTGGCGAAGATGGCAACTACTAACCATGTACCATCAACGCCCGCGCTGAAAATTCAACGTGCCGTAACGTCATCTTCTTCTCGAGTGCAGGCTATAATGACTGCTTCACCCACAGCATTTCCAACACCAACCCCTGCTATACGTCCACAACGCGCGCTACCGCGTAAGCATACAGAAGTAGAACGGGTAGCGGCAGACGGAGCACGCGCTGAAGGTCGCACAACAGCGAAAGCCTTTCACAATACAGCTAAACCAGCTATGCAGGACAGAAAAGTTGCCTCGGTCCTAGCCGAGAAAGGGAAACGGCCAGCAAGCATCCAAGGGCAGGCTAGAGGAGGCGCAGGACGGATTTCTGTGGTTCGAGCTAAAGCTAGCTCCGGACCACCTAGTGCTGTTGAGCCCGGCACTTCAGAGATCTAGGCAGGCTCAACAAACAACCATAAGTGAGGCTCCACTACCCGCAGCGGATGCTATTGCGTCAAGCCAGTACACCCAAGCCCATCAAGTTAAGCGTGACAAAATTTCGCGGTAAGTGCGGCGCCGCGCACCACTTTGGACGAATACTGGAAAGGCAATATGTGAGCAGGGGTAGAAAATAAGGCCGAAGAGGATGCTTTACTGCGCCAGGGTTTCCGATAGTCTAAGGTGTGCTCGAGCTAGCTGGGCAAATGCATGCTAGATTGTGGGCCGGACCGGTTAGCACTATGGATGTGGTATGGCGCTACGGATCCACTTCCCGACCAATCTCGAATAGGGATTCTCAGTCTTAGCGTGATGGCGTGATGGTGTAGAATTACATGGGTGTCTTTATAATTGCTCGGGTACCGGGATCGTGCTCTTCCTGTCATGGTCGCTATCACATGTGTCAGTTCAATAATAAGTTCTTCAGTTTACCTTGTTCGTGTTCTCGTCCTTGTCCAAACACAAACGCAGTTGCGCTCTGCAAATAGTGGATAGAGTCTGACGCAATTTCCCGTATCCACAATACCTGACCAAGTCTGGTAGGCCTTGCATCCTTAAACAACACGATATTGCCGGATCGTTTTGCGCGCAAGGGCAGGCATAGCGCTTACCATTCCATGTCTTGCAAATTCCAAGAGCACCCGCTTCTGCTGACGTTCTACAAGGCTCGTGATACTGGTTTTTCCTCGGAAAGTACGCCCTTTTGTCATCTTCTCGTAATGTCGGCTTGGAGCTTCGATGTCCAATGAGGGCGTTGTGCAAGCGTAGAGTCGGTGTTGGGGATATATATCGCTTTTCGTAGTCGATAGGTCTTCTCTTACACACCCGTAGACTATCCATGGCTCAAAAGGTGGCCTTGAGGCGTAGATGCTTCTTGAAAAGTTTCCCTCTTTGATGTTTCTTGATCTGGCTGCCCACCAACCCTCCTATTAACAAACTTGTGTCCAAGTCTATACCCATATATCTCTTTCTGTGGCGCACAGCTGGGCGGATGATTAAGGTTCCAGGCCATGATGAAGCATCGTAAGTTCCTGTTGTTCTTCGGTTGTCCAGATTTGGTCGTAATTTTCGATGGGTTCCTCAATTTCTCTGATCTCTAGTGCTTCGACGTGAGAGATGGAACTCCAAGGGGAAGCATCGGTGTGTCCACCTTGGCTAAGTGAACCTGCAACATCGGCTTGGTTGCGTTGGCAATGAAAGTCGAGAGTACATCCAAGGAAGAGGAGGATCAGGGCCATAGCCTAGCGTCAAGAATACTTCCACGTCGTGTTATGTAGCCACATTCGACCATATCGTTCATTCTTTCAGTTTTGTCTCTTGCCTCTATTTTCAAGCAGTGCTATCATCTCTTAATTCCTCTTTCCCTCTAGCCACCCCGGCCACTTGTTTCCCTTTGAAGATAGTCGTTCAGTAGTCTAGAAGCAAAGTTCGGGTCCTGGTACGGCTAGTGCCATGGGTAACGATCGATAGTGATTGTAAAGACGGAGTGTGAATTGTTGGCCGATCTCGGCTCTCAGTATCACCTGGGTAGGTGGAGTGCCTGTCGAATTCTGCAGGCTCGCGACACGCCTTGGAAAACCCAACGAACGTTGCACTGTAGCAAATGTCATGTCCAGTGGGCACCATCGCTGCTTATGTATTGGCCCGCTTTCGGCCCATCGCTTTGGTAGTTGAATTAAGGTTGCGACGTCTGGAGGAAATCCTGTGTAGTGGTGTGAGGGTCTCCTAAAGGAGACGAGCTAACGAGGAAGCGGTTTGGTCTCGCCCGGAAATTAAGCCCGACGAGCCGAGGCGCTCCCTATCCCCACCGCTCAAGATCTGCCCGCGGCATGCACGACAGATTTCGCTTCCAATAAAGACGACCGTTAGTTGGAACCTTATCTTGACATCATTGTCAGAGGTCAAAGTGCGTTGCCGATCACTTCGTAGTTGTAGGTAAATGTTATGAACCTGCATCAAGCATCCCCTGAAGAGAGTGGAAACGTCTTGCGTTAGAATTTGCAGAGTTTCCGAGCTTTACAACTCTTTTCTTCTCTCTTGCATTATGATCAAGACACTCAGTTTTCCTAGAAAACATTGTAGCCAATACACGATATTTTCATATAGACAAGCACAAAGCCAATTACGCATCATGGCGAGCTTCACTAGTTCGCGAGAAAAGACGCACCACAAGACGAATAGCACATTGTAATAAACCTTGGCAAATTTTGCTCTATCCCATATTTCTTCATCTACCAACGCACCTTCACGCATGCTTGCACAGCGGGAACAGCCTGGGGCGCACCCGCAGCAAGCACCCAGACCCGAAAGCAGAACGAGTCCTTCCCCATCTCTAACGACCACCACGCCGTTACACACGGCTGTCGACCCGAACGAGAACAGGGCAACCAGCATGGCGACCAGGAGTTAGTTAGCATCCATCCCTGATTGCATCTAGTATGAGTAGACGAGTTGTAGCAGCAAAAGGAACTTACGCGGAAGCCGATGTCATTGGAGAGACATCAAGTCCCATACTCCAGCTCCTTAGCCGCGCGCAGGCCGTGGAGGACAGCCAGACGCGCAGGCCAGGCGATCCATCACATCTCCTGGGTCTCGAAGTAGTCCGGGATTGACGGACTGATACTGGAATTACAAACGCTGACCAGCGCCTCCCTTCAAACATCAACAACCCTCCGACTGATCCTTGCTGACCTTGTGCTCCACGTGAGCCCCTGGATCTGTTCGATCCGCCCCATTTAGAGCCTGTCCTCAGCGTGCGCCATGGCCCCGGCGGAGAAGTCGGTGTCGGCGTCGGCGTCGGAGATCTTGGCTATGGTGGTGGCGGAGGAGATGCGGAGAGTGTGGAGAGCAGGGGGGCGGCCCCCGAGAAGAGGAGAATGGGTATCTAGAAGCTGTAGTAGTGATAGCAGTAGCAGTAGTAGTAGCAGCAGGAACCAAAGTGAGAAAGTAGAGGTTTATTAGATGGCGTTGCGAGAAGCAGAAGGAGGGACTAGCGGCGGAACATCTGTAGGCGACAAAGGGGTCAGTGCGTCCACTTTATTAGGTTGACGACAATGGGAAGGCGTCTATTAGAATGTAGTCCAGCTACCAAGACGGCTGCAGCTGACCGAGAGAGAGAATGATAAGCTCATGAACCTGAGCAGACTGGGAATGACCTTGATTCGGTGCAAATAATAACGAGATCCGAAGAGCGCGTGGCGTTTGGGAGGTAGAAGCGGGGGTTTGATGTGTTTGGCATACTCCGTCGAGGCTTGTCTGGGCTTCACGGACGTCTTGACAGATTGCGTGTGCCATAGAGTAGATTAGTCGCCCAAAGTCGACGTAAAGCTTGCGGTAGTTAATGGGATCCTTTCTCTCAGATCTGGGAGTGCTTGATGTTCTGGTGGCCTCGAGGTGAATCGTCGCGTACGTGCTGGTCGGACATTGTCGTGTTTATGATTGTGAAATTGGCTAAACTTTTCCCCATTGCCGCTCCGACTCAATCCCAAAACAACAACGCAACCACATCACCACTTCTTGATTTCCTCTGAGAACAGCAGCAGCCCTCTGGCAAGACTCTCTAGAATCCTCTTGTAAGTCAATCCAGAATAATACTCACCTCCGTGGCGATATTGATCCTCGTAGTAATCCATTCGCAGACGCACTCCACGAATCCTCCATCCTCGCCCGCACTATTCCACCGCAAGCTGCTCATAATGAGTACCGATACCAGCCGGCCATTGATCGAGCATGCCGCCAACCTGTACATGGCGCACTACGCGGAGTCAAGTCTCCAAGCCTGGGAGCAGCTACATGGTCAGGTGCGAGCCGACGAGCTCACCTCTGTGAGGGAAACCTGCGCGACCCAGCGCTACATCGATGATTGTATGAGAACCAAGCTTCGGGCCCAGGAGATGCTGAATTGGCTCGTCCGCGTAGCCGAGGACCGAGAAGCTCATGAGCAGGAGGTGGCCGATTGGCACGAGGTCGCGGTATGCAGCCCAGAACCCTGTGCGAACTGTCTGTTCGAGGATGAAGCAATGCTGACTACATCTAGCGAAACGCTGACGTGAACGCCGAGAACGCGTTCATCGCCCTCCGGGTTAAGGCCCAAAAGCTCCTCACGTGGACACGGATCCGCGAAAAACTCGAGGTTTGGATACTAGGTGCATACCTGAAGAAGGTCATGTCCGGACGAGGCGTGCAGCTGAGCGAAGCGGAGCAGGCGAGAAAGGAGAGCTTCCACGACGCTGTGGAGTACAGCGTGGGCGGGATAGAGGATGGGATGGAGGGGTGGTTCCAGCTCCACAACCTTGCCCTCGATGAGACCTCTGCGATCCGAGCAGCGATGGCTGGATCAGTCAGTCTCTTCCCTGGTGAGGAGTGAGGCCGCTGGTAAAGTGTGCGCGGTGTGTATACCTGGAGTCGATTCTTCCTAGGAGGAAGCATAACTTTAGACTGTATAAACAACCCTTTTCGGAGTCAAGTCAAACAAGCTTACCGTCGCCCACCTGACCTAGAATACGTGCATACGTGATTCTAAATGTAGCTGGAGCCTCCAAAAGAGCTTATTACCCTACCCTTGAACTTACCTATAGGTAGCCTAGAAGACACGCATGGTACCCTCAAGACTGGAGTAAGCCAAGGATTTGCCATTGAAGGACTCCGGGCGTAGGTACTACCAGAGTGATTAACGTAGCTAGAGAAGCCATGAAGGAAGCCGGGCGTGAAGACTAAGAGGGCGACCTCCACATGATGTACATGCTTTGGATTTCGGATAAAATCCTAGTGTGATACTTCCGACGGCTTAGCAGGGCGGTTGGTGTTAAAGGCGTTCGATCCTGGCGCCAATCGTCGGATCCACGTCAATATGCGTAGAGTTGAAAAAAGGTCACACAAAGGGCCTGGCACCTGCAAACTAAATTGAGCTCAACCGCCCACACAGCGCTTTTCATAATAAACAGTGCATCTTGAGCACAGCCTGCAGACAGGCTAGAGCACCAAAGATTAACGACCACTTTATGCCCGGGAGCGTAGCGAATATCCTTGCTGGGCGCTTCCAGCCTCGAACTCGTAACCTGCTGGAGAACAAAAAAAAAGTACAAATACAACAGGCCTAGCCACGCTGCCACGCGGTTCGGACTTCCTTTGCCTTAAACAGGTACTCGGCGAAGTATTTGAAAATTGTGAAGATTATGTATTCAGGGACGGTGAGAGTTGCGTGGGGAGCGTGTGGTTATTCGGGCCAAGCGGAGGTTAGGCGAGGTGGCGTTGGTGATTGCTCTTCTTTCATCCTTCATAAGACCACATAGTCCTGTTGTCTGGCGCATTGTCATCTCCACTCAACTGCAGCTGCAGCTCTTAATGTGCAGCTCTTAATGATGACCTGCCTCGCGAAACTGCAAACCGTGATTCGCCATGCGCGGCGCCTTAGATTTGATGCTCCTCTTACGCTATTGCAGCAATGTGTTTTACCATTGCCTTGTTAGGCGAATGCTGGAAGATCACCGCGACTGCTCTTGTACGCTGTTGACATTTGAGAGATGGTATTTCGTATCGTCTCCTCATCCTGAATGCGTGCCGCGTTCAGGCTTGTGAATATTGAACACTCGCCATTTCATACATTCCTTAACTCTTGCGACGCTGAGTAAATAGCCGAGCCATCATTGTTTTTATCATCAGGGAAAGTAGACTGTGGGACTGGTTGGCGGTTGGTACTCCCAGAAATGCGTCGCAAGTGACCTGAATAGCTCTCAAGATAGCAATGCGCATCTTTGAGTAGCTGGACAGGAGTACGAGGACAACCTGCGGCAGCAACGAGTCTCTCGCATATATTCAGGCTTGAAGCGTAGTTCGTAGTCGTGGTGCATGATACATAGAATGCACCGCGAACAAGATAACTGAGTGTAGTCAACGAATAGGACAGCGTGCTAGTTTCCTAACGCAAACTACTTCGTGCGAAGCATAAGGTTCTTAACCTTATAGGAATATTGATTCCTATGCGAGTCATGGCTTTAGCAATATGCAACGCATTTTCTTGCGCATCGATTCGGCTTTTGAGCACTAGCGAACCTCTTCCAGATCTGGAGGGCGTAGATACACGGTAATGAAGTCATTGCCTGTCTGTCTATGTTGTCATGTGGGCCCAAGAACGGTAGGTATGCGAAACAGGCGCAGAAGGCACTTGGATACTGAAATGCAAACATTCTCAACGACTGGCCAGGAGGTGGCGCATCGCAGCTTCTTTCTTGACCTAGGAATCTCCCTTTCAGGGCGGATGTTCTGCCTTAGGAGTGAAATCCGGTGTTTTTGAGAAATCTGTAATGGCAATCTCTGACGACTTGGCTCCGCTCCGCTCTACGCGCGATTCTCAAGAGATTGCGACAAAGGAATCTCCCTTAATCCGCAGGATTTTAGATTTCTTATTTGGAGGACTTGGCTTAGATGCTTGTTCTTGATTACCTTCACGTGCGCGCTTGCAATAAGGTTTCGTGCTGACGGCTACCATGTAAAATGGTCAAAAAAAGAGCAAAAAAAGAGGAGACCACGTATTGGGAGCCCTGACGCTCTGGGAGTCGAACCCACCGATGTTTTTTGCCGCCCTGGTAAAGATGTTAGCATTGTCCACTAGACCTGCCCTCCCCGAGTCTGGCCACCTCGGTTCATCGAGCGGTGATAGCCTGTAGAATAATAAAGAATATATAGGCAATATAGATCTGACTTCGGTATGATCCAGCTTGGTGTTGGCGAAATCATCTGTGTGGGCGTCACAAGCGGGCACATCCGTGGGGCTGCTTCACCATGACAGCAGGATTGTGTAAACATGGGTGATCGACGTGGCACGCCATCCGCCTCCGTATACTCGCTCTCACCGCTTGCACATGTTGGCGTCCATCTCCTTTTGCAAAGCCTATCAATCTCCCGGTGTTGGTGCATGTACCAAATCTGCTTGATGAACAGCGATGCCTACCACGAAGAATATCCCTCTGTATCGAGCGTGATGGAGCCTCTGTTGACAATACCCTCAAGGTATCTTAGGTCTGTTTGCAAGTACTTGGGTCTTGGTTGCAGCAACGTGCGGACTCGCAAACTGCAACCTCCTCACACGAGTCTCCAGACGTCGCAAGCCCAGTACCACGGCCATAAAGGAATGAACGCACTGGTATGCATCTACACAACTATGCGGCCCCGTGCAATCGTTTGGTGTTCGCATGTATGCTACACCCCCCGAAGGCGAGGATACCCGCGGGGGAAGACTCCTGCATCGCCGGCTAATTGGCCAACTATCTTTTCGTGGTAAGGAGCCTCAGCTGCTATTCATGCAAATTCGATTGAACCCTCCTCGTCTGGATCATAAGGTGTGCATTGCTTCTTCGAGGTTCACGGCCCATATCTGTTCGATTTTGCGTGGCCGACGTACCTCAGCCCCATCAACTACGATTCACCCTGCCATGCAACGCAATAGCACCGCCTGGCAGACATGGATGGCCAATACTGATAGCAAGTTCGGCGCAGTGATTATGACGAGCCTCGTCAACATGTCTGACATCGCCGTAGAACCCGCGACGACAACGAGGCACCCCGCAGCGAGACAGCCACGCCGAGCTACGCACAGCTTCTACACCACCACCAAACACCTCAAGGGGAAGCCCATGTGTTCCAACCTTTGCCGATGAGCAGTTCGCAGGCGCTACACCACAAGACGGCTCTGGGAGCATCATGGACTATCCCCGCAGCCATCGGGGCCCCGCCGGCCATAGCAGAGCATACACACAACGATCCACACCGGCCGACAAACCACAACGGCCGATAAGAGGATGCGAGCATACGCGCACTGGGCTCAAACAATTTGCGGCTTGGCCGAGAATGTACAACGAGCAATCTTCAGGGCCCGGACCTTCGTTACCAAACGCCGACAACACGCAACGGCGGGGACAAACTGCACACACCAGCGAGAATATAACGGGTACCCTTACGAGTGGCCCTGGGGCGAAGGCATTACAAGCACAATTCGCTGTATGGATGCTGCGGTCTACAGCCCAAAAGCCTATTCTTACGGTAATCCAGACGCGGTGGTGCATGGCAAGGTGCCACATCCGGGATGTACAAATGGTGGCAGTCGTAGAAGGACTACGGAAGCAATGGGTGTTCGGGATACTGCGCTCGACGTGCGAGTGTCTAGCATGGACAATATTCGGAAGCTCGTCCAGGCGGGGCGAGGATATAGCCGTACGCCATCCCAAGAGAAGGAATGACTTGTCTAGCAGCCAGCGGTAACGGTGTAGCAGACATCCTGACTCCTCCGACAGTAAGGAACGCAGGCAGTCTCGTGTCGAAGCAGAACCCGGCCGGAAGAGTGTATCGACGAGACGAGCGCAACACGACGAAAATGCGACACAACCTCAGTCGATACCAGAGCATTACACCGAACCTCTATGCGATCTGCGCGAGCAGGTACATAATCATCGTAGTTAGACATGTGTACACTCCCCTCGAAGGACAGTACAAGGGAGATACTTGTACGGCGAATACCGAGCTGCAACTGTATTCGTCACCCCGGGGAAAATGGGCCAGCGACTATGCCTAGTATGAAACGGAATGAGTTGACGAGATATTGCCATGTCCACAAGGAATGAGAAACGTCTGCTGGGGTCTTCAGATGACGACGTGATATCTGGAGAGCATCGCAGGGCTTGTTGTCATCCTAGCTATCGAGGGGTCGAAGACGAAGAAACACCCTAAAGGGTGTCACAATGGCGTGTCATACGTATATACGTCGTCTAGAAACTGACCCTGAGCTAGGATAGCCGAGGAGACTGACCGACCCTGTCGGTTCCAACTCATGCCTTCATCCGAAGCAAGTAGCGAGAGACGGCGTCGAATAAAGGGGTGCTCTGCAGCGCACATCCGAATAGCTGTGGTGTAATAGGAACCTCCAGATAGTCCACAATCCAACGGTGCACGGACAGCTATGCGGACACCCATGATGGAAGTCAAATCTTGCTCCCAGTGATATGAAGTCAGATCTACAGCCTTGGGAGATTACCGATGCAGTCGAGCATCCCCCGATCTCTAGGTTGAAAGGCGGTCCGGACTGGCGGTCTATCCTTGCACGGAAGAATGCGAGCGTCGAAGTCGTCCGAGTAATCCGAGTAACGTATACAAGTGGGACACCCATAATGATGGTTGTCCCCGCTTAGCAATCATGTCGCTGACTTCAACGACAGGCGTCCATTGGTATAGCGTGAACCACACTAGCCGTGAGATCAAAAGAGAGGCCTTGCACACACGAAGATGGCAGACGGAGGGTCCTGTTGATAACCGGCCGCTAACTTGATTCCGTAGGGCCCACAGCTCCTACCCCTACTCAGCCGAGGTCTCTTGATGCCACGAAGCCGTGAGTGACCGCTCTCAAGTCAGGCACATCTTTTCCCTTGAGGATAAGCTGCAACTCTCTCAGCAAACTTGGGAATGAGTTTGTGATTTTAGGGGAAGGCTTTCTTGGAGCATGTCCACTAGAAACGATCGCCTGGCCTAGTCTTATGAACGATCCGTGTTCGGCCGAAGGCAAAAGCCGTGGATTGACTTCCCGGATGCGTGGGTCACATGTCCCATTGTAGAGGGTCGTGGCAGACACTCGATTAGCCTCAGTCGCGGAGTCGTATATCGTAGACCGTGGCTGTTTATCTGGCTACGCTCTCTACGGCACAGAAGTTGCCAGATTACCTCGACAGGTCTTACGGCAGCGAAGATTGACATCAACGCGGTCGGTTACTATGCCCTACATGCCCGAATCGCTCGGTATTGGCAAGGTTGTGTGCCAAGTGGATGAATAATAGCTCATCTACCGACTTGTCAATCTCGAGGCTCAACGTGAAGTCCAGCTCTTCTCATATACAAGGCACCTGGGCAGGACTTGCAATATACGGGCGGCTCCTTCATGTCGCAGAGCTACGCCATTCGATTCCAGCTCTTGAATGAATGCCTCACTTGGATCGGTGGTTGTCAGCACAACCATGAACGACCTCCATCCTTAGTTGGCACATCCAAAACCGAGAATTGTCGAGTTCCCGGTCCCGTTTGAGCTTTTTCATGGGAAGTATATGGCATCCGATCCTGCTTTCATCGGGCTCCGAATGATTGGCAACAATCAGGGATGTCGCTTTGGAATGGCGGTCAAGAATGTCGGTATCCGCGGTTCCGAACCCAAGCATCACAAGTCATATCAACATGCCCAATTCATGTTGTCCAGACAGCGTGAACGTTGTTGAATCGAGGTGTAGGTTGTCCATGGTCGCCCCGCTCGTGTCTACCGCCGCGCTGGGTGCGTGTGCCTCCCGTGTGCTACTGGGGCGCTTGCGATCGGACATTTCCAATTCGAAGGTCGAGCAGGGCGATACGTATCTCAATATATGGGCTGTTGAAATTGTCTGTCCGTCAGTCTCATGATGTCCTTGGATTGCCCTACCGCGTCGCCGATGTTTTGCGGATGTCTGCAGGGAATGCTCAAGGCAAGCTGCAGAGCCGCAGCGATGACCACCCCAGACGTAGCTCTTGGGTAAATGAGAAAGTTTGCGCGACCTTTCTCAGCTCCCGGCCTCTCCCAGCTCTCCTGTTCGTTGTATTGTTGTCGAGCAGGGCGGTGGTGGGGTATCGCAATGCGGTCGGCCGCGACACAGCGACTACGTGCAGCGGGGTGAGGGGGCTCGATGAAAGTCTACCACTCCTTCTTAGGAGATGACTCTATCTCCCAACTCCAAGCCAAGTATCCTGAACAGGCCGGAGGGCGATCGTCCGGGTGGTTGTGGGCGTGGTGGCGTCGAAGGAAGGAGCGAAATGGCCGCAAAGTCCGGCGGCGCTCAGGAGGTAGGAGCAACCCCAGTACAGACTTTGCATCCCAGCGCTCCGAGTCTCCATCTCAGTATTGTACGCTGAACGCGCGGCGAGGATGTGCGATCGAAATCGTTGAGGTCGGTGGTGGGGTGTTGAGGATGGCCGAGAAGGTCGGCGAGGAAAGGAGGCGGAAGCTTTTGGTAAGAGACCCCAACGGAATCAGCAGGAGCGACGACGACGGCAACAGGTACAAACCACCTCTAGGAAAGCATCGAGCACATTGTCGAGGGTTGTAGAGGCGCCGTCTCGATGCCACAGGACTAGCCGACTCGGAAACTCGAGCTACGAGATTCGGGCCGATGTCAACTCAGGTTTGCAATCGCTTGTGCAGCCAACGAGCCCCGAGTCTCAATTGAGTAGAATGAAAGGGCATCATATCCTAGGCGATGTAAAGATTCCACTTCACTCAGCTCGATCCTCGTCACTGGGACTACAGCCCTCTATCAGATCAAGAGCCAAATGCATCACGCATCTACAGGTTTAGGTAAGCCCACACCGTCACATCCCCCTCACAGTAGAGACCGAATGCTAAGACTTGGACAGATAGTTTTTGAATTGCAATACTGTTACCCCCCCTAATTTGACTGATGTATCTGCCCAGTCCCCCCCTTCATCGTGTGCAGCGACGTTTTCCTAGGCGACCAAATTGTGCCAAGGCTGTGAACCGTTGGGCTATTGTGCCTGTCGCACTGTCTTAGCGCACATAACCTTATTCCCACCTCTTCACACCTCCCTCCACTCCATTGACCCTCCCAGATTCAACCTCCTCGAGAAACTATTACGCACTGCAACCCTTTCTATTGCCTCAAGACTGACACCACAGCATCGCCCCCCTCTCGAAGAACTTGAACATGTGGAAGCTATTCCCGCCACAGCGCGTAGCCTGCCCGCAGCGGACTGCCCAAGCACTACGAGCGAGCGCGTTGACCCACAGCCTCTAGGTTTTCAGCCGCTCTACATGGCACTGCACCGCTTCAGCCGGGACTACTACTCGCAAAGTCATAGAAAAGGCTCTGGAATCGGCCTTGTTCAACATGATACACGTCAAGCTGACCGCTCGCCAGCTTCGAGGAACGCGTGACATAGACTCGAGGATACTAATGACATCTATTAGCACATCACCACACAAGACCTACACCGCCACATCGCTTCTGGTCTTCTGATACCCCACCGTTTCACCCATACCATGTTCGCATCTGGTGGCTGCACGGTGCTACCTCGGAAAATCCCCCAACCTCAGCACCAAAGAGGGATCTTTAGTTATGGAATAACACTAATCGGCGTAGACCATGGAACATAACCGAGCTCTTCGCTGCAGAGATCCATGTCATAAGGTCGAACATGCGCACTCTAATGGCTAGCGACAGCTGCTTCCTCGGGAAGTGTCATCCAAGAATCCGAAATCAACCTTGTTAAGGCACCGTATGCTCCCTTCCAACATATTCAACATCATTGATATTTGAAAGCACAATTGTCACTCTCAATATATCCGCCCCATACACCTTCCTTCATAGAGCCCGAGGCAATCCGTACCTACCGAAAACTAAGCCTAGACTCCATAGTGGAAGATTATAATCTGACCGGCTTTCGATACAGGATACTAGCCAGCTAACAACTACTTGAATCAGGGAAGTATCTTACTTCAACAGGACTACGAAAAGCTCTACACAAGCTATGTCAATTCCTAATCCTTGGTCACCGGTATCTTCAGTCACACAAACATGCTCACAGCAAGAAGTTCTCTCAATTCAATAGTGAGATACCTATCAACTTTAAACAGAACTCAACCGCGCTTTCCAGCTCAACGGACTCAGCCTTTACTTATCATTTCGTTCAACCCACGTCCTGGTTTTCGTCGGGTTCAGTAGAGAGCCTTCTCTTAAGTTTCATGAAAAACGTTCCAATCTTTGTTTCTACGTCTAGCTCTTCCTGTTTTGGTATTGATTACCGCAAAAGTTGCTATTCGTTTGTTACCTTCCTCTTTCTCGAGCCATTCCACGGCCCAGTGTCATTCTTCTCACGAGCTGCACCCTCATCTGGCAGTAATAAGGTAAATTTCATTAACGGGGACCCCTTCTCTCTCTCGTGAAGTCCAATAACATATTCGACCCTATTGCCAATTAGCCTGTACTTCATCTCACTTTCTCTCTACTTACTCCGTCTCCTTCCATTATCTCCTCCTTCGACGTCAACTACACACCCAATTCCTCTATCATCACCGTTGTTTCTACGTCCCGTCATCCCGCTGGATCTTTCATACATTCAACCGAACACTCGAGCACGATATTCAATACTTGTTCATGGACAATGGAAACCCCATCAAGAAGTCCAAACATTCATCGAACTGGATGTACACGGCATCGAACAGCACCATCCGCCAGGATGAATAAGACTTCAAAACCCTCATACACTTCGGACGCACCACGACTGGAGACATGAAAGTGCGCTACACCAAAGGCTACTCTCCATTACTCGAGGATGCACTTCACCATGGGTGTTGTGTGAACCATAATACCAGAAGTTTCCGATTTCAGACTGTTCTATCGACGCTTTTGGCCCCAATCACGGATTGCATTACTGGTTTCATGATTACCCCGCATTTATCGAGCATATCACTCGCTTTAATTTCTCGACTTGTCTATCAAAATTGAAGCGGGGGCATAACACTTGCGTCACGTGTGCTCCACTCACACCTCAGATATCCGCACTTACCTCGCCTATATGAAGCGTCATTGGGATCTAAGTTATATGTATCAAGACTCAAAACCTATTCATTCGACAATCTTGCAATCGCTAGCGGTGGTTTACAAGATAAAGTTGGATTTCTCTCACCTCAGCACGTACGCCTGTTTCGCTCAGCAGATATTCGCACGTTGCAATCGCTGAATATTTGCAAACGATCATACGTGCTCGTCACATTTGTCAAGCCTGCCTTCCGTGGGTGCTTTGCGAGCTACCTCAAAGCGTACGGATCGCCTTCATCATCTCAACGGACTGCGTAGTACCTGGGCTGCGCTTACGCAAACTTCCGCAGTACCTCCGCACCAGTCTTCCCTTAGAGTTTCACGAGAGTAAACATCATCCTACAGCCTACTGTCGCCGACTTTTCGGACCTGTTCGTACACTGCGGATTTGCCCTTGTCTTTGACGCCCTACTATCTCGCCGCCACCCGTTGCACCCGCAGATCCTTGGTCCCATCGGCTTGACCATAGAGAACGCTGAAAGTCTTTGGATACCTATCTCTACAATCTTTTACGGCAAACGCTATCAGGATACAATTGTACTTCACGTCGCCTTTTCCCGTTCGCACTAAGGAAAGAAGGGTGTCCTGCCGTGGTCTTAGCGTATCGTCTCCTGAGCAAGAACTCTTAAGCGAGCTTACCGTTGCCTACGTGAACGAGATTTGCGTTGAGTGGAAAGACGCTAGCGCCTCCTGCCCTCCATAAAGTCCTTGTCCGCGCAGCTCCTCCTTCGCCCCTCCACCCACCAACACACGACGACAGCAACGAGGTACGTACTGCACCAGCGCAATAGCTTTCTCCTATGCCAGCCCTAGCATCTTCACAATGCAGGATCAGTCTCCGCAAGGTGCTGCTTGTACTCATTGTGCACCCCGCCTCCTGGTCCCCGCACGCTCTTGCGTGAAAACTTGAGCCTCCAGCCTGAAGCTGTGCTAACAACGCTACAGAGCCTTCTTTGAAGCTCCTCGTTAGCTATTTGTACAGTTTGATTCGCCCTTGGGGCTTAGTAGGCGCGTAAGGGCATTTGGGTCGCCCGCTCCGCTCAAGGTACGCTGGCTACCCTCAGCACGTTCAGCCCCCGCACACACTAATATGTTCGCAGTCACGCCCTCCTCGGCTACATTAGATCCGCAACAACATCCTGACACCTTCGCGGCATATATCCCGAGGGGTTTGTCAACAGCAGGTGAGCCGGTGAGTCTATACACTTTTCTCAAGAACATACGCAGCGCCATCGCTTGTTCTATGCATCGAGCATCAGTTGACGAAGACAGCTACCATGACTCCATTTCACGACAACAAGCTCAACACGGTTAGTCTCGACGACAGCGACGAAGAGGCCTACACGCCCACCAGGAACTTCGCGAAGGGCAGGAAGACGCTACAGACATCCAACGCAACGGTTGAAGTTTCTTCGAAGAAAAATACGAATCCCTTAGGCATGGGTTGTCTCCCGTCAAAACGCAAGCGTGAAGCTGGCGATGTTGGCACCTTGTTCCAAGGATACAGAGGTTACCACAACCGATCCACGGACAGCGGCATGGAAAACATGCCCATGGAGCCCATCTCTAGGCCCCCTTCCTCGGAGAGCAGCATGCCTAGCTTCGACCTCGATTCAATTCGACCTCTTGTCGACCGTGATACTTCCCCGACACATAATGCCGAGTATGAGAGGTTCGACCAAAACGCCATAGCGCTCAGCAATGCGATCGGCGAGCGCTTCGAGAGCCTCGGTCGTCAGAATCGTCCCCGCCTCAACGACCATGATTTGGATCGACATGTGCCTTCCACCTACCCCATGCCGCCTCGAAACGATGCATTCGTCGACAGAGATACTGTTGGAGCGGTCAACCAGCCCACTGGCAACCATTATGACAGCTCCTCTAATCTCGGCCGCGAGCAGGGTACATTTCAGGGTCAGTCTAGCTTCGAAAACAACGGCTTCGGTCATAGGCCTAGCAGCCACGTCGGTATATTCAACGACCACAGCATGTACGTTGACAGTTCCCGTGCCCATGCTAGTGCATCTGAGCTGTACAACTACACCCATGGTTCACTCCACGGAGGGACCGAAGACGGCAGCTATGCTGTTGATGGTGGCATGACTGTTGCGGTCAAAGAGGAGAATGACCAGTCTGATCAAATTGTGAGTTCTACCCCCGCCGACGATAGTGAGTACGAGGAGAGCGACTCGGAAGGTCGGAGAGCGCCCAAGGTGCCCAAGATCAACAAGGATGGCATTCCTCGCAAGCCACGTCAGCCTCGTCCAAAGCTCCTTAAATGGACCGAGAACGACTGGAAGAATGTTGCCCTAGGCATTGTTTGGGCTTGTGGCGAGAGTGGCCTACAAATCCCCTTCGACCAAGCAGCCCAAGTTGTTGGCGATCGTTGCACGGCCGGTGCGCTGCAACAAGCCCTTCTGAAGCTGCGCGGTAAACAAATCGCCGAGGGCAACCAAATTCCACCGTTGAGGATGGCGTGGACGCGAAAGAATAGACGTTCCGCTTCATCATCGTCCACTGCTAATGCGGGGACTGTTCAGGATGCAACGACTCCAACCAAGACCATGCTGCAAAAGAAGAAGCCAACGCGCTGGGAAGGTAATCAGTCCCTCATCATCACGCTCAAGCGCGCCTATCAAGACGCTGATAGGATGTACTTAGGATTCCCGCACAAGTTCAATAGGGTTTCTCGGCAGCAGCAGCGCGTCCGTACCGGTAACGCAATCATGATCAACGAAAACCCCTCCGGCGACGTTGACCAATGTTCTGGTACTTTCGACTATGCTGATCAATACGATGACTGCATCATGGACGACGTTAACAGCTCCTTCGATCCCGCGATGAACCATGGCATTCCGACCCCACGGGCCCATGATAACAGCAACGACATGACGGTGTTCTCAGCTATCCCGAACGCTACTGATCCGCATCTGCTCGGAGATTATGGTCTGTTAACTAATGTGCCCCCTCCTTTGTCGGGGTATACACCTGCTCAGAGCACTCCCTCTGGTCACGCACAAGTTGACCCGAATACTGGCACTAACGGCTCTATGGATGGAAGTGCCCATGGTCACTATAACAGCGTAACCGTTCAGCACGACCCTCGCCACGTTGCCGGAATGTTTCTCGACGGCAGTCTCGTTAGTCCGACTCGGCGTATGCCATCAAACTACGATCTGGGCTGCGACTTCTTCTCCACGGACCCGAGGATGCGCTACAGGAATATCGCTGTCTTTGACAACCGCTCTATCAGCACTACGGCTCCTCAATTCATCGTGCCCGGAACACTCATGCCGCCCAGTCCCATCTCCACTCAGTCGCAGGCAAGTCGCACCCAATCAGGTGCTACCAGCGTCTATGGCATGACCGACAACACGGGACATGGCACTATGCCTGCCGCACCAGCCAGCAGCTCGACCTATAGCAACGCATATAGCATGCCAGTCAATGGAACTATGACTACCACACCAGCCAGTAACTCTGCCTATAGCAATGCATTCGCCATGCCAGTCAATGGTCCTGCGCCTACTGCACCAGTCAGTAGCGCGACCTATGGTAATGCATTCGCCATGCCAGTCAATGGGTCTACAGCTACCACACCAGCCAGCAGCTCGATCTATAGCAATACTTTCGGTATGCCAGTCAATGGGACTACGTCTACCACACCAGCCAGTAGCCCGGCCCATAGCGATGCAATCGGCATGCCAGTCAATGGCTATTTCCACGGCGCTACTGATAACACCCAGGCAACCGGTGGGACATTCGACCGCGTTCAACACGCTTACGTCAACCAAAATTCGATGCCTGTCACACCCCCACGCTCAGCTGCTGCCGATTCTATCGTTGCTGACCGGCTCGACTCGAACCTACGTGAGGATGGTGCATTCAACCCTCAAGGCAACCGGGAATCCGTGTATTCCACTACGTGGGTTGGTCTCAGTGACCAGGACGACTGGCCTCTCTATGCGCGCCAAAACAACCACAGCATGGACGATGGAGAAGACGACAGCAAGGGTGATCTTGAGGATCCCTTTGTGGACTTTTCAACTCGTAACTAAGCTGCATCTTCTGTTGCCAATCTAAGGGGGCTATGGATCGACTTTGTAGGGATACGAATGTCCTTTAGCTGGATTCATCACTGACTGTTCTGGCAGTACATGTTCGACCACCCACTTCAGCTCAGCGGACTTCGGTGTACTGGCTACTCTTCAATTGATGACTCAACGATTTACGGTTCATGGCATACGAATGCTGGCTTGAACAGCTTTACGGCATCCGGCCTAAAAATAAGGCTACGATTTTCTTTAACCCCTTGGATACCATTACCACTCCCTCCTCAAACAAATTGTCCTTTTTCGGGTAGAATAAGTATCTTGATACTTTGATGGACTGAATAGGTGCATGAGTTGATGGAGGTATGTGCGAATGCTTATCATATGAGGGGAGTATGGGAATTACTTCACGGACATGGCGACTACGGGTGCTTCTATACCTTACTTTGCTACCAGACTAGTCTCCTTGTGAGACAAGGTCAAGTGGGAAGAAGGTTATATGAAAATCCCACATTAAAACGATACATAAAAATAGGTACTTGAATGATTATATTTGAGACCTGAATGTTTGATTTCTTGATTTTGTAAATGTGATTGAGAACCATGTCCACGCGCAAGCTGATGCGTTCCGCAATCTAACTCACTCACAAGGTGCGTGACTTACTTTCACGCAATGATTTGTTTTCACGTATAACTTCGCAGTCAGCTAACTCTAGGTATATTTGAGTTGTTTAAAGCCTTATGTTGAGTTTGAAAAAAATCAACGTATCTTTGACACATGCGGACAGCACATCGTAAAAGATGGCTACTGCTGTAGATGTACGATCGAGTGTACTAAGTCTTTCCTTCACTGTCTCTACCTAGTAGCATTCGATGACCATTCTCTTCATTCTCTAATTTGGCTGAATGTCAAGGCCGATTGTGTGACTAACCAGTGCAGTTTAAACTTGGAATTTCCAACCTCAAGCCCACAAGCCATCTACAACATCCAGAAAAACCCTGCTACAAAAGTTCCGCCCTAAGAACAAAGTAAAATCATCACTATGGGGTTGTTCGATGTTTTTCGCAAGGGACCACGCGTCGACTTCAACTACAAATCCCGAAACGACGAACTTCGCGCAGGTCGCCGCCTCGCCGATGACATAAACAGTGGGCGTAGGCCACCACCCAGCAAGTCAAACCCAGGGCATGAGTTCAAAACCTTTGATGAGAAAGGCTGTATGCATCATATGAAGATTGGGGAAGACGGGAAGGTGTACGTTGACGAAGAGGAGGATAGAAGACTAAACGACTTTGGCGCTGAAACCGCTAAGTACAAGGAAGCGGAGAGACAGGCCAAGCGAGAGCGGAGAGAACAGGTACACCTGATGTTCCCTGGACAGATTCTCAGTGGTCCAAAGGGAACGTTCGGACTAAATGTCAAGTCTCACCTTGGAGACTTTGAGGGCGATGGAGGTGATGTAGAGGACGTAAATCCGCGCAACTTTGGCCTCCCACCGCAGTCAATGCGCTCGAATCGGGATCGCTCCGAACCACTACTTTCTTCTCAACGACCTTCAAGGTTTCGTAACCAGCATGGGCCGCCATTCGCTGGTAGCAGTAGCGCTCGAGACTTCCAACAGGGTCCTCGATCCTCCTTTCTACACCCAGCTCTGTCTCCACAGCAATCTCTATTACCATTTCAGCAACAAACTCTTCGATTTGGGTCTCAACAACAGCCTGAACAACCTTTCATGTTCCAGCCTTCAGTGCCGCCTCAACCTTTCCAACATACACCAGCTATGGTGGATCCACTGATGACTACAAATCTTCCGTTGGGTGCAAGAGGTCAACGCATATATGTGCCCGGCCAGAGTAGGCTCGATCCAAAGCAATTTGGACCGTTGAATGATCCAGACGCAAACTTTAAACATCTAAAGGCGCTAGAGGAGTTGCGGAAGAAGAACGAGAGGAAATGACAGGGAGGAAGTGAGCATAGAAGCGCGAGGAGAAAGTAGTAAGTATGTGACATGGCGTATCGAGTTAAGACGTGAGTTTTTGATATTGCAAATATATGCGATGCTAGAATGAATGCCTCCTTGTATATTTATTAGCGCTACGTGCGATATGCAGCGGCGCTCTTTCCCTTCTCAAAGCATGAAACCATTGACAATGCCGATCCTTGGGTATCTCGAGCTAGAGAAAAGAAATAAAATGTCCGAAAAGCGATAAAATGTGTAGCAAGAACTTGATCGAAGCCGTCTAGTGCATAAACGTTACCCGCATCACAATGATTGCTAAAATGCGATCACTGGTGTGAATGTGCAAGAGGAAGCGTGAAGAGAGAGTATAATAATGCAGTGAATGGCGCTCAAGATTGCGATTTCCAGCTTCCCGTACGCTCTGGTGGCATCGAGGTTCTCCACTGCGATGTTGAGTTGGAGCTACGACTCGAAGATCTTGACGGTGTCCGGTGCGGAGTAGAGGGGGAGAGTGTGTCGGAGCCTTCATTAAAGCTCTTGAATAGCGCGACAAGATCCGGGTAGTGATATGGAATGTCCAGCTCATCTGGATCTTTCTGGTCGTGCCAGCCTTCAATACTCCCCTTGAACATCTTATCTACAGTCGTGCGCCACGAGCAATGGTCTATGATGTCTCTGCGAAGAGTTAGTTGGGGTGTAATGTAATTTTAAGGTGTTGCTGAACGTACCTCAGGTTACTCCGGGTACAGAGCTCATCATCCAGCCATTGAAGTTTCGCTTTCTCATTCTCACGGTCTCCGAAGCGGATGAACTGGATGCTGAAATGGCGGTTACCTGCGTGCATTTGCTCTTGCCTGGCAATATCAAGGATAGTAAGGTGGAGACGTAACTCTTCAGTTTTCGTCCAAACACCATCCGTGAGTATAAGTAGCGTAGTAGCACGCTTTTTGTTACGCTTCCACTCCTTGAATATGTTTGTAAATATTCTTCCCATATCGGTTAGCGAGTCGTCAGTCTTTGTGTTTTCCGGCCACGCTGCGTTCAAAGCATTCTTAAGTAATCGTCGCCCCAAATCTCCTTTGAGGTCTCCTTTGTCGTAGGTGTGTCCGTCAACCGTAAACTTGAGGTCAATACTGTCACGTGAACGCCAAGGAAGGATGGTCCGTGCCGGGATAGGGTATATCATTCACCCAGCAGCTAGTTTAGCTCGACAGAACCTATGAATACAGATCATCACCCCCATATCATGACAAATACCATTCTTATCTAAACCTGCAGCATTTTTCGCCAGTGTTTCTGCGACAAACATAACAATTGGCCAGTGTTCGAACATTGTCCCGCCATTATCAACGACAAGAATCTAACAGTGTAAGCAAAGTAATTGACGCTAAGATATTGCTAGACTTACTATTTCACGTGGTTCACTAAAGGTCTGAACAAGGCTTGTGTCCTTATTCCGCGTCTCAACGCCAAACTTGCCCTTGAGCTTCGCAAAGCCCTTCGAAACTTGCTGGTCGAGCTCCTTCCTTTTGTGACAGATATTGAATGGAAGGTCATAAACTGATGGGGGAAGTGGAATCGTAGCTATAGACTCAGGGGAGAAAATATCCTGTTCAGGGTCTACGGCTTGCTTTTCTGCTACGTGCAGGCCAGGAAAAAAGTCTGTGGTACTTTGTTCAGATGCCACGGGCTCAGCAGGCTGAGATAATATGATGGACGGTCCAGGTATTGGAGAACTCTCAATTTGACCAGATGTATAGATATCCGGCTCATATATGCGTCTATCATTGGAATTAGAGCGATTTGGGATGGGATATGATAGTTGTGGGACGTTATCAGAATACAGCCGTCGTTGTTGAGAATTCTCCTCCACGGAGGAACCTCGGGACTGTGTCAGTTTCGCAGAGGCTATGACAGTTGGCGGGTAAGGGGATACTGGAGATGTGTCCTTGGATCCTGACGTGTATAGGAGGGGCGATAGAACATCCGGCGTTGAACGATGTGATTCCGGACTCATTAAAGAGGAACCCTGAGGAAATTCGGGCACGGCTGGATAGGTTGATTTTCGCGCTAACGGTGAGTCTGGTGCCATTGAAGTTTGTCGATTCGATCGCACTGATTCTGCACTGTTACGTAAAGCATCGAAGGAACTCGGCTGACCTTCATTAGAACCTGGGTTACCTCCATTGGCGACGAAACGATTACTGTTGGAGCTGTGATTTCGGGGTTGGGAAGAGCTTTGAAATGTAGCGGTGGACACAGCGTCGCGGAATTCGATGGGAGCTGGTTTTGCAAGTTTCACAGTTGCGGGGGGATGTTCTGGGTTTCTCGGTTTCTCTTTTCGCAGAGCACGCCATGTGTCTGCTGGAAGCAGTGATTCGATGGGACTATCAGTAACTGCCCCATTGTGTGTTCCCTGCTTGTTTTGTTCATCATCCTCTCGGATGACGGAATTGCGCTTCAGCTGTTTCTCCAGGATTTCTTTGCGATAGGTGGTCTGTCCTAATGGTTTACTCTTGATGATATGCTCTTTTTGAAGATGCCTTGTAACTCTTTGAAGAGGATGACTCGTATGCGCCATACCGGCGACCGTCGTCTGCTGCTGAAATGGGGTACTCTTTGGTCTCGAGGATTTGTCTCTCTGTGCTTCTTGCTCGACTTTCAGCAACGCTTGTAAAACCACCGGATCTGTTTCCCTCGCGTGCAATTTGAGGCACCTTATCTTTTCTTTAGCTCGCGGAATAAGGTCTTTCAATTCATCACAGAGCGCTCCTAGCTCGAGACGATTGTATGTATCGGTTTGAAGCATTTTGTGCTCGATGAGATCCAATACCAATGGCGTTGTGGTGTCTGAAGGGCGAAGATGCCCTCTCAGATAGTTGTGCCATTTCCGAATCTCGGGTAGTACCTGTGTGCCGTCGTGGAAACAGTCACGCATAGCACCGTCTCTATTATTGGCTGGAGCAAGAGTTCGTAGTATTTCGTATTGTCGAACGCCTTGGAAACCTAATACAATCCAGGTTGCGGCAACTGATAGCACACAGCCAAAAGACCAGGTGTCAATGGATTGTGTGACTCCCGACATCGTTCCGTCCGGTCGTTTCATACGAGACACTTCGGGTGCACCTGATCGTTCGTTAGAAAAAGCGCTACTGCCTTTGAAATCTAGCACTTACCATAGGTATCGGTGAATCCATTGATGAATTCTGTGGGCAAGACACCATCTTGACTCTTCACAACGGGTGCAAACCTAGAGTAGCCGAAATCAGCCAGCTTGAACCGCCCGTGGACAATGAGAATATTATCCGGTTTTATATCTGCGTGCCAGCTACGTTGGTTAGCATGGATTCCTTTCACGCTTATTGAGTGATAGTATACCCATAGAATCTCCAGGGATCGCCTCTCTCGCGTGGAACCTCTAAGTTGTGAACGTGTCGAATAGCATCGGCAACCTCGAATAACGATTCCCATTCTCGAACGATTTCGTCTGCTCGTACGGGTGGCACATTTGTTTCGTCTGCCCAGTACTGATAGAGATCTTGCTCTCCGTACTCCAGAAGCAGATTGTACGTCTTTCCTGTATGTACTCCTTTTGAATCGTATCCTTCGCCGTGATCATGCGTGTAAGATCCTAGATAGCGAACTATGGGTACCCTTTCGTTAGACTTCAGTCCCGAGAATGCGTCCTTTTCTTGCTCGTAAGCAAGTTTCTTGTTACCACAATAGGACTTCAAGGCTAATTGGTAACACTGACGAATTTGTTAGTCCTATTCACAATTAGATTATTGACGGAAGTTACCTCGCCAAAGTCCGGATCCAGGTGAAGCGATTCGTGGAGCACACCCTTTAGCCCTTCATCAGATATAAGGTCCCTCTGGATAGCCACCCAATATACAGACGCGGTACCTCCTTTGTCACCAAGCTTGATCTTACGGCAGAAAGGGACAATGACTTTGGTGCTTTCTAGACCACGATCTACATGTAACGTGAGTGCAAATGGACAGTATGCCCATCTCGTGTGTTGAAAATCTTGGATAATGCGGTCCACTTCATTAACGTCAAAGATCTCCAATAAGTTTTCGCGAAGTTGCTGGTATTCCTCGCCTCGTTCCAGATAAATGTCATGCATGTTGGAATTATAGAACCGATCGATGAGATTACCATAACCTTGTTCGAGTAACCGACCGAAAACTCGAAGGCAGTGGTATTCTCCAGTAAAGAAAGTCTTGAAGTCGAGAGGAAATTTTCGATGTCCCGCGGACTGCATCTCGTCGAACAATCGATGCAGTTTTGTCTGTTCGGAAGTCCCAGAGGCCTTGCGTCCGCACCACGCCTTGATAGCATCCACGTGGACAATGCGGCGCTGACAACTGCAAGATTCAGGCGGATCGCACTGGTCCTGGCATGCGACTGGTCGAGTCCATTCTGACTGTAAGAGGTTTGTGTATTCATTCAGGGTAGGGCGGTCCTTTGTCTGCATTTTGTCTGGCATTTCGACGTGGCTCCAACCGTGAACAAGGCACGCACAGTCCCCATAGGACAGAGGTGCGCTAAGGCCAACGCAGCGCTACGTTCGCCGGTTCTAGATCCGTGCGAAGTATAGACCGAAGATTAAAGAGATGGAAGCGTGAATTATGTACCAAGTATAGTCTAGTTGAGAAGAGACGAGTAGCTGTCAGTCGAGATCGCAGAGCCTCATGTAGTTGTAAGCGGGGCATGATCGTTATTACTACCCAAATCAAGCTCTGACCACCTGATGAGGCAGGGCTAGGTACGTAGGGAGCTGCGCCAATAGCTCCGAGGAGGACCACTGTGGCTGCAGTGAGCTGATGACTTTAACAAGGCAGCAAGGCTGAGTTTTCATCCACAGCTGCAAATGCCGACTAGGCTAAGCAATTAGGCAACAGAAGAAGATTGAAGGTGGGAGTGATTCGCTCCGCAATGTCTAAAGGTGGTATTTGGACTCCGAGCGAAAAATTACGGTTAGATGCCTATGATATAATTGCTTGAACCTATGAAAAGAATGATGATTGCGAGGAACGTCTGTTCGCTAAGCGCCGACCCCGCCCTTGAACCCTCCGTGCTGAATTTCAACCCGAACCGGATGTGTGGCTGCAGGCTGACTATTTGTTGGGACGCACGAAATTGCAGGGCCGGATGGAACATGGCGGGCGCCTCTTCCCGTTGAGGTGGGCTGACGCCGTTGAGTAAGCACCGAATGCCGAAAGTTCATGACGCAAAATGCGCTTCTACCAGTTCATCCTCGATTCACCCGTTCTTTGTTTGGCTGCTCCCATGTAAAGGCAAAGTAGAGCGACTACTTCGCAGCCATCGTAAAGGATCCGGGACGAACTTGAAGGGCCTTCTCGAATACCACCATGTTGAGCCACATATAGAGGTATCATGAGGATCATATTGATCTTGAGGTGGCGTCCGCGTGTGTGGTGTGCTCCCATAAGACTTGAGTCTGTAAATAGTGCTCTTCGCACGCACCACAATGGTCGAGGTTCCGCTTGATGTATCATAAATCTGATATGTAGACCACGCACCGAACAACGTGAGTGCTGTTAACGGTAGTGTGACTTGAAGCCACCTCTTCAGAGCGAGGGCTGAAAAGGAACCGTTTGGGTCGGCGTTAGTCTCATCTTGATCTTGATATTTTACAACATCAGTGCTGAAAAACGTCTGGGTCTACTTAGCAAAGGCAATGTCTACGAATGTCACAACTTACCGAAACGAAGGTCGCTGGGAGGTAAAGCAGAGTAACGATCGTAATTATACGCATGACAATAGCCTCTCGCTCGAGATTTCTGTTGAGTTGTTCGGTCCGCTCCGCAGCTTGACCCTGCAAATGTTGCAAGACCAGCTCTTTCCTATCGCTGATGATGTGCACTAGAAGTTTTGCCCGAGCTATTTGCATACGAAAGTCGTTGATGATCTCATCGAGCTGCGAGAAGAAGACAGCCAAGTCTTCTTCACAGGCGGACTTGAGCGCGTCAGGAAAATCTTTTCGAATAACCAGGTCCAGGTAGAATTTGCGTATCGCCTTTAAAATTTCAGCATTGGACTCCAGTACCATGACTGCTTCGTTAGCTTTATCTTGCCAGTGTTGCAAGTCCTGAATATGGTATGGCTTATATTCCTTATGTGCGTAGCCTTCGCCGCGTAGCCCATCAACCGCCATTCCACTCTACAAAGTTTCATATTAGCTCACAAAGCTCTCGACTTTGAAGTTCTAGCTTACCTCGTGGTCCAATACCTCTTCAAGCCAGCGGATATACCATCTCCAGTCCTCGGTTGACCTAAGAACGGCAGTCACGAAATTAGTGTGTGCCTCAAATGTAGTTCGCACACAGATTTGCTCACCAATGGCTTAGTAGTAAGTGGGTAGAAAGGGTTGATCGGAAGCACGATGCTGGATCGCAAAACGTCCGGTCTTCTGGGCGTCCATTTGCTCCAGTTAATTCTTTGTATCGGTTTAGGATATCTTCGCCACCTTTTGTTACGATCCACAGGGTTGTCCCATACTCCACGTCGAATTTGTGATACACGGCTGTTTGCCTGATGGACCACTCGGAAAGTTTGATATTTTCGTTGCTTTGTTTCTTGAACTGTACTCCCTTAAGATTGTAGCAGAGTTGGAAAGTCCTCCCACTTCGACCTAATGCAGGTATGGACTGCCCGCTTGGAGGAGTTTTGAGCAGTATCTGTTCACGAAAGCCGCTGAAGCGGAGGTCTTTGGCATCACTTTGCGCTCCAAACACTAGCATGAAGTCCATATATACAGGCATAACTTGATGATAAGTCAGAATCTGAGTTAGGCTGCTGCGAGTTGTCTTTAGTTTGTCGCGTGAATTTTGCCCGTAGAAGTATCTGTGTGATTTGGTAAGTAGCTGTTTATCAGAAGAAACATCATGGGCTTACATGAATCGGCATTTTGGATCCCGTTTCCTGGCAATGACATGCTGCGTATTTGGGTCGGTTGGGTCGACCACAAATTCCACGCCGAGCCATTGCGTGAGTTTGGAGGGGGAGTGGATGTTTCTCTTGTCCAAAGCTGCAGTGGTCAGCTTTTGTTGGGTCATGTTACAGTAGGAACCCTACCTTTTCCGTCGCCAGTCTCTAGATCAATCATGGGAATTTCGAATATATCGTCAACGTCATCTTCTCCATGAACGAGGCAGAGATCGGACTCGGCATCATCAAAATGTTTCTTGTAAGAGATCAATTTAGATCTGTATGTTGCCGTACCGCTAGGAACAAGGTTCTCTGGGTAGTCGATAGAATTGAGGTAAGAAGTTTGCAGCTCAAGAGGCAGCGTCATCGCAGTCTCTGGTACTAGTGCAACGTTGATAGGAGGCACTTGGCATGAGGAAAGAAAACAGAAGGAGAGACTTCATTTTGAGAGCAGCGGCGGCGAATAGCAAAGCCTCAGAGGGCTGATTTTCTGCGGCTGTGATGAGCGCATGCTTGTGTGAGGGCAAGCCAGGCGACTGATTTGGGGAAGTGACATGGGTCCCCGCTTAGCCGGGGGCGCTGCCCTCACCGGCGTCAATGCATGCCATGGCACGGGAACGCAGACCAAATCATCAATACATTGCTTGACTATGTCTGCCAACTTTCCAGGCGCTACGATGTGGATTGTGGCTCCGGCTCTGGAGAGACTGACGCTCTCCGCGTCCTGTTGGGCGCATCCCTCCGATTCCTCAGCTCTCTTCGGTCACCCTGAAACGTCTGAGCCTTGTTCTTGGAGCAAAGGAGAGGACTCACCTCGGTCAGCTTTTCAGGGACTTCGAACTGCCAATTTCCGTTGAACTTTGTGGAGCCTATTAGCTTCTAGTCGCAACTGTACGACTTGAACGTACTCTTGTTGGTTTGAAGTTCTTCCAGGCCGGCCACTTGCCCTGAAGGTATTCTTCGATTTTTTCCCAAGGAAAGTCGTCATATGCAGGATACTTGTCTTGCACTCGACCGGAAATCTTCTCGAACGGTAGTGTAGGCCTACGCTGGGCCTGCCTTGCGCGCTCAAGTGCTGGGTCAGTTGGACGTCGATGCAACATCCTGAGGCGTGGTTGAACAGGTGATGCAAGCCAAAGGCTAAGGCAAGGAGTGTGGCAATGATTAAGATGGATGATATCTTCAATAAACTCACGTGTACGAGGCTAATGCTTCTCGACCTCTACCATGTTTCTAGTGGGGCAAATTGCGAAAGGCCGACGATATATAGTGCTCACTCCGAGCGGCCTCAGCCTTGTGACTCCGTCTTGAAGCTGTCCGGCGAAATGCGGGATATCACTTTAGGTAGACATGGAGGCATCGCTTGCAGCAAAACGGCAGCATATTGGTAAGCCCTCAATCATGAAACTCTACGTGTCAGTCTTATGCAACAGTGCTAGGCAGCCGTTCACTACATTACGAGGCTGAGGTTGGAGGTTTGCCTTCTGCAACGCCTAATGCGCTTGGTGTGTTGCACGGCGTCGCTTTTGGCGGACTGCTCAGCCGCAAAACCAAATCACGCGCCCCAGAAAAAGAAGACGTAGCTTGAAAAAAGCCCAATCGTGTGTCACGCCTTTCAAGGCATACTCATCTTTGTCATGCTACCCGAAAAACTCCCACGACAGCGCGCAACTGACAAACTAACTCTTATGTAACATAAAAAGCACGCTCTAGCAAAATGTTAACAAATTTAGCAAGGAAAATGATCCTTGCAGCCACAGGGAAACCTACGGTTCAAGTGCCATCATGACTGAAGAAGAAATGCATATGTCATTCAAGTAGAAGTCTTACTCTGTATAGCCTCCGTGTTTGCTTGAAGCCATCGAAGGAGAATATTCGACCAAAGTCCAATATGCTCTGACGCAACTCTTCACCACTTCCCTGACGACAACAGCAAGGATGCGCAAGTGCTAGCATTGAAGTAAACATACTCACATTGAATCATAGTTGACCCAGTGACAAGATCGTCTGTGACAGGTGTGTAAACACAGTACCCTCAATAACCGATCTCAAGCCCACATATTGCTATGCTAGATCGTCCCTCTCAAAACTTGACCCTAAATGCCGCGGGGAAACCACCAAAACATGCCACGAGGCGATCCGCTTGCAGGATGGCAGAAAGAAAACCTTGCAGCACCAAAGCGCAATCAACAACAGGTTCAAGAGTTCCCGCCATCAATTTATGATGACCCTGGACTTGCACCAGCAGCCGTGGCCGAAACCATACCCAAGTCTAGGTTTTCTGTTCCAAACTCCTTGCCACAGTCTCCGGCACCTATACCGGTACCCTCGAGAGGAAACGGGGGAGGGGGAGGTGGGGGTGGGGGTCGATCGAAAAACCTAACGGACGAGGAGATGAGGGCGTGCCCGGAAGGTGATACGCGCTGGCCGCCGCCAGAGTCATCTTATCCAAGGCCTCTACACCTCCTTCTGGACGAGAAACGCGAGAAACGCATATACTACCATCTCATCTACAAAAACAGTGCTCCAGAAGCCAACCACTGGAAGCAGGAGATTAAGAGCAAGGCCGGATTATTCTATAATCAGAAGTTCCCTCCACCACCATCCATAAAGAAAGAAGGCAAGACCGCCCACCAGATACAGCAGGAGAAAGAACAAGCAGAGATAGAGAACAAGGGCAGAGCGCGCGGCGCCATCATCGCGGCTAAAATGCAAAGAAAGTTAAGAGAGATTAGCTCTGGACCAAGAGGAACGATATGGATACTCGAGGAAGAGAATGCTGAACTTTGGAGCTGCATCGAGTTTGTGCAGAAGGCGTCACCGCCTCATTATGCGGTGAATCTTGGGGCAACAACTGAGAGGTTTGAGATATTCGGGTTGGGGCTCAAGGGAGAGAGAGATCATATTTTGCTGATGAGCCAGAAGGTCACTGCGCCTTAACAGGCATTGCTAGAGAAGTCAACTAGTCATGTTGAGTTGATCGGACTGTGGTGCCGTAGGAGAAAGCGGATTTGATTGGGTAGTTGAACGTAGAGTGAGCAATATCCGATTCTGAAACAAACTACGCGAGTGACAGAACGACGATGCGAGTGCGTTTCCAGTAAAGCCTGAAGCCATCCAAGTCTCGTATATATACGAAGACATTGAGGTGATCGTGGGTAATATTGGATGACTTGTGGTTGGTGGTGGACCACGCGGAACCAAAGCCGAGGTACGGCCATCCGTGCGTCAGTCATAGCGCCTTCTCGATGTTTCTGTAGCTAATTTTCTATCGTCTGTCCGTCAAGCACCATCTCCGCAATTCTCCCCAACATCCGCCATCTCTTCCTTGTTATCTTGCATTCAGCTGGAGTCTAGGAGCACGGCTTGACATTGTATACTTATATACGCACGCCAATTCCATCACAATGCAGAGAGCTCTCACATCGCGGGCGCGGACTTCGGCCCTGAACTCGAGCGCCAAGCTCCGGTCAACGAGCTTCAACCTCCAGCAGCAGCGATTTGCACACAAGGTAAGTCTACCCCAGCACTCTATTGCCATCGTTGTCGAGCTTGCAGGCTAACGCATTTGGTAGGAGCTGAAGTTCGGCGTCGAGGCACGAGCATCATTGCTCAAGGGCGTCGACACACTAGCGAAGGCGGTATCAACGACATTGGGTCCCAAGGGTCGCAATGTGTTGATTGAGTCTAGCTACGGCTCTCCCAAGATCACCAAGGGTACGTACAAACTTCTCCACCACCCCCGCGATATCCGCTCACATGGACCCAGACGGTGTAACGGTCGCAAGGGCCATCACCCTCCAGGACAAATTCGAGAACCTCGGAGCCCGCCTGCTCCAGGATGTCGCTTCCAAGACCAACGAGGTTGCTGGTGACGGTACCACCACTGCCACCGTCCTCGCCCGCGCCATCTTCTCTGAGACTGTCAAGAACGTCGCCGCTGGCTGCAACCCCATGGATTTGAGGCGCGGAACCCAGGCCGCTGTTGAGGCGGTTGTCGATTACCTGAGGGCCAACAAGCGGGACATCACCACAAGCGCAGAGATTGCCCAGGTTGCTACTATCTCCGCTAACGGTGACACACACATTGGCAAGCTACTGTCAAACGCTATGGAGAAGGTCGGAAAGGAGGGTGTCATCACTGTCAAGGAGGGCAAGACGACTGAGGACGAGCTCGAGGTTACTGAAGGCATGAAGTTCGACCGTGGCTACATCTCCCCCTACTTCATCACCGACACCAAGACCGCGAAGGTCGAATTCGAGAAGCCTCTGATTCTCCTCTCCGAGAGGAAGATCTCCGCTGTCCAGGACATCGTCCCCGCTCTCGAGGCCTCCCAGCAGCTCCGCCGACCCCTCGTTATCATTGCTGAGGACATTGACGGTGAGGCTCTTGCCGTCTGCATCCTCAACAAGCTCCGCGGCCAGCTTCAGGTCGCTGCCGTCAAGGCCCCTGGCTTTGGCGACAACAGGAAGTCTATCCTCGGTGATCTTGCTGTTTTGACCAATGCTACCGTCTTCAGCGAGGACCTCGACATCAAGCTCGAGAAGGCTACCCCAGACATGTTCGGCTCAACTGGCTCCATTACCATTACCAAGGAGGACACTGTCATTCTCAACGGCGAGGGCAGCAAGGACCAGGTTGCGCAGCGCTGCGAGCAGATTCGTGGCGTCATCAACGACCCTACCACCTCTGAGTACGAGAAGGAGAAGCTCCAGGAGCGTCTCGCCAAGCTATCTGGTGGCGTCGCCGTCATCAAGGTCGGTGGTGCTTCTGAGGTTGAGGTTGGTGAGAAGAAAGACCGCATTGTTGACGCCTTGAACGCTACCCGCGCCGCTGTTGAGGAGGGCATTCTACCCGGTGGTGGTACTGGTCTACTGAAGGCCTCTGCTAACGCGTTGGGCTCAGTCAAGGCTGAGAACTTCGACCAGCAACTTGGTATTACCATTGTCAAGAACGCCATCACTCACCCTGCTCGCAAGATTGTCGAGAATGCTGGTGCCGAGGGCTCTGTCATTGTTGGCAAGCTCATGGACGAATACAAGGGCGACTTCAACAAGGGCTTCAACAGCGCCAAGGGCGAGTACGTCGACATGATCGCAGCCGGCATTCTTGACCCTTTCAAGGTCGTCCGCACTGCACTTGTTGACGCTAGCGGCGTCGCATCGCTCCTTGGAACCACAGAGGTCGCCATTGTCGAGGCTCCTGAGGAGAAGGCAGCTGGTCCCCCAGGTGGTATGGGCGGCATGGGAGGTATGGGAGGTATGGGTGGCATGGGCTTCTAAACAGCTGAAGCCTGGCCCCTCTCTTCTCTTTCCTATCTATACCCATGTTCTACTATATCCACTATTAGTGATCTCGTCTTTCCCAGCGATGGTTCATGTACACGATATTGGGTAGGCTCTCCGCTCTTCTCTCCTGTTTTCTCTCCACCTTTATGAAAAGCGCAGCATTATTGGATGTTTGAATTTGTACAATATCATGTGTAATATCTAGACGCTCCTGGGAAGGACAAGATGTAAAAGCGACCAAGGAAATGTAAACAACGTTAAACAAACCGCACAGACATGAGTTGTGAACGATGATGTGACATGAAAGATAGCGGGAGGAGTGATGAATATGGCTTAGCAGCCCTCGTTGCTGTGGCGCCCAGGGCCGTCAGCTAATCCTGTTGGTCCTCGAAAGCAACCCCACCAAGCGTCGTTAAAATACCCCACCACCTGCACTACCCTTCCTCATCAGCCTCAGCAACCTCACGAAACTCCCTCCACCTCAGCTGACCCTTCACCCACACATCCACTACACACTATCAGTCCACCTATAGGATTGACGTAAGCCTCACCTTTTCCACTGCAGGCACCCGTTCACTGCTGGTCTCGCGCACGCGGAAGGCGAAGACGATGACGACGCTAACAGGCAACACAGTACTGATAAAGCGCCCCGTGTCCCGACTGTCCTCTAACATCCTCTACACTACACACAAGACATCATGGTAAGTGCACATGTAGACAAACTGCTCGACGAAGCGTGCTAACATGACCTCGACAGGCTCAATCCGGGTACGTACTACTAGACAAACAACACCGCGCCTCAGAGCTGTCGCATCCCGACATCCATATCCAACTGCCCGCGTTCCATACTGCACTACCCGCACCGACCCATTCCTGTTCATCCACCCCCACTAACGCACCGCCAGTGTTTCCGTCGCGCCCGAGTGCATCCAGGCCTTCAACGAGCTGAAGCTCGGCAAGGACATCAAATGGATTATCTACAAGATCAGCGATGACTGGAAAGAGATCGTCGTCGAGGAGTCGTCCAAGGAGGCAAACTTCGAGGTCTTCCGCGAGAAGCTGCTCAACGCGAAGAGCAAGGACCGCCGTGGCAAGGAGGGCATTGGTGGTCGCTATGCCGTCTTTGATGTCGAGTATGAGCTAGACTCCGGCGAGGGGAGCAGGAGCAAGATTACGTTCATTAGCTGGACGCCAGATGATGCATCGCAATACGTGAGTGCCCAATTTACTTGGCGGGGAGAGAGAGCGTGATAGTGGGGTAGCTCAGGGGCATGTGCTAACGAATGATAGCCCCGCATGATGTACTCGTCCTCAAAGGAAGCCATCAAGCGCGCTCTGAACGGTCTCGCCGCTGATATCCAAGCCAACGACGCCGACGACATCGAGTGGGAGAACATCAAGAGCCGTGTCTCCAAGGGCCGCTAAATACATCATACTATTATCGATTCCGCGCAACACTAGGCAAAAGAAGGGGAACAGCTTAGTGACGACATTATGAAACAAGCTCGAAAACGTTGGCAGCGGAGGCAACAAAGCAAATTGATCGGGCTTGGATGGTCTGAACGACGAGCATGGTTTACTGCGGAGCAGTGATGCTAGTTTCTTTGCATTATCAGGCTGTGTATCTTCTGATGAGCTCTAGAGCTGGTGAACTGTCAATCATGGACATAAATTTGGTATCAAGTCGCTAGCATGCTGTGATGTGCCCTGTGCCCTGGTCCTATTTACGTCCTCGAGTCCCTATTCGGCCGAGTATGCTCTCGGCCATGTATGCTGGTATCTTATTTGCTCTCATTCCAAGCACTCCTGAACACACCTACTAGCCTCTCGCTCTCCTGTTCGTCTTTTATCCTCTGCAGCACGAAATTCTTCAAGTCTCCCCAGAACTCCTCCGTAGCAACGAGCTCCTTCCCACTTGGTCCAACCGCTGCAGCACCAGTACCTGACGACTCGCCGACATTGCCAGCTAATCCCTTGTCCGCCTCACTTGGCGCAACGGCAGGTGGGCTTGTAACTGGCGGTGTCCCTCCTACAGCGGCTCCACCCAGTACCATGACACTAAACTCGACATCGCCTCCCGCCCCAGTCCCGATAATTTCCGCGACAGTCTTTGAGTCCATGACTGGCTTCTTCTTGTACAGGATCTTTATTTTGGCAGCTGGTATGGAGGTTGATGTCGCGTACTGCTGCTTCAAGTCGTAGATGGAAGTTTTGGAGGGGTCGATGGAGGATAATGAGATCGTAGGTGTGCTTGGTTTCATGGGTTTGAGAGATACGTTTATCGTGGACGCTGTGGAGGCATCGCGAGCTGTACTGGTAGATTGGGGGTTTGGTCGAGAGGGGTGAGGCGGGTGTGGGAGGCGGGGAAGCGTGTACTGTGAGGTTGTTAGGCTGGTGTATATCATCATGGGGTGGAAAAGCTTACAGCACCTTGCGCAGGGTACTGTCGCGCATCTGCGATGTGATCTGAAGAGAGCTTTGCCGGACGCGCATCGAGGGCACTGAGGAATGATTTGCAGAATGCGAGTTCCGACATAGTGGGCTGCTTCTGGTGCGATCTGATAGAGAGTAACACTTGATGGTAGCCTTTCAGGTAGGAGATAGCAGCGCGTCACCTGGGACGATTTTACGGAGGATTTATGGCGATAGAAAATCCTCAAGGTGTTCCAAATGTAGTGAAACAAAGCTCGGTAACAAGAGTTAAAGATGACGATGGTCGAGATGCGGGACACGGCGCCTCGTTCTACCGATCACCGAAGGCGGTAAGAGGGAAGCTGCGACCCGCCTAAAAGTTGCCGAAAAAATCCAGCAAAAGTTCGAGGTCCGAGCAGACATCGTTGAATACACCCTCCACCTATTCTCTCCCTTACACCTTAGTGTATCAATCGTCGCCATGGGTCAAGGTCGTCGCATGAAGAAGCAGGGCATGCCCGAGCCATTAGACGAGTCGCTTGTTACACGGAAACGAAAAGACGCGCCGGCTGCAGTAGACCCAGAGCGAAAGAAGAGAAGCAGAACAGCGGCTAGAGAGGCTAAAGAGGCCAAGGCCAAAGCTGCACCACCGAAGAAGGCTACAGTAGTCAAGGGACCCAAAGTCAATGGAGCCAAGACGAGGGTCAACGGAAAGCCTGCGAAGAAGTTCGCTCCACCGCCATCCAACGATGAAGACGAAGTCTCGGACAGCGCAGATGCCATGGAAGATGACCTACAAAACGTAAACGTCACTGGACTCGATGCGCTTGGCAGTGCATCTGAAGACGAGGACGAAATTGACGACGATGCATTCGATTCAGATGTCATGGACTCGGACACAGACGTCCGGAAGGCCATGTGGTCAGATGACGAAGACGACGAGGACATCGAGGAGAAGCTCACAGCGGCAAACATTGCAGGTCTATCGCGAAAATTGGACATGCAGAAAGCCATCGAAGACGCGGAGGCACAAGCTGAGCTTGAGGAGGGGAACATGCAGACGAACATCGCTGGAGAGAGGCCGAAGATCTTGGAAGATGCGGAAGACGAAGAGGGACGCCCGATAACGAACCTCGTCACACAGGACATACAGCTCCTCCGCACGCGGTTGAACGACACTATCCGAGTTCTTGACGATTTCAAGAATCTTGCAGAAGAGGGCCGATCAAGGGCAGAGTACCGAGCACAGATGTTGAAAGACATTTGCGCTTACTATGGCTACTCTGAATTTCTTGCCGACAAGCTCCTCAACCTCTTCCCCCCTCGCGAAGCCTTCGCCTTCTTCGAAGCCAACGAAACACCCCGCCCCATTGTCATTCGCACAAACACCCTCCGCACACATCGTCGTGACCTCGCACAATCCCTCATCAACCGCGGCGTACAACTTGAGCCTGTAGGAAAGTGGTCCAAAGTCGGTCTACAGATTTTCGAGTCGCAAGTACCTCTTGGTGCTACACCTGAGTATCTGGCTGGCCACTACATTCTTCAGGCTGCTTCTTCGTTCTTGCCTGTCATGGCGTTGGCGCCACAAGAGAACGAGAGAGTGCTGGACATGACTGCCGCCCCCGGCGGTAAGACGACGCATATCGCAGCGTTGATGAAGAATACTGGGTGCATATTTGCGAACGATGCGAACAAGGATCGTTCCAAAGGTCTGATCGGTAACATTCACCGTTTGGGAGTCAGGAACAGTGTTGTCTGTAATTACTCTGCGCTCGAGTTCCCGAGGGTTATGGGTGGGTTTGACAGGGTATTGCTCGATGCGCCTTGCTCCGGCACTGGTGTCATTGCGAAGGATGCTAGTGTCAAGACCGTACGTATAAATGCTTCTCGGTACCATGACTTTTTACTAATCCGTACAACAGAACAAAACCGAAGCCGATTTCATGAAGCTGCCCCATCTCCAAAAGCAACTGATCCTTTCGGCCATCGATTCCGTAGATCACCACAGCAAGACGGGCGGCTACATCGTGTACTCCACCTGTTCAGTCACAATAGAAGAAAATGAGCAGGTCGTGCAGTATGCATTGAACAAGAGGCCTAATGTCAAGCTCGTTGAGACTGGACTTACGTTCGGCAAGGAGGGTTTCACAAATATTGGAGGCAAGATCTTCCATCCTTCGATGAAGGTAAGTCATTCTTACTTAGCATTGTTTGACTCGTTACTGACTGTTTACTAGATGACGAGGAGATACTATCCCCACACGTACAACGTCGATGGCTTCTTCGTTGCCAAGTTCAAGAAGATCGCTGCCACGCCACTCAACGCTGTGGGCGCCAATGAATCAACCAAGCCCAAAAGTAAGACTGCGACAAATAAGGTCGTTCAACTCGAAGTTGTTGATAATGCCCCGATTCGTGAGGAAGGCGACGAGTCCGGATCAGACTTTGGTGACTTTGATGAAGAGGAGGATCAGAAGTACATTGAGCGTGGACAGGCGAAGGATCTACGTAGGAAGGGCAAGAACCCGAAGGCTGCACCGCCGCCAAAGGGTGACAAAGCTGCAAATGGAGCTGAGAGCAAGAAAGTTCAAGAAGCCAAGAAGGAGGTCGCTGCTGTCAATGTTGAGGAGCAAGCTAACAAGAAGGAGAAGAAAGCTGATGGAACAAAGGGGGCCAAGGTTGCCATATCAAATAGTGTAAGCAAGAAGGAGAAGAAGGCTGGTGGGGCTGAAGTAGCTAAGCCTACCAAGTCGAATGGCGTTAATGGTAACGGGGGCGAAGCCAAGTCGAAGAAGGAGCGGAGAAAGAGCGGCGAGAAGAAGAGCAAGGCATAGTTGTACCTATTAGCGGTTGCTGTCATAAAGCGAGCGAGACTACGAATCAACGAGATCCTGATTCGCGAATACTGTCCACCAGTCTACTTATATGCACAATCTTAATGTTCTCAGATCATATCACTTCACGTTGTATACAATTCATCAATCACTACTACATGCATATGTGATCGCCGCTATTTTGATGCAAGTAAATACACACATGAAAAGTGGTGCATAAGATTCTCGAGCGAAGCGATGACTTTGTTCTAGGCACCGGTTCTCTGGCAATGGTATAAGGAACCTAGGCCGTTTTTTGTGGTGCCGCGATGGGATCTCACAATCAGGCAACAAAGCGAGCATGTACAAACCCTCATCTTTAGAGTACAGTATACGAGTTAGCGATAATAAATCACTCCACGAGCCTAGGCGCGAAAGGCTGTGCGGGGGTCTACTTTGAGTGCGGTGATGATTAAGTTTTACACGCCCTGGTGCACATCTCTAGAAACAGTGGGGTTTGCGACAGCTTCTCCAGACCCAGGATCTGAATATGAGCTAGACATGGCGCATATGGGGTTCCAAGGGGTGAAGTGGTTTTGTGGGTGGGAGTCTGCTGTCTGGGGAGTGTAGTGAGATGATGGGTTTTCTTAGTGTGGCAAGAAAGGGCTTAGGCGCCAAGGCCCGGTTAGATGTGGAAGAGGCGTGCGTACCAAGGTTCGTGGTGGTGGAGGAGGAGGAGAGCGGAGCGTGAGTAAGGCAAACACGGACGAACAAAGTTTGCTCAAAGCTAATGGTCTTGGCTGATTTAGTCGCGCAAAAGAACAGCTGTGCGCACGGTCGAAAGGTGGTAAACTTTCTCAGTGAAGTCTATCGGGCCGGCTTTTCTGTAGAGCTCCACTCCGCCCATGTGCGATGAGGTGAGATCGCTGCGGCAATTGTTTGTAGCACGGATATTGCGCAATTTGAACTTCTTTCAGAGGAGAACTTGGCTTTACAGATTCTGAGCTTGATCATGAGATTGCCAGCTGCTATTGCTGTGCTGTTTCGATGATGAGGTGGCTGGAGAACTTGGCCGACAGGATCTCCCGCATCTCATGCACTCCACACCTGGGCAAGACGATCAAGTTCCAGTCACATCACCTCTTCGCACTCTTGGAGCGCCTCTTTGCACTCGTTAGGGTCATGCCATCGCTAAAAGCCAAGATATTCGGCAGGTGAGCGTCGGGGCGCTAATGTGCTTCTAGCATCGTTGTCCGAAACGCGTATTCGAGTGGAGAGCCAAGAGCAAGAGCGCGACCCCAGATGTCTGAATTTTCACGATCAGATCTCTTTTAGACATCACATGGCCTTCTCCTGGATAGCTGGAGTTTGCCGTCCCACGGGGGGCGCAGCGATAATGCGGAGCCTCCAGCGGAGACTACACGCTACGCGCACGCTATCACCCGACATCTTGCCGGAGCCCACGGGAGCCATTAGACTCAGCAGAGCCTCCTTTTAATCCAACGTCAACCTTGCAAGCTTATAACAAAGCGGGAAACATCGCGTCTGCCCAGCCTTGAGACGCATTCGTACAGGCCGGGATATGACGATCCGTGCTTCCCGGATGCTTGCACCCATGTCGTAGTCAGCATGTCCACGATCCGGCCGCTGACAAGCACGCCAAGTGCAGCGATCAAAGATTTATTGGCCCATGGTATTCCTGGGCGAGCATCGAGCATGCAGAGAACCGACATCACGGGGACAGATTCTGTAAGGCGACTTTGAAAAGGTAAACAAAGCGAGTGGCGCTGGAAGCGGCATCTTCGGAACGTATGCCCAAGAGGCCGGAAGCGGATCATCGTGTATTGCGGGGAGAACACTTTTTATCTACCAAAACTTCGCAGTCGTAGCGGACATTTCACATCATTGAGATCATCGAATACTCCGAGTCTTTAATGCTGAAATAGTCGGACCGGCGTGTTTCAAATCCCAGGCCGAAAACGTGCACATTCCTTGGCTGACGTTTGCATCTTCTGCCGGAAGAAGCAACTTGACATGGCTTCATGCTTCGCCGAGCTTGCTTGGCTGCACCCAACAATGGTCAATCTCGGTCCGACTTCTTTGTTCGCTCTGCCAACTACTTTCTTATTGGCTGTATAGTCTTTCACTACTCACGCCATGAGCAGTCGTTGTCGTATTGTTCGCCATCCATGTTGGTGGTGCAACGGTCAACCGCGTGCTGGTTCTTGGGTGCAACTTGGCGCGGAGCGACGGGCACTAGGTCGAGTTTGAGACCTAGGCCTGGGGGCGATGATGGAGCACGCGCATGATGAGATTTGTTCGGTAGATAGAGGACAAGGGTAGGGCTTGGTTTGCGGGGCCGAGCTTGGGAGGAGGGTTGCTTTGGAGTTAGTTAGCATTTTAGATAAAGAGCTGGGGTGCGCCGTTTTGGGAGGGAGTATCACTCTCACGCACGTCGACTCTTCCCACCTCGACTCTTCGTAATCGGATTTCGACATTACCATACAGACAAGATGGGTCTCATGTTGAAGCCCCCGGCGGATACGGCTGGCAAGGCATGGTAAGCTATGTCGACTCTCGCTACTATGAACACAGCTAACAGTCTCTAGGCCAGCCATCCTCATTGGCCTTTTCGTCGCATTTGGAGGTGTCCTCTACGGGTAAGCATGGGTTATCATATATACTGTCAACATGAACTAATACCTCACCACAGATATGACACTGGTACCATCTCCGGTATCCTTGCCATGGATTATTGGAAGAAAGAGTTCTCAACAGAGGCCGACCTTAGCATAACAGCATCCCAAGATTCCCTCATTGTCTCAATTCTCTCAGCCGGTACATTCTTTGGTGCGCTCACCGCTGCGCCATTGGGTGATCTCCTCGGACGTCGTATTGGACTTATGCTCTCTGCCGGTATCGTCTTCAATGTTGGCGTTGTCATGCAGACTGCCTCGACTGCACAGCCTCTATTCATCGCAGGACGTTTCTTTGCTGGATACGGTGTCGGTCTCATTTCGGCTTTGAGTAAGTCGCATCCTTTTCCCCGGGTAGCACGAGTTTTCGAGTTCAGAGATCACGTCGCCAACGCTAGCCGAGATCTCACACTACTGAGGCTCTACTGGTTATCCTGAATCACATTTTTAGCGTAGCACTAACGATAATTCTAGTCCCCATGTATCAGTCCGAGACAGCTCCTAAATGGATTCGCGGAACGATTGTGGGAGCATACCAACTTGCCATCACCATCGGTCTTTTCCTAGCAGCTATCGTCAACAACTCCACCAAGGGCCGCAATGATTCGGGATCATACCGTATTCCGATCGCTGTACAGTTCCTTTGGTCTATCATTCTCGTCGTTGGGTAAGCAGTCACTATAAGCTCATCTCGAGCTAAACTAACAATAATGACTAGTCTGTTCTTCCTTCCCGAGACTCCGCGCTATCTCATCAAAATGGACAAATACGACGCGGCTGCTCAAAGTTTAGGAAAGCTCCGCCGCTTACCCGTTGACCACCCGGCTATCGTCGAGGAATTGAGCGAGGTCCAAGCCAACCATCTCTATGAGATGTCTCTTGGCAAGTCTACGTACCTTGAGTGCTTCAAGGGTACTCTGGGCAAGCGCCTCATGACCGGATGCCTTCTCCAATCATTGCAGCAGTTGACTGGTGTAAACTTCATCTTCTGTAAGTCGATTGTCTCGTTCTACATGAAGTTCTCATTCTAATCGCGCCCAGACTACGGCACACAGTACTTCCAGAACGCCGGATTCCGTAATCCCTTTATCATCCAGGTCATTACCAACTCTGTCAATGTCGCATCCACCCTCCCAGGTCTTTACATGGTTGAAAAACTCGGCCGTCGCAACCTGCTCCTCTTGGGAGCTGTCGGCATGTCCGTATGTCAGTTCATCGTCGCCATCACTGGAACCGCAGCCGGAACAACTGTTCTACCAGCTCAGCAGGCAGCCATCGCCTTTGTGTGCATTTACATCTTCTTCTTCGCCAGCTCCTGGGGCCCTGTTGCATGGGTTGTCACGGGCGAGCTTTTCCCATTGAAGGCCCGTGCGAAGTGTCTGTCTATGAGTGGGTAACATCCATTCGCAATACATCAGAGACATACTGACTTTTAACCCAGCTACCGCATCCAACTGGCTACTCAACTGGGCAATCGCATTTTCTACGCCTTACTTGGTTGACGCCGACCATGCCAATCTACGATCCAAGGTGTTCTTCATCTGGGGATCATTCTGTTTCGTCTGCATTGCCTTTGTGTAAGTTCAACCATTGTTCCCTCCTCCGTTCCACCAAGTTCTCAGACTAACATCCACTTAGCTGGTTCATGATCTACGAAACCAAGGGTCTCTCCCTAGAGCAAGTCGACGAGCTCTACGGCGTCGTCAACCAAGCATGGAAATCCAAGTCCTTCGTGCCCTCAATCTCGTTCCAGGATGTGGATCACGAGAAGCAGCGCCACATGTCCCTCAACGACATTGCGCAGAACCAGGAGAGGAAGCGCAGCGTCCAGCATGATGAGACCGTGCCGGCTGCCCATGTTACGGAGACCAAGATTTAGTAGTTCTCCTTGAAGCATTGGAGAATGGATGGGGATGTTAATTCAGAAACGGAAAGCTGAAAGAGCTCTTGGAGAAGGTGATGTGTGGTGTTGGCTGGCTTCAGTAAGATCTATAGGTCTGAAAAGCAGTCGAAAACCATTAAACCACATCACGCTTCTTATTGTGTATCAAGTCTACCATGCTTGATTATTGGCGGTTTATATGCGCTAGCGAACTTATTTCGATAATCATCTGATATATACCATCAAACTTCAGTTCAATCAGTCGGTTACCTGTGAATATCTTGCACGTGACGTTGGAGATTCAAGACCCAACCCTCAATAAATTAAATAACATTAATCAATAAATAACCCCGCGTAATTCTTGCGCTAGCATCCTCTCACTCTTCCAGTTCTGGTCATGAGCGTATCTTCGAATCTGCTCCACACAGTCTATGTCGGTCCGACATGGTCTCGGTTGAAAATGTGCCGAGAATCCTTCCGGTTGGATTATGCAAGAGAACTATAGCAATGCCTACGCATCTATCAAATTAAACACTCTAGCAGCTATCTCTCCTTAAGCCCTTAATACTATGTAGAATAGCATTAACACTGTCTTACAACGAAATCCGGCCTCTGGTCAGTATCCAGACCACGTTGGATCCATCATATTGTTGAATCGTTCCCAGAGCTCACTGTCTGTCCCCTTCACCCCTGTGTTCCATGCCTCGTCGGTATCCAACTGATGAATCCAACCCCGCTCTAGCTCTCGTCTCTTCTCACCCCCTTCCTCATTCCAATCATCAAAGATCTTCCTGAACTTTCTTCTTCTTGCTTCTACCTCTTTTGTCAGATTGTTCTTGCGTTCTTCGAAACCATGTTGTAATGCGTGAGGTAGGATCTCAGGTCGTGCCATGAACATCTCAACGCCATGTGCCTCTGCGGCATGCTGCGTCCACTGTCCAGCTTTTTCGAAGTAGACATCGCATCCAGACGCAGGGCAATGAAATGGCTCAGGATGCTCCTTGCCGAAATAATGTCGATCTAAAGCTTCGATTGCGACCGCGCCGAGGCCTGTTAGTTGCAATTGGATCTTCTCTTGTTCGTGCAAGAGTCCCTTGAATTCACCAACCGGTCCATAAAATCTTTTAGGAGGCATGAGAACAGTCTTGCGTTCGAAACCAGACGTAGTGACTTTTCTCCATTCGCCGTCATCTGCGAGACGATAGAGTACTCTGTGCCAATTCTTCGCAATAGGAGGTGCAGTCCGCTTTTCGCCACCAGAGCTCACCTCCACCAGTACTAAAACCGAAATCTCGAGGTTAATTGGGCATGTCTCGACAAGTACCTTTAGAGAACAGGCAATAGGCTCATCGTTTTGATATCGAATAGTCAGCGATTCCCAATTCTTGTTGACCACTACCTTTTTTGCGCGAGGAAATCTCATTCGAAAGGTCCTCCAAAACTCTCGGGCCTTGTTGTAATCAAGCTCTAATACATCGTCTTGACGAATAGGAGCTATTTTATCATCAGAGCGCAAGTCGTACTCGATCTCCACATTTTGTACGTAAGCCATAAAGGACAGATCGTAGCATGTATAGGCTGAGTGCCCACCTCCAAAGAGCCAGTAGGCCTTAATGAGATAGTATGTATCCGAATCTGACCAGAATCGTTTTGCAGCTTCGATGCGAAGCATAGATGCGTACATCATCTTGTAGAGCGTAGGCGCAGAACAGAAGTCTAGGACGTGGAGTTGAAGCTCTGTAGAAAGCTGACTAAAGCGTGATAATAGGGTAGCTTGCGATGAAGTGCAGGGTGGATCATCTTCATACGTAACATATAAGTGGAATGGAATGCGTCCTTCGCCGTCGATTGTCATGTGGAGGTCCCAGTTCAGTGGCTTCGTCCATGGAGGCTTCGATAGCGTGGCGAGTAGATTGCAGACACCTTGCACCCACATTTTAGGCTTTGTGGTTGAGAGGTCCAGTGGACGCCCAAAGGAAAGTCTTGCACTTGTCTTATACGGTGCGCGTGTTCGGGGTGAAAGTGTCACGGCAATCGTTGACCGTGCGCCAAGAATGACAGCGCATGTAACTAATATCAATCACGTGATAGAAGCGAACTGTAAGTCGGTAATGATATGTGTTCGAACTTAGAGTAGTGTGTATGAAGCAAGAAAGTAGTGTTTCCATTAATAAGAGTATTCAAGATACTCTACTGACTAAATGCTGCAACGCTATGCGCACAATCATCCGCTATATGTTATACAGATTCCCTTTAGCGTCATTATCCACCATCCGCTGTTGCATGTCCCGTCGGACCTTGCGATGTGTCTGTTACGTATTAGCCCAGCTGGTCCCATGCACAGTTATAAGATGGAATACTCACAATCCATGGTCACAAACGCCCGATCTACCTCATCTAATCCCTCAAGACAATATTGTAAGGTCTCTGCAACATCATGACACTTCCTTAACGGCGCTTCCTCAGGCATCAACACATCAATCTCCACGCACACGCCATCACCCGCGTGATAGCACTTGATGCTCTTGAACCCTTCTACTAGCGGCGCAAATCGGTACGCCATGTACATCATCTTACGCTCCACGCGGTCACTTGCCGCTTCGCCTGTCAGTCGGGTGACGTTCTCGAGACATGTGCCTGCCCAGTCGTAGATGATGAAGAGCGATAGGATGGTAGCGCCTACGGGATCAAGCCACCAGACATTGAGCTTGTGGCCGATCAACGGGAAGAGAAGGGAGAGCGTATTGAAATAGACATCCGTTTTGCAATCTTGCGATAACGCACGAACTTGGGTTGTCTTCACCCGTGCGCATCCGATCCATATGGTGCCTTTCGTAACAATGGTTGCTACCATGGCAAAGATAGCCGCAGGTGGTAGCTCGGCTACGTCGCGGTCACCGCCTGGTAGCAGCTTCTTCACGGACTCTTGCAGAATCTGCATGAAGGAAATAACCATGATGATTGAGAAGACGAGAATGCCGAGCGGTTCAAGACGTCGCCGTCCGATGGGGAATTTCTTTTTAAGCTTCATAAGTCGCCAACGCACTAATTTGTTAGTAGTCCAGATGATGATCGTACAGAGTAGGTCAAGTGCAGAGTCAACGAGCGACGCGATCAAGGAGAGCGAGTTTGACCAAATGGCAGCTACGCCTTTAGCCGCCAATAGTAGAATATTTACTATGACGTTGATCTATTTTTCGTTAGCTAAGTACTTTGTAGGGGACCTCTGATCTCACATTGATAGCCCATCTCACATGTTTCGCGGACTTGGCTCGCCTCGCTCGTTCATCTTCTGGGAGGAACGGCTCCAGACTCTCACCGCTAATACCCAACGGCCCTCGGTCTTCCGCTACGCCGTCATGGTCGGGGTCTGCCGGGTTCATGCTGTCGACTATGTCGTCTGCAAGTGAAGAGACTACCATATCGACTTCTAGCCAATCATCTAGACGCTGGTTTTGTTCCTTGTAGAAGGCACGAACCTTCTTGTTCGCTATGCATTTGAGCTGTAGAGATACGTAAGTACTACACTTCATAGAAAGGTTCTTTCTGTGCTCATACGCTTTCGTCGCTTTTCCTGTATTTCTCCAGGGCGGCATGGTCGACGTTTTCAATCAGCTTCTTCTTCATATCCGTGGCACGATGCTCCCTCAGCGTCTGCTCGATCGCATCACGGAACTTCTGTCGCGGGCGTACAGGATTGATTGAGCCATAGCCACTTTCCAAATCGACACGTTGATACTTGTTGAAATCGTTGCCTTTGCCATTTCCGTTAACGTTGCCATTGCCGCCAAGTAGGTTGCGCCTAGTTCCGACCATGGCTGTACAGGCTGTCCTTTGTTCGATTGTTGAGCTTCGTTACTCTCGGTGCCGTTGATGTTAATGGAAAACGGAAACGGAGGCCCTAAAGAACGGAAATCCTTCGGGAATAAAGTAAAGAAGCACAAAAGAAGCTGGAACTAGACGAAAAGCAAGATCAGAACAGGACCAGATACGGTAGCGCCAGAGAGAGCATCATGACAATGAATACCTATCCCCATTGCCGTTAGTATTGCTCGTCGTCCCTGCATAAAACAAGACAATTTGGGGGTCCTGGGTGTCTTCGACGTCGTAAATGACATCACTAGCGTCGGGAATATGCGGCTTTGCGTCAAGACGATCCACTTGGCAGGCACCGACCGCATGTTGCACCTTCATAACGTGTTCCATGTTTTCGCGTTAGATGTTGAGAAGTTCAAGGTTATGCGTGGGGCTTGAGTGCGCCACAGTTTGAGAGGCTGAAGTCACTTACGTCACGCAGTATCCTACGCGGAACATCATTTACGCCCGTAGAGCCGCGGATCTGCGCAAAAGACACAATAATCACGCCCCACTATTGTACGATCAAGACTGTGAGTTTTGAGATATTCATTGTTGTACAATTAAGAGCATGAAAATTTGAGCTAAACCTAACATTCTCGGCTTGAGAGGTGGTCTGACTCGCATTACATAAGCATGCCACAGAACGCTGGGCGCAGGATGTACCTAAGCAGTAAGCAGTAAGCATCAAGCAGTAAGCAGTAAAACGTCCCCGCCGATGAATCCTCCATGCGAAATTGCTTCTGGGCACCGCGACACATATAACCATCGTGATTGTACTGTTCGAACACAGTACGGTTCACGCCCAAACAATCCCTCCTCGCCATGGCTACTCCACCCGCCCGCCGCCGCTACAACGCAGCGCTGATAACCGCCTTTACGGTTCTGTCTCTCGCAGCAGCCTGGTCTATGCGCATTTCAGCCCTGCTAAACAATGTCCCCGTCGGCTTTGATAAATTAATTGAGACAGGCGCCTTGCCTAACGGGACGCGATTCAAGAAACATTACACTGGCATCAAGCCTCTGGACGAAATGTTGTCGTTCTTGGTCGCTGCTTTCCTATACGGTCCAACTGGCTGGAATGAAGTATTTTATTGGCAACAGTTGCACTTCCTGGTACAGATTACGGCGATTGTGGCCATCATGAACGTCGAGGCTTGTCGAGAGAGGAATCGCGGGAGTTGGCTGAAGTAGTGAGTTTCCACTTGTTGCTAGATAGTGCGTCAAAACTGATGCTAATGAGCTTTCAGTACTGCCATATTCGCTTTCGCATATCAGAACGTTGGCGGAGCCGTCATCATCCCGATTTGGTGGATTTTGCTTCATCGGGCCTCGGCTGAGAAATCGTACTTTTCTAGCGGACGCATAGTCCCGCTACCATACGCGTCTCTCATACTGCCAGCTACGGTCGCAATCTACACCATCCCCAGCATCGCAATGTATGTCCCTGGAATAGACTTGATCAGCCTTCAGAATCTCCTCGCATTCTGGCAATTAACCCCGCTTTTCGCCAACGTTCCATTGTGGTTTGCATCACCCTTTGTCTCCTCTGCCCCGGCAGCAGCCTCAAAGACGAGGAACGCAGATCTTCCGCATCTCAAACTCCTCTACATTGCTACGTTCTTAATTAGCATCGGAAGCCATTGGTTCGCCATTCACGGCATTATAACATCCACGAACCCTGAGGTTTCGCTCTCGGCTGTATTCCTGCCTAGCACGTCTAAGTGGAAAACAACCCTGGACTGGGGCCTGGTGTGGATCTTCCAATGGGACTGGTTGATTATTGCGATAGTGCATGATCTCGCTGCTTGGATCGCTGTGTACGACGTACAGCGACTAATTCATGGTGCTGCCACCAGCGCGCAGTTACTCCAGGGCGCCGGTGCCATCGCAGCATTGACTTTGCTTGGAGGGCCTGGCGCAGCACTTGCTGCTGTCTGGGGATGGAGAGAGGAGAAGTTAGCAGTGATTGAAAAACGATTGAGTTCTGGGAAGAAGGGGCTTTGAATGTAACGGGCGAACACACTAAAATGTCCATTTGATTGAGTTTGCATTTCGCAACTAAGGGGAGGGCATCGTGCTAGATACCGGGACTCTATGTCTCCTCAGTACCGGTTTAAGAAGTAGTCTGACAAAACCTGTACATGCCCTCAACGTTCCATATTGCCCTTCTTTCCTCACATGCATACCATCTTCCCTGCCCTTTCCCGGCCCTTAGCTAGACCCGCCTAGGGCTTCACTGCCGGTTGCCCATATTCCTCGCCACCCCCCCCCCAAATTTGCCATCCGAATCAACTCCTGTCGGTGGAGATCTACCATCTTCTTCCTCGATGTGACGAGTATCTCGCACTCTTGCCTTCCGTATAATTTCATCATCAGATACAACCGTGCCTTGACTCGCTACAAAGCCGGCGTGGCTATGTCTCTCCGCGTTAGCAAGTGCTTCGTCTTCTCCTGAGATATTTTCGGCCTCGCCATGCTCTGAATTGGATGTCTCCCTTTGTTGAAGCCTTTCCGATAGTACTTCGAGTATGAGGTGGCTAAGTTCAACTCGGAGGGTAGCAGTGCGCCCGCAAGGGCTGGAGCTAGGGCTGATACTAGCTGCTGGATGCTCATGCTGGAACTGGGGATACCGCTGATGTGGCTGTTGTAAAGTTGCTCTTTGGCAGTGACCGTTTCTCTCCTGTGGTCCCGATTCTTTTATATTGTAATTTTTTTGCTTCTATCAGCTGAAGTTTCCCTTCCTAGTGGGCACGAGATCTCTATGAGCAAATCGCCGGACTCCCACCATGTCTACGGTCTAAGTTTTTTGCTTCAACTACTCGCACTAAGCTAAGACGAAGTTTTCACGAAAGCAGTCGCAATCTTCCTATCTAATGACAAAGATAGATTACTCACACCTTTGCGATAATAGGCGCCCAACCTTCTTTCACGCATTTTAGTAGCGGAGACTCTAGCAGGCTCTCCCAGTCGTCATCCAAAATACCTTCAAGCACGTCCACACCGATGTCCACTAGTTGCTGTGTCCCTTCTTTATCCGTCCACGCAACCCTGGTCGGCCAGTAAGCAACATGTACAGCCCAATGAACTGCCACCCTCCTTAGCCATCCCTTGCCAAGCGTTTTGTGCGTGTTGTCACTTTCTCTAGCTGCAGCATATGCGTTCAAAAAAGCAGGAAGCAGACCTCTACCACCTCTAAAACGATCGAGTAGAAACGCTTCGGCAGCGAATTGGCCGACATCAGTGGCGCTGGTGCCGCGGCGTACCATCTCCCAATCCACGATAGTGAGATCCACTGCCTTCTGTTGCGAGGTGTTCAGCTTTACGAGAACGTTGCCAGGCCAGAAGTCTCCATGACAGACACATTCATCGTCTGTTTCGAGAAGACTGCCGAACTCTTCGTTAATGCGGTCTGCGAGTTTTGTGTCGTGGCCATGTTGCGAAAGTGCTGTGTGAAGGTTGGTGTATGAGTGGCGGTAAATTTTGACCGCGATTGGGTTGTTCTTATTGTTGCTCGCGGTAGGATCTTGACCGAGTAATGCGAGCGATATCTCTTTTGAACACATATGCAGAGCGGCAACCCACTTGGCCAGTTCTTCACCGACTAGACGAATATTGAGTTTTGAGTCGTCATATGCGTTCTTGAGGTTCCGATCTCCGCCATCTGCAATACAAAGAAGTTTCCGCTCTTGGTCGTAACTTATCAGACGCACAGGATGCACAGCTGTTTTCGGCAGTTTTCGTGTTATTGGGCTGTCGCTATTGGCAGGTGAGAAAATGCTCAAAGCTCGAGCTTCGTAGTCCATGCGCGTGGGGTCAAACGCAAAACTCTTGTTGATGTGAAGGTAGGGCGCAGCGTGCTTGAAGATACTTTTGTAGCCATGAATGCCAACTATGCGGTATACGTAGTTTGCAGTGCCACCTGAGAGCAGCGTCACTTCCACCTCTTTAGACCTCCCCACAGCCTTTAGATAAGCGCGGATACCATCCTCAGTGGTTAGATCGTGGGATGACATTATTGCTGAGTCCTCTCGTGTCTAACTGAGCTAGCTAGGGGGGACTCTGAATATGTGAGTTCCAGCAGATGTAGTGAGCCTAGAGATAAATCAGCACCCAATTTTTTGGACGTAGGATACCCTGAATTTTGCTGTGCAAATTGCTTACTTTCATTCACCTTGAAACTTTCTATTTCACTAGGTCGATCGAGACGAAAAAGCTGGCCGTACATATATACCTTTGCACCCAAGGCTTCACATACAAAATACATCGTTTGAGTCGACATGAGTCATTTGCCAAGATCACAACAGTGAAAGAACAGAAGTGGGGCTCGTGGCGCTAGGACGAAGTTGGAAAGGTCGATTTTCCCCTCAAGTGCTGGGCACCTGCGCTGACCGCATTGCTCGTAATCTCATGGCTTACCAAGCTAAGTTTCGTATGTTAGATGATAATCACTTTGTCAATTGAGTACGACCCCCAAAGTGGACGAGACTAAAGTGCTTGTTGAATTTGCACACTGGTCAATACAGCCCCGTAGGCCCGGTAAGCATACTCTTGATCTAGAGGATTTCCAAAGCGCTTACGCCCTAGTTGAGCTATCGCTACTCTTCATCTACTTAGGTCATCAGACAACATTCGATCACTAAACAATACCAACTCGCAGTTGATATCACCTTCCCCCGTTATCCCCTAAATTTACTGTCCTTGCTCCATGTCCACAACATACACCGCTTCACTTTCCTAACTTCTATGCCACTTTGAATCTCGCAAGTAGCCAGTATTCCAGCGCTGCTCAACACCAAAGCGACCATGTCTCCCATCCCCGTCATCGTCTGCGGGAAGAACCCCAACATCGCGAAGAAAGTTCGCGAAGACTTGCTGCCGGAATACGATGGTTTGCACTCAACCTAGTACGTCTTACGTCCACAGTCTAAGTAACTCAGTGATCCATATCATCCTCACTCTCGAAGCCGGCACTTTAGAGATTCCACGCCTTCTCTCCGGCAAAACACCGGAAAAGACCCCTGGCAATCACGGCTCGCAAAACTATACGCAAAAGCCAGTTGCCATTGCCGTGGGCGGCGGTTTTGACAACGAGGCGTTTGGTCAGATGAAAGACGCGTCGAAAGATGTGCAGAGCGTTGTCTGGGTGCGCCCAGACGTGAACTACAGGGCAGAGATGCCGGCGTTAAGCGATACAGAGGCCTTTGGCGCGGCCACCGCGGTCAGAGTGAAGAAGTGTTTGAACGAGCTAAGTGTGGGGAAAGAAGGGGGGAAGACAGAGGGTGTGTTTTACTTTTGAGAGGGTGTATTTGAGGAATCGATGACCAGACTACGAGGCGTACACGATCTCAACGCGAGTCTACTGTTTCCTCACAAACAACACCAGCCATCCCAAAAGCCGATACACAAACACAATGACCAAAAGGTAACCCACATATCTCCCCGTATCCCCCGTTTTATACCCATAACTACCCAACACCGCCTTCCCCTCAACCAAGCACTGGTCCTGCAGTGCACTCGGATACATACACTGACAAACCCCGTCATCTTTAACCGTACATGTGTAATCCCTCCTGCCAAACTCATTGACCATCATACCGCGGAAAACGTAGGCTTGGTAATCAATATAGTGGAAAACATACCGCCAAAACACATTGAGCGTTTGCGGCTGCACCATAAACCCATTGACACACATCCACAGCCCATTCGCAAACGCAGTAGCGGCAAGCGCTACGACGAATATAGGGATGAGAGAAGATAAGAGTACGACGAGCGATTCAGCAGCAAGTAGATCGAGAAAAAGCCAGAGCACCCACGTGAAGAATCCAGAAGCAGTCGGCGTAAAATTTCCCAGCCAATACGAAATGAGCGAGAACAATACAGTAATGAGGAACAGGTACGGTATGCCGATGAGGAAGTTGGCTGTTATGAAGGCAGTGGGTCCGTATAACCCGTTGGCACGCTCCTTGGTGTAGATGCTGAGATCCTCAAGGTACGCGGGGATGTAGGCAACAGCCATAAAGGACATGAAAGCTCCCCCGAAGAAGATGGCGTTGATGAAGGCTTGGATGTTCGTCTGCGAGGGGGTAAGGCGCAGCCACACGGTTCCCATCATTATGGCGAGCCCCATGTACATTGCGATGCGGATGCCGTAGACGACGACGTCGCGGTAGGACTTGATGAACGAGCGATGAATCAATGTGAAGGGTATGAGGAATGGGTTGGCGGAGTCGTGGTGGCTAGCGACGTCTGAAGTTGCGACCAATTGCGCGGGCTTCTGAACTGCTTCGTGAATCTTTTGTGACAATATTGCGGCTTGCTGTGACTTTGACCAGGAGGTGTGGAGGTGCTCGAGTTGTTGCGCGGATTTAGACGTGTCGCGGGAGAAGTCAGTGTTGACTAGTTGGATGATGAACTCTGCAGGGTTTGTGTAGAGCGGCATCTAAGGCGCTCAGTGACCGAACTTATGACACAAAAAGATAGCATGCCTACTTACGTTGTAACCAAGACTTTCGAAGTAGTCCTTGACCTCGGAAACGGGGCCATTGTATGCGACCTTGCCACACGAAAGGAGCATGAGCTTATCGAAGAGTGCAAAGGTAGTCGTGGATGGTTGATGAATGGAGGCAATAACTAGGACCTATAGCATTTTGGTCAATAAGCTACCCAAACATGTCTACGATGAATTGCATAAATGATTTACCTTGTACTTCTTCGCAATGTCCTTCACAAACTTTATAACCTCAAAGCTTGCTGCCGAATCCAGCCCACTAGTCGGCTCATCCAGGAACAGAATCTTCGGACTTGTAATCAGTTGACTAGCGACACTCAGTCTCCTCTTCTGACCACCCGACACGCCTTTCCGGATTGGTGTGCCGACCAGCGTATTAGCCTGGTCTCGTAGCCCGAACGCTGAAAGGAGTCCTTCGATTCTAGTCTTACGCTCTGTCTTGCTGATAGAACTACGGCGTACTAATTAGTAAGGGATGTTTTTCTCCCGCACGTAAACATGCCGGTTTAAGGATAGGGGTCTTAATCTACCTCGGAAGCGCGAGTTGTGCCGCGAAATAGAGTGTTTCGCGGAGGGTGAGGGAGCCGATGAGCGCATCTTCCTGTTCGACATACGAGCTAAGTTTGCGAAAGGTTGCGAGCGATGTCGGCGTGCCGTTGATGCAGAGCGTCTGCTGAATAGCGGCATTTGATGTTGCGGCTCGATGTGCGAGTACATCGAGGAGCGTGGTCTTTCCGGAACCACTAGTCATAAACTCAGGTACAATTCAACTATGAGACTGGACGTGAGCGAAGTTACCTTGGACCCATCAGTGCTAGCATTTCCCCTGCTTCGACCCTTCCATTGATGCTAGATAGAATGTCAAGAGGCTGCTTCGAACTTCTGTCTTTAACTGTGACCGTAATATTATCCCAGCTAAAGCTATGCACAGTGTTATTGGTCAAGTGTGCATAGTCTGAGTTTGCCATGGCTTTCTCAACGTCTTCATAATGCTTGGACGGTGACATGATGACATCGACTGATCCAGACAGGGATTAGAAAAAGGCCGAGCTGAATATATATGAGGAGTTGGTACAAAGGGAAGTAACAGAATCGGGGAAACAGGACAGAATGATGATCTACGAAGGAAGTTCTACACCGGGCACACGAAACTATATGAATGTAATATCCCATCGCAAAATTACTTTCCGTCAATGTGGTAGGAGTGAAGTTGACCTCGGCGACTGCGAAAGTAAGCGGAGATTTCGTATCAGCCCCCAAATCTTACGCCTAGCTCAATGGAGGCAAAGTAGATGCGTTAGCATCAAAGTAAGCAGCATATGCACCTACAATTGACTGACGTAAAACGTTCATCTACCCTGCAGAGTATGGGTAGAGGGTCTTCCAGAAATTGCTCAGAAATTTGCTCTGCATAGTTGACTGGAATGAAAGTTTGATACCGTCGGTGACTGCTACTAGTATTCGTGCTGCGTTCGGCCCCCGAGCGATGTCGTCCGTGTCAACGCCAATTCTCGTAGCCTCTAGAACTATTTACGGGCTCTAGTCGATAGCGGTTGCTCTAATTGGGCGGAGCGACAGACTTTCTGCTCGGGCTGAAATGGTGCGTGAGACGACGTGTTGATAAACCCCTGCTTATCGGTGACATTCGAGGGCAACCTCGCCGACTACCAACTTTCATTCTACTTTCGCCATTGAGTTACACTCTGAGCATGCACGCGATGCCTTGTAGCGGCTGACAATACCTAATATTTTGCATTCGGATGACGGTATAGTACAAAGTGCACAACAAACCCTAATTTCTAGCTTCCACACTATAATCCACCCTTTCAAACCTTAATACATGAATTCACTAATCTCTAGCAACTGCGCGTCCAGAGCCCTCTTCGCCTGTACACTGGCTTCCCGGTTCTCTGCATTCACCCGCTCCTCGTAAGTCATCTCTAGCAACTTCTTCACTTCGCTTTCTCCAAACCTCTCCCCAGGCACGCCGAAGTCCTTGCCGTATTTCTTCGCCCGGGCGACGATCGCATCAGGACCCGCGGTAAACATATCGAAAAACATGGCGGCGTATGGTAGTGTGGCGCCGTCTTCAATGTTCTTGAGATTTTGCTGGAGGACGAGAATGTTGAGCTGCATTAATGCGCAGCCGTCGGTGTTCATTCTGTCGATTCTGGTAGTGCAGAGGGAGAGGAGGTAGGTGTCCATGAGGGCGGCGAGACCGCGTGTTGTGTGGCTGTAGGATGCGGTAGGGATGTAAGTTGATACTTCGGTGTCGAAAGAAACAAGGGCAGAATTGAGCGATATAACGGCCGGGTCAGGGTCACTGAGGAGTGAGTCAATGTACAAATTTGGCTGGATGCTAGCGTGCAGCGAGTGCAAGATCGTACTCCTGATCGAGAGATATAGGGTACGGAGGACGCGGGTGCTAAGGGATTGGAAGCTTGAGACGACTTTATCGAATTCGCTTGTCGAGATTAGCGTGCGACAAGAAAGAGTAGAGAAAAGACTTACGCAACAGTCTCTGTGCTCAAAGGAAGATACACAGGCGCACCCTCTATCCTCGGCTCAGAAGACGACAGCATTGTCCAGCGCCTGTTGTGTCTCTGGCCGCTGGTCTCCGCTTGTGTCGAGTCCGATGCTCGATCACTGATGTGCCGTAGCTGTGCAATCTTCGTGGCAAGCCACTTCATGCTTGTATATAACAGGCATAGATTGATGATGCTCTTCTTATCTTGAATCATATCCGCTTGATCTAAGGGTTCTGTCTCGACTGCCTCAACTAGAAGATCAATCTCGTTCTCAAGTAACTCATTGAAACTCTCCTGGTCGGTGTGATCAAGCTGAACAAGGCGGCCAATGAGCTCCTCCATCTCCTGTGACTCTGCCCAAACGGCAGGTGCCTTCATTCGCCGACCAGTTGAGGTTGGTTGCGAGCGGTTGACTAGAGTATGGTACCAACCCATACACTTCTGCGCGTAGGTACTCATTTGACTGACGATAAGCTGGGAGAATGCTTGGTCGTGAGGAAGGTTATCAAGCATTTTGCAAAAGGCGGAAATCAGAGTGAAGAATTGTGAGGTTCCCTAGAAAGTTAGCATCTAGGAAGTATTTCTGTGGACCTGAAAGTACCTTGAAAATAGGCTTTTTGGAATGTCTTGCCCAATGCGGATCTTCATTGAAAGAATCAAGCTCGATGAACGTTTGCGCACAGAGCTCAATAAGAGTCTCGTCCAGCTGTGGATGGAACACGTTCACCAAGAAATCATCTAGAAATGAGGTCAGGGTGCTCATGACAATGTCTGAACCCGGGGGTACAATCTCCTTCAGTCTATTCAAGAAGTCCAGCGAAGGTGGTAGTAATATTCCCATGTTGAAGACACTAGGGGCAACGAGTAGTTTATGTCCGGTTGCACTGCCATCAAGGCTGGTGTTGGTATGCGTAGATATAGCGTTTGACTTCTTCGTGTCTGTTACAAGCCCAGGGACGACCAATTTCAGAAGGTGCTGCAGGTCTTCTCGCTCCTGTGAGAGATCGGAGGATTTCGTATCCATATCGGCAAGCTTGAACATGCGCTTGCTCCTGTCTCGTGGAGCGCGTGAGAACACACTACCGACCGAGGTCTGGCCCTGACCGCTTCGGTACAAGGAGTCGCCATCTGTTGCGAGATAATCGTGTAGTATGGAACGCATCTAGGTCTAGTTAGTATGCATAGAATGAAGATTGAGACTTGTTCTTACCTCGCTTTGATACAATTTCCATAGTTCCTTGAAACCTCGGGTTAAAGTCCCACTCGACGAGCTCAGGCCTTCGCGGCGGACAATACCTGCAACTACATCGTGTACGGCTCTGTGACTTTCAGCAATGGCCTCAAAGCGTGCATAAAGAGTCCAAAGTAGGTCTTTGAGGAGAGTGCTTCGGATGTCGTCGCTTTCGATCTCTGTCTTAGATTTGCCACCTTTCCTTGCCGCATAAGCTCGCAATATACTTGGGTGCCGTTGGGCGACTTCGTTGTTAGATTTCTCGACAACCTTGAAAAGTTCGACAGGCAGACGCTGTTCGATGGTATCAATTGCTTCGTCCAGACGCCCCATCTTGTTGAGCGCCTCTATTACAAGCCGGATATACTGGAACGTGTCTGCCTCCGGATTTGGCGTGGAGTCGTCGGTCATCTGAAAAGATATTAGTTGGGTACCATTTGGTGAGTGAGACATGCATACCGGTTCCGAAGTATCAAGGCAATCTAGGAAGAAATACAATAACCGGCCTCTCGCATCGGCCTGGGCGCGCTCCGATATGTCGCCTTTGACTTGATTATGCGCATATTCCTTCCATCGGTCCTCGCAATAGGGTGACTTGAGATATAGATGGCCATGAAGTTCCTCAATCAAGATGTCGGTGAGCGAGACTTCTTGGTTGGTGAGATAGGTACGTAAGTCAGACAAAGCACCTATTTTCTCCATTTCGGATTTGCGGATCATGCGGAGGGCTTCCTGGAGGATATCTACGGCAGACAGGAAGCGTTTCTCCGAAATGCGAGCCTCGAGTCTGTCAGGAACAAGCTGTAATTTTTCGATGTTGTCGAGCATCTGTAGCATCTCGTCATAGTTCTGAGAGGCTGTGGCGAACTCCTTGAGCTCAGGTTTAGCCGTGGAAAGGTCTGACTTGGCTGATGTGAGTGAGGCCTTCAAGCTCCTGACACGGTGTTGAGAGCTCTGAAGACTGGATTGGATCTGATGGAAAGTACCAATGGAGCTGTTGAAGCCCTGGTGGTGCTCATTCACAATTGCCTTTAGAGCCTGCTGTAGTTCGTCGTGTGTTTGACGGAATTGACCGGCCTGGCTTGCGAGTCCAAGCGAGCTAGAGTCCATGAGCTTCAAGGCCACTGTGATGGGGACACATTGGTCTTTAGTCATGAAGTCCCAATTTTGCTGGATATACTGCAAGACTTGGTCGATCCGCTGGCTGCCTGGGCCATAGTTTGCGCCCGCCCTGTTGCGGCCCGCATACTGCCTCTCTCCGCTGCGTCGATGTGCCTGGGTGCGCTCGAGGCTGGTAGGGCGTGTGACGTGCGGCAGTTCCTCATTGCGCTCTGAGACGCTTCCATAGCCAGCGGGGCGACGGTCGCTGTCGGCACTGGGTCGCCTTGCATAGTCGTCCTCTCTACTGATGCCACCATATCCACCAGGCCTGCGATCGCGAGCGCGTTCGCTGAGGGGTGGGGGTTGTGCGTATTCGCCTTCGGAGGCATCCAAGCCTCCATATCCGCCGGGTCTCCTTCTCCGCTCGCCGTTGTCATCGTTCAGGGCGCCATATCCTCCTCCTGCTCCTCCTGCTCCATTGCTGTAGTTCCCGTTGGTAGAAGCGCCATTAGCTCCCGCCCGCGAGTAGCCAGGGTTGCGCGACATGACGCTTTCAGATGTCGCAAGTGGATAGAGGCCGTATTCTCGAGGACTTCAGGAGCATCGTGTGCGAGCGAGGGGTTTGCGCACCGATCTAGGCGTGTGCAGCAATGGCTGTTGCGGGGAGAGTCCGGGGGTGGTGTAGTTATTAGTGGATAGGCAGCCCAGCAGCACACACAGCACAGTACCCGCACAAGCACCCTTGCACATCATCGAGAGCATTCATCGCGCCAAGACCTCCGTTCACGCTCCGCAAGTTCTGAACCTCTCAACCCGCGACTCTTTCTTTGTCCACTCATCAACGCAGGCTTCGAGCAGCCTCGCGCTTTTACTCGCCTCCACCGTCCTCGCCCTGCTATGTCGCGTTGATAGCCTCACTACCCTCGTCTCACCCTCGACGACCTCCAACCGCCGCCCCGTCGCGACATCCTCTCCCTCGACATGGCCGCCGTATACGCCAACGGCGCAAATGGCGTCAACGGCGCAGGCAGCATGTTCCCCCCGCCGCGATACTCGGACGTGCCCAGCGCCATCACCATCTCCGTCGCCGATGAAGAGGGAGGCCAGCTCGATGTCGAGATTCCCCTCGACGAGGACATCCAAGACGACCCAACCGAGCTCTGCGCCATTCTCGAGAATGAGAAGAGCTTAACTTCGACCTGGGTCAAGGTCGCCGTGGCCTACGCGAAGCACAAGAAGATCCATGTCGCCATTGACGTGCTGAGCCAGGCCATTCATGTTTTCGCAAGGGCGCGCGGCGAGGACAGGCTCAGCATCCTCAACGGCCTGTGCTGGCTATATCTGCTCAAGTGTCGCGAGGCTCCGCGCATCATGTCAGGTAGGCACACCCCTTCATTCAAGTCACTATTTAAGCAACCACTTACATCTACACGCACAGACACGCAAACCGATCCCGACACCAAGACCAAAGACTTCTATCTACAGGCGGCCACCAGCGTGCTGAACGATGCCTCCCGAATCAGCCCCTCGCACCCGCCCCTGTTTCTCGCCCGCGGCGTGCTCTACCTCCTCCGCGCCTCGCTACAGGGCCCCTCGACCACTGCTGGAACCAACGCTATCAGTCCAGAGCGCATGGAGACGCTTAAGCAGGCCGCCAAATGCTTCGAGGACGCGCTGAGGGCATCCGGCGGGAAGAACCTCATGGCCAAGATGGGCAAGGCCCGCGTGCACTACTCCATGGGCAAGTGGGCCGACGCCCTGAAGACATACCAGAACGTCCTTGAAAGCTCGCCAGACCTCATCGACCCCGACCCGCGCATTGGCATTGGCTGCTGCTTCTGGCAGCTCGGCTTCAAAGACGACGCAGCTGCCGCCTGGCAACGCTCTCTCGAGCTGAACCCAAAGTCAAAGATAGCTCTGATCTTATTGGGCATCTACAATCTTCAGCTTACGGCCAATCTACCCTCGTCCGACCCCAAGTTTGTCGAACTGTACAAGAAGGCAACGAACCAATACATATCGCCCGCGACGAAGCTAGACAATCAGTTCCCTCTAACATGTGCAACGCTTGGAAGCCATTTCCTCATCCGGAGGGACTTTGCAAAGGCTGAAACTGTTGCGACACGCGCCATCGAGCTGACCGACGTGAACGCCATAGCCAGCGATGGCTGGTATCTTCGGGCTAAGAAAGCGCACCATGAGGAGAACACAGCAAAGGCCGCAGAATACTACTCCAAGTCTGACCAGGCCCGCGGAGGCGAAGAGCGGGGCTTCATACCAGCCAAATTTGGACTGGCTCAGATGAACGTCCTGATGAGCAACTACGGTGGCGCCAAATTCCGTTTAGAAAAGATTCTCCAGCAGTCGCCCACGCTCGAGGCGCAGACTCTCCTCGGTACCTTGTACGCCGAGGATGTTTTTGCCGCCCAGAACAGCAAGTCCGCTGAGGACAAGTCAGCGGAACTGAAGAAAGCCCTCAAATACCTTGAGACCGTCCAGAGCGCATGGAAAGACCCCAAAAAGAAAGTCACACCCGATCAATCAGTGCTCCTTAACTTGGCCCGACTATACGAGGCTGACCATCCCGAGAAGAGCTTAAAATGTCTGGAAGAGGTCGAGCAGATGGAGCTGGACGCTATACCAGACGAAGACTATCCCGAGGATGTAGAGGAAGAGTTCGAGCTGAAGGCAGCTCTACGCGAGCTCTTACCACCCCAGTTACTTAACAACATGGGCTGCTTTCACTTCCAGGCCGAGCGTTTTGTTCGCGCTCGAGAGCTTTTTCAGGCTGCTCTCAACGCTTGCGTCAAGGCGGCTTCTCGTGACGAGACAATCGACACTGATGCGCTCGTTACGTCGATCAGCTACAATCTTGGTCGCACTTACGAAGCCGAGGGCATGAATGACGAGGCCAAGGTCGTATATGACAATCTGCTCAAGCGCCACACCGACTATGTCGACGCCCGACTTCGCCTGACCTACATCTCTTTGCGTCAGAGTCCCCAAGACGACGGCCCACGTGCCATGAAAGAGCTGTTCAAGGAAAACGAGGACAATATCGAGGTACGAGCTCTCTACGGGTGGTATGTGAACAAGTCGAAGAAGAGAACGCAGAACTTTGCGACAGATGACGAGCAACGACTTTACAAACACACCCTTCAAAAGTCTGACAAGCACGATCGTTACTCCCTGATGGGTATGGGCAATATCCATCTGGCTATTGCGCGTGAGATGCCTAGGAGCTCAGAGCAAGAGAAGGAGAAGCGGCGGAAAGGCTACGAGCGTGCTGTTGAGTTCTTCGACAAGGTGCTTCAACTTGACCCCAAGAATGCCTACGCCGCTCAAGGTATCGCGATTGCTTTAGTTGAAGACAAGAAAGACTACTCGGCAGCTCTGCAGATCTTCACCAAAGTCAAAGAGACACTCAAGGACCACAGCGTGTTCGTCAATCTTGGTCATACTTACTGCGAGATCAAGCAGTATGCTCGTGCCATCGAAAATGTATGTACAACAACCTTGCTCTATGGTCTACTTGGCTAATATCACACAGTACGAAGCAGGTCTATCCAAAGGTCGACAAAACGACCCCAAGATCCTCGCCTGTCTCGGCCGCACTTGGTATCTCCGTGCTCGCCACGAACGCAGCATTGCCGCATACCGCACCGCCCTCGACTACTCCAAGCAAGCCCTCAAAGTCGCCCCCTCGGACCTCAACTCCCAATTTAATGTCGCCTTCATACAGTTCCAAATCGCGCAAAACATCATCGCGCTGCCCGAAAGAGACCGAACCCTCGAAGAAGTCGATGACGCAACCCATGGTCTTACTGAAGCCATTGAAGCTCTTGAAAAGATTGCAAAGGAAGAAGCGCCACCATTTCCGAGGTCAGATATTACTTCCCGTGCCAATATGGGTCGCAACACCATGGCTAAGCAGCTTGAGCGCGCCCGCGACAAGCAGGCTACATATGAGGGTGAAAATGCCAGTAAACTCGACCAAGCCCGCAGACTCCGTGAAGTGGAGGTACAACGCCGTGAAGAAGAGAAGCGAAGGGTGGAGGAACAGGCCATTGAACGGAAGCGCAAGATCCTAGAAGAACAAGAACGAGTCATTCAACGCGATCGCGAGCTCATGGAGAGGCGTGGCGACGAGGAGCGGAGACGTATGGAAGACGACGAGGACAAGGAACTGCGCAAGGCTGAGCGACGAGCGCGTGGTCCCAAGGGCCCGAAGCGCAAGAAGAAGGACGCCGACTCTGACACCGATGGCCTTGGTTCCGGCACCGATGACGAACCGCGCTCTCGGCGTCGCAGGACCAGCGCATCTGGTACTGAAGGCCTTTCAGATGAAGAGCGCCCCCGCGAGAAGAAGAAGAGGAAGCTGGCCAGGAAGAGCGAGCCCAGTGGCAAGTACAAATCGGCCGAGTTCATCGACGACGACAGCGACGACGGTGATGCAGATTTGCCTGCCGACGACACGGAGAAGGCTGATGCACAGCTGGTGAGCGAGGATGAGGGCGCTGCTAGCGTTTCCGCCGCACCGCGACCGCGCAAGGGCCGTGTGGTCGATGACGAAGATGAGGATGAAGATGACGGCATTGCGGCGCCCAAGGCAAACGGAGATGTAGCTATGGACGAGGATGAAGACGAGTAAAGTGACGAAAGAGCAAGACCTCGAACTCAGCGGCGTAACATTTGGCATCTATTCTTCTACAATTGCATGCATCAGCGCCATGGCGTTTGTTTAGGGTGGGGAGAAAAAGACTTTTCCCAATATGGGGCAATTTGTATACCATTTATTCTACAAAAAAAAGCTTCTTGCTCGCATTGCCTGGCATATCTTTCAGATGTGTTTTAGATGCGCACAGTTAGCTACCCAGCTTGTACGATATTATATAGATGGAATATTAATCGAGGTTCATTGCATTACTACTTCTTGACTTGAAGGGTCGGCGATTCGAGGTAGCTGTCATAGAACACAGTCTCTGCGTGACTTTGCTATCAAGGATATCTATTTACACACTACCTGGACAACACGTTGTGTGTATTGCACCAGCATAGAAGTGTTCCTCACAACGCCCACTCATCTCTATTATCCGACGCGCTAATAAACGGCTCATTGACAAGTTTAACAGCCAGCTCGCTACAAAGTACACTGCACATTCGTTAGCAAATCTATTCAGACCTCATTAGTGGTAAAAGGAGTAAACGTACCAGCTCGACCCAACAAGCGCATCCAACTCTTTAATCGCCTTTTCCCGCTGCGCCCCCAGCTTCGTACCCTTCTGTACATCCATCTGCAGCTCTGCGATGCGTTTGCCCCTCGCGATACCCGCAAGTTCGACGACCTTCTTCGCGAGGCAGTCACTGTGGAATGCATGCTGGCAAGGAAACACGAAGAACTGACGAGCAAGAAGAGGTAAGCCGCAGATGTAGCAGCGCTCGCCCGGCTCGACAATGGCATACCGTTGCTCGAGAGCCTTAATATCGCTCTTGATGTGCTGCGCCGTCGACTCCGAGTCGTCCATTTCCTGCTTGAGGCTATCAATCTTGCGACTGTAGTCTTCGAGAGCGGTGCAGATTTCCTCTTTGAAGTCATCAATTACGGCAAAGTCCGGGAAGAAGGGAATCAAATCTTCGATGCGTAAAAGATCCACCCGCCGCAGGAACTCGATAGCTGTTTTGATGCCCGAGGACTGGGATATGACTTTCTTTGCGATGGCGAGCCAGAGCTTCTTGCGCAGAGCGGGCTCGGTGTTGGATCGGTCGGCGACGTTGCTTGCGAGGTCTACTTCGTCGTATTTGAGCGCTAGGTCGACGGCTTGCACGTACTGGCCCATGGAGCTGTATATGTGGACACATGACGAAACGCGCTTATGTTGGATACATAGGCGGAGAGCGAAGTCGGCGTCGTAGTTTTGTTCGTGAGCCAGCGACTGGCCTTCAAGATAGGCCAGGAGCGCCGACTCGTCGGTCGTCGGATGTGATGCGTATATGGAGATGAGGGTGTTGTGAATAGCAGCATCAGTGGAGTTGTGCTGGTTGATTTCGAAGAGCAGATATCGAACCGCCTGGTTCTGGCTTAGGGCGACTTTGGTATGATTGTTATAGTTCAGAAACGCTGGGATCAACTTCTGTGCGTCAAATGTCGAATGCCTCATCATGATGTCCACCAATTCGACCGGTACATGCGCCATTAGGACTGAACTGTACTTGTAGAATATCTCTGGGTCAGTCTGCCTCTTGAGAACGTCCAGTGACTCTGGCCACCGCTCCCGCTGAACCCAATATGATAGGACATAATTGTAGTCATTTACCACTGTAGCAAAGTACAACAACTCTTCTTCCCGACCATGACTGCTGACTATTTCGTACACGGTTTTGCGATCTAGATCTGCCTTGTATTTGGTCACGAAGTCTTGGTACTCTTTTCTAATGACAGATAGTTGGTCGTGCGTTTCTGCCGCGTTCATACTTTCAGAAAGTTCGGCTTTTGTTGTGATGGTATCGTCGAGCGTATTGAGCTTTGCCATGTACAACTCAATCAGCCATGTAGCCACCATGGTTCTTTGCATGATGGACGACTTCTTCAACGTGGAGAGCTTAGTGAGTAGGTACTTTCGTAGCGCGTCTTGTTCCCCTTTGTCGATGAAAGTCAGCGCTACTTGCTCGAAGGGTTTGGTGCTTCTTCCGTAGACTGTGGCAGCTTCCATATACTGGCTCTTGCCAACGAGGTAGTCGCCGGATGCCGTGGCGACCGCATCCTTCTGTGCCGACGTCTTCGCATACTGTGAAGCTGCATCGAACTGTTGCGCCTTGAGCATGATCTTCCAGACGTCCCTGTTCTCGTCTGTGATAACAACCTCGAAAATTTCCTGGGTAGTAAAGAGCCAGTAAGTGTTCTTTTTAACGTCGGCAACCAGCCCAAGCGCACTTTGGCCAGGCTCTAGCACAACTTGGTCTAGGACAACAGTATCGTCAAGGCGATTGATGGCTACAATCCTTCCCTCAACTAGCTGAAGAATATGCCACTGGCTGAGTATCATAGACGTGACTGCATCCTGTGTTCTTCTTGTACGTCCGCTAGCGGTTTGTGAAGGCGAGATCAGCGATCTAGGCACCATCCTTGAGTCCCCTAGAACCTTACCGCCAAGCTCAGACGCGTCTTGCGATAGATATAGCTTCCCATGGAACACACCTTGCGACGTAAGCCAGCCGAATATCCTCTCGGCATTTGAATGGTCCGTATTTGGGTTCTCTTGGCTTTCTGGTGAGACTGCAAGAAGCGAGGTGGCGGTCGGGGCCGCATTCGGAATCTCATGCACTGTAGCAGACTCGGATTCGAAGAGCTTGGAGAAGATCGATCCGCTGCCCTCCTGTCCTTGTCGCCCAACCTTGCCGGCGAAATGTAGGAAGGTTGAGGGTGTCGCAATGATGACTCTCCGCAGGTCTGTTCTACCGGGTACAGTATCGGTCCATAATCCTATTATAGGCCCATCATTCGTCCGATATACGCCCTTTAAGTATCGCTCTTCCCTCCTATAAAACTCCGACGAGGGCTCAATGTAAACCTCGTAAACATTCCCATCTGAGGCACCCACTAGTATCTCGCGTGTCGATGCGGTCGGCTGCGATGGATTCCAGGATACGCTCTCTATGACGACGCCTTTCAGCCGTGAGAGCGCTTTCGGTGTTCGCGATTGTGTGTGGAGGTAGTAATTCTCCGCGAGGGTCGTAGTTACGATGAGGTGTGATGCGGAGGGGTCGAGGAAGAGGCGCCTTATGACGCCAATCTCTGAGGGCTTCTTCGGTAGATCAATGTCTTTGAACGTCAGTGATCGTGCCCAGCGACTGTCAAAGACTCTCCATTGTCTACGAACCATCTATATCGGCTGGGCTGTCCAGATCTATGCGCAGAATGCGGCCAGTAGAAAGGGCGAGTATAAGGACATTGTTGGCCACAGCAGCCGCCACAAAGTCGGATGATATGTTGAACTGCAACGACACGCGCTCTATGTTGAACATGGGCAGCGACGCATCGTCTTGCATGTTGCTCGTGCTAGGCGGAGCATACCCGCTCGAGGTGTCGTACGCCATTCCGGCTTCAAAGTCCAGTTCTCCGCTATCGCGGTTCCGTGATCATGATTAGCGTAGATATGTGCAGCTCTGATAGCTCCCAGGAGGTTCTTGGGCCTACAATATCGGCGTTACGGTGAGTCGCATATATCAAAAGCACGTCGGTGACGGATGAGCTTGGAGCTTGGGCTCCGGAGAATAAGCGGGGATATATCGGCGCGGGACTAACGAGGTCATGTGAGTTGGCGTTCATTGACGTGTTTTAGCCTGACCACATCGCAACTTCTGGCTCACTTGCAGTCATAACAGAGGCCGCATAGAATCTTGTCACTCGATAGCTAGTTCGGCTCACATATAAAGTCTTTAACCGCATCCACCCAAGCGCTCGCCTATACGGCCGGCCCTTCCTGCCGTATATCCACAATGAAGCGCGCCTCGTACTCATCGTCACCGAAAGTTTTGTTGAACAGATCAGCACCAGCTCCACTTTGCAAAATAACTATCGTTTATCTGGCCAACCGATTCCAAGCATCTCCGCAGATTCATCAAGAACATGTCTCTCGTACAGCCGGGTTTTTCAACAATGCAACCTCGGGCGTGGTGGCGGAGTGGTTATCGCGCAAGACTAGAAATCTTGTTCCTTCGGGAGCGTCAGTTCGAATCTGGCCCACGTCGATGAAATGGTAGCTCAACGGATAGTTGTGGCGCGTATGCGCTTTTATTTTTTTATTTTTTGTTTTTCCCAAGATATGTGCGATGCGTCTAACATACATCACAGCCACCTTGTTGTACTCTGACTCGCGTATATCCCTCTTCGCGCAGGCGATAGATTGTTGGCCTGATCAGTTCGAGGGCATCACCTAGTGGCTGGAGTTGCCATGAGCGGAACAGGTGACGGATGTACCAGCCTACAGGATCGCCGTACCCCCCGGACATGTAGAATACAATTTCCGTCTTCTTGTTTGCAACACGAAACAAGTGCTCGAAGCCCTTCACTAATTTGTCGGGCTTTAGCTCGTCGTCAAAGATGCTGTCTCTGATGTTGAGGCGAATGTGTCGGACCGCTTCCGCAGGCACATTATCTTGTTCCCACACGTCCGTGGACAGAAATTTGGGCAGAAGAGCGTCTTCGGCGTCGAGAATGAACAGCCCGGTATGGTACCAGCGGTCCGCGACCTCCTTAGCGACAATATCACCTACATACTCGCGATATCTCCAGATGTCCCGGCGGACAGAGGGCTGCTCGGGGATGCGCGACCGCGGATCGAAAAACGAAGCGCTTACTAGCGGGTTGCTGCTAACTCTAGGTTGACCCTTCTCATCAAGGGGTTCGAATACGTGGTGCCAAAGTCGAGGTGGTATGAGCTGATCGTAAACCATGTCACGGAGCTCACGAGGCAGTGCGGCATGAAACTTCACGCAGAAAGCGAGGCATTCGCGCCTGCCGCGTTCGTAGGCTTTAGCGAAACGTTGGGCCTTCACTTTTCTACGTTTTGTCAATGAGCTGCGGCAGATATTGCTTTGAATGTTACATACTCAGAAACGGCGTGCCTTCCTCTAGCAACGTTGACTTGCTTCTGGCGCAGAGTCAATTTAGTCGACAGCCCTTCTTTTGGCTCCATAGGTATAGCCCTCGGGAAACTTCCACAACCAATTGTCTGCATCTTGGGGGCGTAAGAGTTAGTTCAGGGTCAGTACCTCAATGTTTGGAGCTGGGAAAGCCTTCCTAGATGCGTGTGATGCGAAAACTGAGGTTGAAAAAGATATACTATCGGAAAAGTCCAAGTACGATCACACTCTTGTTGTAGCCGACGAGGAAGCTCACTCGACTTGAAGCTATCGCGTTGGAGTTTATATGTGGGAAACAGATGTGGCACTGCACGACGCCAAGGCTTCGTACTACGCTTCTGCCTGAAATTCTCAACTCACCATTCGATTCTGCCTAGCAACCTACCGGTGAAGGGGGGCTTGTCCTGAATTTTCTAATATTGCCGCATAGTAGCTACTCTTTACTCTTTACTCTTTCGCGAATCGTCTTCGTTGGTCACGTTGGTATCGATTGACGCGATTGAATGAAGGGCTGAACTGCAGCCTGCAAACAGCTTGTTGGGGACAGCTTGTTGGGGCGCGTATGCGCTTTTTTTTCTCCCCTTTTTCTTCCCCCAAGACTTTTGAGGTGCGTCTAATATACATCACAGCCAGAGCAGTGGCTACCTCTTCACCCTCTACATCCTCACCTCTCATTACCATCTTTTCGCAGACATATAACAGATGACGGACAGTCCCTTTTAACCCTCCAATCTTCGAGGCTAGATATCACCAAATCTGCACCGAAATGATGCTCCCTGACAAATTCGCTTCGCTAACCCCACTCGACTTTGTTCCATACATCTATGAATCGATAAGAGTAGAGCGCAAACCAAGTTCTAAGGCCAGCGAAGCATGTCTCGGCCATTCAGAGGCTAACGGCAGTGATGAGAGAGACATTACGATTACCAGTGGTCTGTGAGGATAAATCCCAGACTTTGCCCGTACTTCAAGACGTGGTGGTTGTGTAGTGAGGAATGAGACCTTGGCGAACTGAAGATGCAATTACGATATACCAGGACACTGCTAGCTTGAGAGGATAGTTACTAATAAAGACTCCATCAGGGCTACTAAAACATCCGAATAATGTAACTGAAAAGCGCGTTCCCATCGTTATTTTAAAGCTGTGGTGGCGAAAGCGACCAACAGCTAGCAAAGACAACTACAGTCATAGCCGGTATTACAAACGTCCCAACTGCCGGCGGCTTCAACCGCTTGCTCACCATGCTAGTACCGACGGCGATCACAGGAACTATTGCCGGGTGGAATTCGCACCAGGTTGCTCGGAAGAAAGCCTGAAAGAGAACATATTCCGATGTCCAGTCCATCCACGCACAGACAGCCACGGCTGTCGATACACCCAATGCTGCATATGGAATAATAATCCCTTCATAGTAGAGTGCCTTGCCGTGCGCGTCCTTCGGTATCAGATCTGCAGTGATGTTGAATCTTGCTAATCGAGAGACACCGCAGACCACATAGAATATCAACACAACTTGATCCACCGGTGTGCGAAATCCAATAGAGTACAACATTATGGTTGGTGCCACACCAAATTTGATCTTTGGGAATATAAGTAAACAGAAAAAAATCTCCTGGAAAGGCACTAGCGAGATAAGGGAGCAAAAGGAAAATCCGTACCAAGTCCGAGAGGCTATCGAGCTGTTTACCCATTTCAGAGCATTCATTTCTCCATTTTGCAACTACCCCATCCCAGCGATCGAACTCATAGCCGAGGTATATAAACACGTGGGCAGTGATGAAGGACCGTTGCAAAGAACTAGACTCCGGTTAGCTACACAAACTTTTACTTTGGTTTCTGTTTCCACCTCCGCAAATCGCTGCATTCGCACAGTCAGCCATATCAGGGCGTATAAATCATAATTCTGGTAGTGTAGTATTCACGTACCATTGCAAAGGGTCACGTAGTCAGTGACCCAGAGGTTCCTATGACAAATCGATGTTTAGTTGCGTAATGGTTAAACCAACGGAGTTGCTGACCGGACTAAGTCAAACTCGACTTCTCGAGGAACAGCCATACTTCCGTTTTATAAGGATCAGAGGATAGTATTCTGAGGCAGAATCGAATCAATGAAGTATAGGAATTTTGCTGTTCGGCAATAGCAGTGCCAACTATTTTCAATTCATGCCCGCCTCAAAGTTGAAGACTCACAGTCAGATTTGATCCTTGCCGAGTCCCGTCTTTTTTAGGGTCAATCCCGCAGGTTTTACACATAACCCTGGTTCTTGCAGCCTTGGCAGAAAGCGGTCAGCGTGACGCGATAAGGATGGCTCATTAGGCCATAGTGGAGAATCAACATCCTTCCTAGTGGGGGCCAGTACTACGATTATACGTGGCTTGCACTGTGGCCAATAGGTCTTGCAACATGCCCCGCAATTAATTCGTATTCAGTTCGACTCTAAGGATTTCTGATCATCTGAAATAGCAGAACTAAACTAAGCTCAATAAGAGTGTTGCTTGGATTTGTTGAGGAAATGTCAAGTAGATAGCGCCGACTGTTGCGCTTTCATCAGAAGTTGGAGGCCGAACCATGAAAACGCCTGGAATAACAGGTTTGTCGTATCCTTCGAAAAGGTGGATACTGTTGTATTGTAATTTATACGAATTTTCCATGATCCTGGCGTCCTTGTTCGACTGTTCACGGCCTCGCCGACGATCGAGAAGAATACTAGATGCTTTTATGGCGATCATTCATTTAGGGTTACAATTGTAAGCCGGGTTGTGCTACCGTGACTGGTCTTCTGTTGGTTGTGTTGTGCCCACTAAGTGGATACTATTTAACATGAAGGTTCTGCCTGCGTTTGAAGACAATATCTCTAGCCAGTTTGGATTGTTATTCCCTAAGCTTTTGTCATATTTTCCCATCTCTTTGAAGCCCCGGTCTAGAAGCTTTACAACTACCATACACACTACAGAGAAGATTAGGAGGAAGATAGACATGTCTCTCAAACATTACTTGCAGGTGGCCTACAAGGAGGTTGGTCTGACTTCGGAGGCTGCACTCCGCTCGATCGAGCCATTGAAAGGAATCTTGCAGTCTGACAGCGAAAATCTTCTCCTGGTATACGGAGGCTCGTTCAATCCTCCACATCGAGGACACATAGATGTTATCTTATCAGGGCTGAGGCCAGAGGTAGCGGCAGTTGCGATCGTCATCCTGCCTAGTGAAGACTGGCACTTGAAAAACAAGATATCCAACAGTCACCCGGACTTTTCCTTCCACAAACACGCAGGGCAGATCTTTTGGGGGCCATATCGTCAATTCCAAGAGCAAGGGTGTGGGTATGGACAGCTACCTGGTACCCCTTCAAACCATTTTGCAAGGCCTTATTCCGGTTGACTCAGGCGGACGGATTCAAGCTGACATTTGCACGGTTGGTTGGTCCGGATAACCTAAATATAGAAGACCCCCTCAAGATCATGCCATACGAGTTTCCGGGTGTACTGGTCACAAACAGAGCCAGACATGTCGCTACCCACTTTCTTCCGGATGGCAAGCCAGTAGTGTGGAATGGATTCGGGCTGTGGTCCCGTAGCACGCATGGTTGTGGCAAAGGTCAGTGCATGCATTGCTCTTCGATGACACCTTCCTATTATAGCTGACTGGTCTTGGCTAGGTGAAGGAGAGGTTATTCAAGCCGATATTGTGCTATGGTCATGCACAGGTGTATGTGACAGTGAGTCTTTAAAGAGGGGCTGTGGAGACGGTCAGTGCATGCATTGCTTCTAAATAATGCCCCCCTCTAATAGCCGACTAATCTTGGCTAGATGAAGGGAATGCCGTCCAAGCTGAGGTTGTGCTAGACATATGTACAGGTGCATGTGGCACTAGCCCTCTAAAGAGGGGGTATTATCTTCAATATGCGAAAATTGCTTCCGCTGAAATCAGCTCGACAAACTTGCGACAGGTTTTGGTACAAAACCATCTTCTTGATGAAGCAAGCCTTAACCAGCTAAGTACGGAAGCTCTTCTAGAGCTCTTGGGACCGATCTTGCTGGAAAATTAACAATTACATACGTATTGTTCTCGAAAGGAGCTTTTTTTTAGTCATCTTGATATATTATTATCGCGTAAATGCACTGTGGATACAAAAGCGAATGGATACCCCTGAGGTAGCATAGGGTGTCATGAGAAGTATCAGCGGTTCCAGACAGGAGCTCATGTATTCAGATCCGCTGGTGTACCCAATGCAACTAATTGACTGGTCGACATATGTTATTTCTCATGTGTAGAGTTAGCCCTTGGTAATAATTTGGCCTGGCAATGAGGCCTCAACTAGCCCAAGCCGCGATCCGGTATCCGCGCGTCAAAACTGGCACAATCAGACCAAATTTCCAGCCAGATGCGGCGTGATATAAGCTCCTGTTACCGAAGGATCAATTCGAGGGTCGTACTTATCGATGCCCTCAACTGGAGCATACTTCTCGCAAAGATAGCACATGTTGTTGTAGGCACTACAAAGTCCGATTTGTCAGTCTACCGGATGTTAATATCTTGAAAGGAACATGCCACAAACGAGAAAAATCAAGAGAAGCTCTCACCTTTTTCGCAACGAAGTTCCTGGATGGCCCACTGAGTAATTTGGGTCATTTTTCAGACTATAGACTCTGTTCCGATCATTGAACTCAGCAACGGGCTCCTCTGCGGGATAGTTGCGGAGGTAGTGTCTAGTGTACTCCTTCGAACGGAAAACTGAGCTGAACTGACATCTCCAAATTCCCAATTTAACTGCATTCGGATTCAATGAGTATGCTGTATCCTTGATGAAACTCCCAGGTGCTACATGACAGTGGTTTGTGGACACTAAACGATGTTGGTAACCTGCCCGTCGCATGTCTGGACATCGAAGCCAACAATCCCGTGGGCGACTTACTAACTTGATGTAGTTGTGCGAGTCGCTCTGTGAACTCCGACGGGTCAGGGGCTGTCGTGACATCCATATCAACGAATTCAGATAGGTAGAAGTACGTAGGCGGATTTTCAATTTTGTACCTGCCGAATCCGATTGGCTTGGGCAGGCCGTATATGATCTTGGAAGATTCGTATTCTCCTTTCAACATTATCATGCCATGACTTTCGAACGCAACCTGGTAGAGTCAGAGCGTAAATTCCCACCAGTGAATTGTTCATTGTCGAAGGCTTGCCTTGAGAAAATAGATCGTGTTTATCCCATCATCATTCTTCCTAATTGCACGCCCGACATCCATGTTCACCACCACCACCTCTCCACCTACATCCGTCCCCACAAACGGAACCTCAACAACATCCAAAGCATCCTTCCCAACTCCAACCTCGGCCCAACGTCTCTCGGGCGTTGCACTAGCAATGATCGTAGTCTTCGGCTCTGCCGCGGTCTTTACCATAATCCGGTGGATAGGCCCACGCGCGCACCCGCTCGTAAGCGTGAACTACTTCGCTGCCTGGTCAACGCTTGTCTCCACGGTGTCCCTCACTCTCCCCATCCCATCCTTCCCTTCGTTTGCCGCACCCGCCAATCTCCGTCAATGGTCCTTACTACTTTCCCTCGGGATCTGCGGCTTCTTCACGCAGTTCTTACTCACAAGCGGTCTTGCGGCTGGGGGAATAGGGAATGGGGCCAGGGCGACGAACATGGTTTATACTAATGTGCTGTGGGCGCTCGTGCTTGATAAGCTGGTCTTTGGAGTGAATCCGGGGTGGTGGAGCTTGTGCGGGGGTGTGCTTGTTTCGGGCCGTGTGATTGTGGTTGCGGTGCAGAAGCAGCAGGGTGGAAGGGCTGGGATTGGGGAGAGAGATGTGGTGTTACAGAACAAAGAAGCGGTAGGAATGGTGATACCAAGGGGGAGAGGGCGCGGGAATGAGGTGGGAACAAATGACGAGGTTGCTATCTTCGGGGAAGACGATCCTGAGGATGCTGAAGAGGATTATTCTAATAGGATCTAAAAACAAAAGCCTACAAGAAGGTATACAGATTGCCATTCTGGTAGATAGTTGGATGAGATGTGAAGATAAATTGCAGGTATTATATTATAGCGAGTATGGTGTGCAGGTCGACGAAGACTTCATAGAATTGATAAAGTATCGTACCTTGACAGCAGCTGGAGCTGTGGAAGAGAAGTGATTTGGGGATCGAGGGCTGGCCCAACTCGGCACTGCACTTAGTGAAATACTTTTGAACTACCTGGCTTACGAAGAGGCAACAACAAGAGGTGAGACTGTAAACAGCTACACTACGAAAGAACGCTGAGGCTTCGTGGCGCACATCAACGCATTCAAAACCAATGTAACCTGCACTGAAAAACGCGTATGCATTGTGGAACGGACAGGGATTAGTAGGCCTCGATCTTTAGCGAGAGAAAAGTGTTCATTTAAACGTCCACTATCAATTTTGGTGTACTGCCCGTGCTGTCAATCCTTGCTTCGTCGTTATCAAAGTCTACGTTGAGTCAATTCCAGTGGTGACAGGTTGTCTATATCATAGTCACCTTAGGCCATATCTCTTTGTGTTAGGGGTCAGCACTCAAGCAACGCGTTTCTTCTTTGAAGAGGCGTGACACTCAGCCGAATCCGACCTGCCCTTCTTGAACTGTTAGCCCCCCCCCGAAGCCAGGCAGGAAAAACCCACTAGTTATGAAGAAAACGCTCGTTATAGTGGGAAAGACAACTTGTCATTAATAACTCATTAGTGAAGTTTGTTGCTGGAATTAATACATATCGTTAAGTTGACTTTCTTATTCTTGATCGAAAGGAGGACAGGCAAGTTCCTTTTGAATCGTTCCGCCGATATCGCGTCACATATTTTGTCGGCGCAGATACGGTGGCGGATGTGCTGAACAAGGATACTAGGCCCCGTGCCCTGGTTAAATCCATCTTCTGTGAAAAATGTAGGGAGCATTTTCAGGAATGCGGAGCTGAAGAGGAAGACCCGAGTGCGGTACAGCGCTCAACGAGTTCCGTCAGAACATCCGTGCTCATATCCGTGTCGAGCACCAGGATATAGACTGCAAGTCGGGCTTCGAAGAGTTGTGTGGTCACAAATTGATGAAAGCTACACTATGATTTCGTAGGACCCAAGTCTATTCTTCACGTCGCCACGTCTTATCACCAGTTGCTTATGTCTATTTGCACCAAGAATGTTGTCATAGACCATGTCTCTTACTTCGCGTGGTAGGACTGCATACATGTTGGCGTAAAGTTGGAGACGTTCTTGTCGACTATGCTCTTTCGCCTATGCGCGCAGGCTTTTCTTTATGACCTTTATCCATACATGATCTTACTTTCTTACTCGCCTAAGACCGCGCGGTTTAGGCGATCGGTCGTTGGGGGAGAAATCGTGGGTTCTTCTGTGATGTTATCGTCGGGTGAGTGGGAAGAGCTCGCATCGTGCCTGGGGCCGGAGCTCAGGCGCTGTTGGTGATGAGATCAGCAAAGTGAAGGACATTTGACTGAATTCGATATCTTCATATCTGTGTTTTAGCATTGCGAGAACGAATAGGGCTAGGGTATATGCTTTTCCAAATTTTGTCCCCTACATTACCCAAAAATCCCATACACACTCTCATACTTGACGATGCCCCTACACACGCTCAATATCCGCACTTCCCCTCATCCTGAAACCAGTATTCAACCTCTCCACCGGCGACAGCTGCATATCCGCACTCAGTCTGCCTGCGACGGCTGCTGTCCCATTTTTAACAACTACGCCATTCTTTTGCCCGCTCCTCGCCGTACTCCTACTAGTCACAGGAAGCAAGGACCCTCCATCACCCCAGCCATTACCTCGCGCGCCGCCCAGATAGCTCTCAATACTCCTCCTTCCATCCGGTCGGACGGTGCTTCGCCCGGCACTAAGTGTCTGTTCAAGGGTGCGCATGTCGGCTGTGTATTCGATATCCATTTTATCATTGCTCATAATTGTCTTGTTAGTACTGCCACGTCGCGCTCGACTCTTTCTCGCGCCACGGGCTCTAAACCGACGTTTGACTTCGCGGAAGAAGTCACCAATAGCATCGAAACTCAAAGCAATAGCAATGAAAGGGATCGAAATCGCAAGGCCGATGCCGAACATATACTTGCTGACGAATGACAATGGTAAGCTCGGTTCGTCACCACCAGGCCCGTGGGGAAACTCTTGTATGTTGATGGTGAACAATGCCGCAATGAAGGAGAGAGGCAGGAAGATAATCGTGACTATCGTAAAAACCATAATAGTCTGACTCTGGCGTGCCGTGCCCGCAGCTTGATCCCTTGCAAAGCGAGCTTCGAATGCGTTGGCGTGTTTCTGTTTCAGATCAAGTAGATCTGTGATGGATTTATAAATGCGTTCAGCCTGTTTATCCATGCGTTCCAAATCTTTGATATGCGTATCGATTGTTTTCAGCATTTCCTTGAACCGTTTCTTCAAATCTTGCTGATTTCTGTGCTCTTCGCGATAGATATCGATAACACTGGTTTCCAGATCCGGTAGCACATTGCGCTGATCTTCTAGTACCTTTGCAATCATGTTGAGTTCATCGCGGATGTCCTTGATTTCAGCGAGCAGATCAGTCTCATTGCCTATATCCAGTAGGTTATCGACGAAGAGCGGTGCGTGGGCGGCTGTACGATCGGTGTCATCATAGTCCTCTGTAATGGGTGGGTCGGACAATGGGTGGGAGTGGTGTGGCGTGTGCCGACGACTAAGATGCTCTCTTTGCCTTCCTTCGGCTTCAAGATGCCGAGAAAACCGATTTGGTCGTCGATGGTGTTGAAGCCATGCTGATGCCTGTGCTGATGCGGTGTTGAACTCCTTGAATAGCAAAGTCTCCATCTCAGTAGCGTCTCCGATGCTGGATTCGAACATGTCGAGGAACTGGTACTCCTCGTCCCCTATGCGGTGTCTGTCAAATACGCCGCTGCATCGGCTTGTAATGACCATCGCAAGATCATATACACTACGCACGGGTTCTCGCGTCTTGCTATTGATATCTTCGATGACACCGTCGAGGACATTAAGTGGATCGTTGCGAGGTTGCTGCCACCGTTGTGGGAAGGCAGTCACGATTAAGTCTTTCCCGAGCGTCCACAACCACAGCTGGTCGACCATGAATATCTTCGGATCGACATGTTGAGGGTCATCCGACTTGCATTGATACCGATAAACAACCTGATCCCGATCGCGAGACTGCGTGTCGATGTTATGATAGAAGAATTGATCCAGCGTGCGTCTGACATGCAGCGAAACTTGTGAAGAAGTCAAATGAGCCCGCAAGAGCATCTCGTCGTATGTTGACGCGCGTTGGATGGCTGGCTTGATGTTGCGACCTTCGTGCTTCTCTCGCTCCTTCAACATCTGGGATCGCGCAATCGCAGCCTGCATCTCCTGTCGTCGTCGGTCGGTTTCGAAATGTAAGTATGGCATGAAGGCGAAGACATTGCCTTTCGCCGAGGCGGTTGGGTCTTTCCTCCCAGGACTACCGGGCGATCTAAGATACCCACTGTTTGTTAGCGAGGAATTTGTAGTTGGTCGTCTTGCATGATGATCTGGCGGCTTTGTTGGTGTATCAGTCCCACCGCGTTTCCCGGCCTGCTTGGAACCGCCCCATCTCGCCATCTTTTTCGTCTTGTCTTTTGTCTTGTCTTTCGTCTTCCCCTTGCTTTCCTTGCCAGTTGCGTGACCCGAGCCAGAACCTGTTGTCCAGTCTGTTTGGTCCGTGCCTACTGTACCTGTTCTTACAGGCATTTTTGGCAACCGCGGTAATGTTGGTTCTTGTGCACCCGCTATAGCATCAAGATCTAGACCTAAACCGCTGTTGACAACAATTTGTGGTGGTTCTTGTTCGGCGCCATCAGAGAGGTCAGAGTCATCGTGTTGTTTCGGGGCGCGTGGTGTACTCTGACATAGTGGTCTCATGAAGTGTGAGTGTATTTGCTGTCCACGGTGCTGATGGCTGAAAGATCGTTCTAGCGCTTTGAATCCTTCAACGTCACTTGCCCCTTCTTCAATGAACGCTTTGGTCAGCAATGCCTCTACCCACGCCATATTGTTGGCAGGGAGATGGATCCACCTAAAGCTCGTCGCCTTTGATTCCTTGGGCAAGATAGTGACTGCAGGCTTCCTCGGATTGATGGTGTCACGGCCATACAGCAGCTCGTAAACAGTTTTCCTAGTCACCTTATTTTCATTATGAAAATTGCCGAAGTCGACGATGGTAGCGTGGAAGCCATTCGTGGCCCCGAGCGCGTCCTCGCTCAATGCCTCCACCTGGTTGTGTGGCGCCAGCGTGTTGATTATATCTTTCCGTGCTGGCTTCTTGCTCTGCGCCGCACGGAGAAATGGCGTGATACCGAACGTATCTTTTGCTGCTCGCTTAATATCCTTCCTCTCTAGAAGGCAGTTCACAACCTCTAAATGTCCATTCTGGGCTGCCACGTGCAAAGGAGTCATGCCATTCAATAGCCTCGCATTGACGTTTGCGCCGGCACTTAGAAGTATGCGAACAACTTTTATGCTACCCTGCTCACAGGCGTTGTGCAGTGGTGTCCAGCTACCATCGCTCTTTGCCATGACGTCGGCCCCATGAACGAGCAACAACTCGATGATATCATCTCGTCCATGCGCAACAGCGAGATGCAATGCCGTCTTCTGACGTACTTCCACCGCATTCACGTTCGCCCGTGGCAACCTAGCTCTCTTCAGCAACATTTCACAAAGCTCTTTCTTCCCCGTGCTCGCCGCCCAATGCAGCGGACTCCTCTTCTGCTCGTCTTGGCCCTCCGGTCCATCAATCGCAACATTCTGCCTCAACAGCTCAGCAATAACGTCGCGCCCCCAATTGCAATGCTTGTCCGCCGCTAAGTTGTGTAGTACATTCCTACCTGTGTTGTCCTTCTTGTTGACATCTGCACCACACCTCAACAGCTCATGCATGATGTGAAAGTGATTCTTCCATGCGGCCGTCATAAGAGCCGTGCGTCCCTGTTTATCTTGTGCATCCATATTCCCTCCAAACCTGAGCAGTAATTGCACAATACCGACATGGTTCTTTTCGATGGCCTTGAACAGGGGGGATGCCCTTCCTCCTGGCGCGCCGTCAGGCTTTGCACCGCTCTTGAGAAGGTATTCTGTGATGTAGATGTTCCCACGCTCAGCTGCGCGCATCAAGCCTATGCGCAGGAGATGCTCCACGGGCTCGGACTTCGCCTTCGCATGCTCGATGACGGCGATAGCTTCTTCATGCTTCTTATCTTCGATCGCCTTCAGAAGGCGCGGTTCGACTCGCATGTGGTGCGCAGAGTCTGCGCCATCGCTGGATCGGGAGGGTGAGCGACCCATGGTGGCTACATGCTCTGTATTCGAGTGTTCTGCGTCAAACAATGCGGCGGTGGGTAGAAGGGGCGAATCTCTGAGCGACTCGAGATGAGATCGAAGGGGGCCTCAGGTTCGATGAACTGGGTCGCGTACGTCGTCGGAAGCCATCTTCGACTCGAGGGTGTTGATTTGTGCAAAAATTGTTTGTATAGCCTTGATGTTAGTAGAAGGTAATCCTGCGCCACTGGACATGCAGAAGAGCCAAGGAAACCCCAGCTGCGTCGTGCATCGTCACGTGTGCTTAGCGATCTGCAGAACATGGATGGGCGATTCGGGGAACGCTGTGGCTGTCGGCAGTTGGTGGTCGCATTCTGACCGGTGTGTAAAATTATCACATGTTGCTGGTTGAGCAGAGTGGAAGGCTGAAGCTGTTAAGACAAGATGGGGTTCAGTGGTGGGGACACGCCAACTCATCAATGCGCGAATGACGTAGAAGCACAACCACCGCTCTTTTGACACCCCATGGAGAAGATATGTAAGGGTATCGACGAACCACATGTTCGTGCTTTAGTCGCATTACTGACATCTCTCTAGCGTGAATGTTTGGCGTTTGACAGCATACATGTAGGCTGCAGTGGGACCACAGCTGCAGCCTATACAAACAATGGAAACCCAGGACTATCAAGCGCTCTCAGCACCGTCCTCAACCCCATATTTACCATCTTTAACGCCTTCGGGCACAGTCTTGGGGAGTTCAACACTCTGCCGGCACGTCGCTGTCATCGTCCTCTTTTTCGGGCTTTACACCATGCTCCAGAACAGCATGCGCTCTACGGACATTGACCTATCGCAGTACACAGAGTCTATCTTCATACCCTTCATCCACAAGCTTAGCACTGAAGAAGCCCCGCGAGTCATGTGTAGGATTGAGGGCGTCGACATTAGGATGCCTGTAGATACTGGCTCCACATGCCTGCTTATTGGAGCTCCCATACTGCCCAACATCAGCGCAACAGTAGGCACGCCAGCACACCACTACTTCACCAGTAGCTTGATCCTCTACGTAGGCCGACTCGTCGAGTTACCCATCGGCTTTCATGGCGAAGCCGGCTCGTACGCGACTACGATAGTACCTGTACTGATTGTAGATAAGAGTTGGAGATGCCCATGGTACAATCCCAGTAAAGACGGGTTTACGTGCCCGCTGGGCCCGGAGGGGGAGAAGGCGGTGGAACGCGATACGAGCTCTATAACCTATATGGGGGTGGGATTCGGTAGGAATCAACCAAGGGATGGCATGCCAAACGGTACGCCAAAAGTCAATCCGTTCCTGAATGTCATTGCGATCAACGGACAGCCAATATCGACAGTGTCAATGCGGGCTGGCTATGTCGTTTCCGCGGACGGCGTGCATCTGGGGCTGACTAAGGAAAACACACGAGGCTTCGCGTTTGACGGCCTAGAGCCAGGGTTGGCTCATGCGGAGGATCCAAGAGACTGGGCAATGGCGAAGATGTGCTTCAGCATCGATGGCGAGGGAGCTAACTGCGGTCCGATCCTCATCGATACTGGGATACCGCAGATGTACATTAGAGCGGAGGCAGGTGTATCGATACCGACTGTGCTTATTCGCAACCCCAACAAGCGAGGTCATGCTAAGCTGGTGAAGCGTGTGAAGCCAGGAACCTGTATCGCTGTCAACTTCCCATCTTTGGGCGCGCCAGTGGTCTCGTACTCTTTCGTCCTTGGCGAGGGTTCATGCATCGAACCCAGCTACGTTGTCCCTGCAAAGCACGCATCGCCGCCCTATATCAACACAGGACGAAACTTCATCTTGGGCTACTCAACAGCCTTTGACGCGATCGGCGGGCGATTCGGCCTCCGGTCCGTGAGCAATCCTAGCTCCTCCTCTTTACTCTAGGATTCAATTCCAACCCCTCCTTGATCCCAACGGTAATACCGAGTCCATACCTTATGCCCAGGCCATCTGGTTATTTAAGTGTCATACTCCTCATGGGACTCTTGAAACCTTCCCTCAAATCTTTGTACTCTTCCACCGCCTTCACAATAACCACGTGCGCCTTGGCCCCCTCTAACCCGTCCAGTCCCGCCACAACTATTGCGCCCACCACTCCCTCCACGCCCTTAACAAACACCGGAAACCCTCCTCCCTCAACTGTGTATTTTGTCCATTCCTCCCCACTCATGGCATGATGTTCCGCAAATGTTTTGTAGTCTCCATCGAACTGGCAGTTCATGAACCATGTACTATGTCCCCATCTCAACACCGTGTTGCGCTTCCGCTGCGCCCACGTCTCATGGTCGGGCATTATGCCAGGTAAACTGGGCGCATGGAATAGCGTCTGATTTGCAAGCGCGATATGGATGATAGCGGGGCATTCGGCAGTCCGGAGTGCGTTGCGGAGGATATTTCCTATGACCCAGGCATGTTCGCAAGTAAAATGAGCAAATGTGAAGCTTTTCTCCTCTTTCGCAAGCTCCGCAAGGTTATTTGTGGGTGTTGGCAAGCTATCGAGCATCTTGTTCGAGGACTGGGACGATGAGGTGGACATGGTCGCGTGATGGGGTAGAGTTATAGGCGGGGGACGTCACATATAGGGCGAAACAGCGAATATATACAATCAGACATGTGGGATAAAGGAGAACGCCAAACGCGCAATATAACGGCAGTAGCGTAAGATTTGATGCCGGGATGAAACAACTCCCCGGTCGTGTGGTGTGGGTCGTGCCGCAACCCCACTTGTACCTTCTGAGAGCGAGGCTGGAACTCCACTGCTGAGCATTCCCTTTACTCGCCGTCAAGACCATATATTCTGACACGCACACATTTCACTTACAGGTATTCTGCTCAAACATCATTTCCTCTGGATGAACATGCATCTGTTCAACACGTCATTGTTCCGCAGAAGATGACCCCACCTCAAACCCAAGCGTACTGATCTAAACCTAATTCCTAGCAACATCTAGGGTGCCCCTGACCCAAACATGCCGCCAAAATATCCTCCAAGACGTCAAAACCCCTATCGCCCCATGATGTAAAAGGCTTCGCTTGCATTTAGCAGATACTACAACGATAGTATAGCTACGTATCCCTAAGTGTTGGACGGGAGTCATCCAGCATACACGGGGAATTATTCGAGCAACGAACAAGAGCGGCTCCATTCCCCCGATATATGTGCCAGCCGCTTTAGTATGTCAGTCATTTCTCGGAAATTACCTGCCTTGAAGAGAATGGACTAGCACAATTTCTAAATATACCCGGCTTCGACAATTGAATTGGTGTGATCAATCTATTATTCACCATCGAGAATGGGGGACCCGAATCTGAGATAGTTGAAGGTAACCAGACAGTAAATCATTTACAGATATTTCTACTCGAAACATAACTCTCGCTCATCTCAAACTCGCAGATTGTCAGGGATGTCATTCTTTGTCTATTGATTACTGGGCGAACACTATCTTTTGTAGGTATTGCGCAAAACATCGAAGAGGTTCGGAGCACACAAACTGGCCAAATAGATATTGTATACGCTATGTCTACAGCGACACAATGTCGAACTTCTTGTAGGCCAGCCTTGACACGACATCTAGAGAAACTCCAAAGCTACGACTCTGACGAACTTATCAAGCTGCACCAATATTTCTCTGTTCGAGAAGTCTAGCCTTTGTGCTTGCGTGCAGTTCGTATTCCAGAATCAGCTGTCACAGTACTTAGACAGCTCGATTTCCTACCCAACTATATGGACAGTATACAAGCATTGTTGAAAAAGAAAGTGCTGACGATGGCGGAGAGAGGATTGAAGCAGACGCAGCCTACTAAATCTAATCTTGATTCGGTATGGTTGAAGCTGCCTTCCTTAAACAACCTATCGCACGCTACTTTCACCCTTCAATAGTCTGCTCTGTGGTGGCCTCTCCCAGCGAAAGCAGTACTGACCTATCTCCAGTGCAGTGCGTCTCATCCGCGGACCCGTTACCCAAATCGATTCTCCATCCACAGTTTTGCCATGCTCGAATCGCACATTATAGTCGGGCGATGTTGGTAGGTCCGGCCATGTAAGCCGGTTGGGTGCATTGAGATATCGTTCTATGTCCCCTTTGGATTTTCGTGTCGCTACCCATTCATTCAATAAGTTGCGGAAAGCTGATACATCAGAGTCCAGTTCGCGATTACAGGTCCACACTGGGATGTTTTGCACTGTGTCCATTGTTCGTTCCCAGTGGGGGATACTCGTAAAGTGTGTATCGTTCGTGATGATTTCATAAAGGGTGAAAACGACACCGGCCACGTCATCTCGACCATCTCGCAAGCCTTTCTTTCCGCATGCGGCCATATCGAAGTCGAAGAGAAGGACCTCATGTGTGTCAGGGTCGACGAGTAGATTTCGGGGTGCAATGTCTTGATGCATAATTCCCAATTCTAAGTTCAGGAAGTCCACGACTTGAAGGAGCTGTCGCATCCATTCCAGTCGAAAAGGGACCTTTAGATTTTCGAGAGTTCCACCCGGAATGTACTTTGTTGTGAATCCAATCACCCGAGACTCCACGTCATCCAGGACAACGCGATCAAATGGTAATATGTTAGGATGCGGCGGCAGACGTTCGAGAAGGTTAATCTCATCCCAACTCATGTGGAGTCTAACAGTCTTCCCCCAGGGATTGAATTTGAAGGCAACCATTTTGGGGATTCCGGACTCATCTTTGTATGACGAGAGATCCACACCTGGCCCAAGTCGATCGAGCTCTTGAAGTTTGGAGTACTGGATTGTACGACATGCGGCGAGTGATCCAAAGGTCGAGACATGAAGATATGGAACAAACATAGTGTCATCCTCTATCGGATCCGTAGAGATTCCAGAAAGGAGGCCGTCCTCATCAACTGTGACTGCGCGAACTTCCGGCGACAGGTAATCAGCAAACTGCGCCAGAATTGGAGCCTCTCTGTCCACTTCAGGCGGAAAGAGCTTGGCGGTGCCTTTGATCTTAATCATACGCAGTTGGTCCCAGTCCCAGACATTGCAATGGGTTTCGGTTTTGGGGTTTTCGTGCGAGCCAAAGTAGCCCTGACCTTCAGATATGAACCGGTGTTCAGGTTTGATCATGGTGAAAGGAGACTCAAAAAAGCCGTTGTAATCTTGCCTCAGCAGTAGGAGAAGAGGATATTCAAAGCGCTTGCGCCCTAGTTGAGCTATCGCTGGTTCTGCGAAGGTGGTTCGAGTGAGAGAGGGACAAAATCTCTGTGCCGCTGCTTTTGGAAGCAAGTTTTGGAAGTGGCGGAGAGTTGAGGTCTAGGACTGCAAGCGTCGAGACAATTAGCTATAGTTGCGCGGCGGCTTGTGGAACCGAGCGTTTGAAGGGTAGCATGTATTGTTCCAGATTTCTGAGCGTCTAATAAACCAAAGCGACTCACTTTTAGAAACCTTTAGAGACCTGTGGGAAATTATTGTCCACTTGTTTGTTTCTCGCCGTTTACCTTACCGAGAGTCCGACTGGCGCGCGCGAAAAGACTAGGTTTATTAAAGTGAGGTTCGGAGCAGGGTAAGGACTCCGATGCTGCCGTTATCTTACCCAGGTAGCTAGGTATGACTCAGTAATTTTAGGCTGGGCAGCCTATACAGAACTAGCGCGGCGCTAACGAAGTCCTCTCACCTTCTAGGCCAATCGTAATTCGGGAATTACCTTGGAAAGTAATAACCGTGGGCTTGACCTTGGAAAGTCTTGCAAACGCCTGAAAGCTCCTGGACTATGATTGGTCAGGGGCTTGATGCTGTGCGACAATGCTGCAGGTGACTCCTGCAGGACAGTCCCGTGATAGTGGAGTAGCGTGACAGCCCAGGCTACCACCGTACCCTTACCTTTTAGTTTCCTTACAATACCATACGACGCCCCGGTGCTTTCCTGAACAGCCTATTGATCGCCCGCCCAAACCCAGTTTCCGGTTAGTATTCTATCTCTATACAGCACTAGATCTCTATGCAATCTACCAGGACTTCTACTATTTTTCCAAGAGTAATTACAGCTTATTGACTCTCCCACTAGATTCGATCTTGAGCAGCATTCAGTAGACTTGGCAGAGTCCGCCCGACCCGGTAAACTTCTCACGGCGCCACTGTCAATACCACACTGGCTGCAACCACTCGCTGCAGAATCAAAAGCTTGCTCTAGGTACGTCGCGTCTACTCTACGCGTGCTATCCTCCCCTCGTGCTCTTGCTGTTAGATGCTGATTATGATTATGATCAGGCTCTGATTGAAACTGAAGTTTAGATCACTACCTTAGGAGGAATCCTGTCGATAGTCTGCTTGTACGATATCAATATGGCAGCAGCACCAATTACATCAGCTCAGCTAGGACAAGATGTCATAAACCGGCTTGTCAACAGTCCCACCAATCCAAGCAACTGTACTTGCGGTTGGTATATATACTACTCGAACGTCTGCGGTCATCCTTACCAGGATGTGCCGCACCGATGTGGCAGGACGACTGTTCCAACTGGTAAATCTGGTTTCTGCAAGTCTCCGGCACCACGACACATCGTCCAGGCACCGCAGGTCGCCGCCCAGTGCCGACTCTGCTGATGTCCAATATTCTGGTAAAGAAGAAACTCGGACAATTCTAAGAAAGCTGCTAAATATATAATCACAGTATTTCTTGCTACACCTGAGACATTCAAACAGATGCGCACGAAAGAGGGCAGAGTTTGGAGAGGAGAAAGGGTAGTATCCTTCTTTGTGAGCTTGGTGAGCGGCGAGGCTTTCTTCGGGCAACATCCTGAAGCAGAAATGATTTCAAAAGCGCATACGCCCTAGTTGGGCTAGCGCTGGATCTGTGAAGGTACTACGGGTGCAGAGAGATTTGTGACGACATAAATCCTGCACAGCCCTTTGGTAGAGATTGGCAAATATTAGAAAGCTTTCCACATCCTCAAGATTCTGGTGTCTAATCCATGTCGTGACAGTTAATTCATGCCAAGTCCTTCGTAACCCAACAACTGGCTTGCATCCGTCGCCGTAACTAACCACTCCTTCAGCTTCTGAAACGCATACCAGTCATCCTCTTCCTCTGCAACATCTTTACCTGGTACCTTGGGCCGCGTCCAAACCTTTGTTCCTAACTTCAGACCAATCACACTACCCTTCACATGTGCGCTGTCGAAATCTCCTACAACGAAGCGCTTGGGCTGAAGATTAGACTTCTCATCAGCATACTGGACAAAGATGTTTTGGTGCTTGATATCTCCATGCACGATTCCAAGGCTATGCAAGTGCTGGATACCTGCAACAATAGACTCGAGGCAGCACTGCACATCTAGGTTCTGTCGACGGCTCACAGCCTCGTAGAGATTGCAGTCGTAGCGCTTGAATACAAGGTTTACCACGCGCTCTGAGGCCATGGGGATTTCAACCGGGGCACCGCAGTACTCGTACATGAGCTTGCGTCCAGTCTGCACACCACGGTACTCAGCTACGTTAGCGTGTGGATGAGCGCGGAGGCGCTCACATGTCTGTACTTCTCGCGCTGTGATCCGCGCAACGCGGTCGGAACGGTACGCTGAAAACCCACTTCGAGGGCCCACACTCAGAAATGACTGATATTTCTTGAAGACATCGTCCGCAGTCTCATCTTTGCGATAACGGAATCGAGTGTACTCGGGCTTGAACTCGGGATAGAAGTTTGTGGGATCTACAACTTCAGGAGACTTGCAGATCTTCGTGTCTGTCCATGTCGATGGATCGAGGCGGTCGACTGCTGAGGCTGGTACGCCGCCCTTTTTGATTGCAATGTGTAGCTTCGAATCTTGATGGGCGAGAACCCATGTCTCGGAGTTGCCGCCTTTAGAGATCATGTGCCAATCTAGGATCTGCATCTTGGGGACTGGTCTGTCGTTAGTGGCCTTGCCACCGAATTCGCTGAGGTACTTCAACATAGTGTTGGGAATTTGAGCAACTTTCGAGTTAGTTACTGTCGGCTAGGGGGTTGAGGCTCTTCGCTGGATTAAACTCTACTAGAGGCAAATTAATTGACCATTAAAAGGGGGGAGGGGGCAAATAGAAGGAAACTCTGTGTGCACTGCCCCGACAGAGTATCGTGAGCGGGGTTTGATCTTGGAGAAATAGTTGCCCTGGTGCAGGTTAGTAGCCAAGTGAATTGAAGGGCCTGCTTCAAAGGTAGCTTATGGCCCTCAGATTCACTAACTAATGCAAACCAATTGCTGTTTTGAGTCGAGGTACCTGGTCAGAATGAAAGATAGATGCCTCGTTGCTAGAGTGCGGCGTGTATTAGAAGTCTTTCCAGTGGGAAATTTATCTTTGGTCGTTCTTTCACACTGGAATGAAGGCCGACTGAATTTTGTTGAGTTACTGTACTTTCACAATGCCTACCAGCTTTGCAACCCCATCCATCGATAAAGCTATCCTCTTTGCCCGTACTATTCCCCACAAACAAATCAACTCCACTGCGATCATTGCATTTACCCTTCAATCATGCCTCGCCCCAAGCGTCAAGCAAGGACACGACAAATCATATCTGATGCGGTCTCGAACGAATCCGAACCCTCGCTGATCATGGTCTCGAGGCGTGTTTACGGGGACTTCAAGCGAGCTCTCTTCCACTCGGAAAATCTGGATGGGCTATGGTACGCAGAGACAGAACTGCCTAGCAGTCCCGAGCAGAAAGTAGACCCATGGCGCTGGGACTTCCAGCCTCGCAAGATCGATATGCATTATGTAATGCCTCGATACGATCCTGCGAGTATGACACTGGCCCCACGAAATGGATCGTTCTTTGAGAAGAAGATTGATTTTCTGCGGAAGGGTAGAAATCTCTTTCGTCCGCCCTGGGAGAGGGATATAACGCTGCGCGAGATAGAAACATGCGAAGTTCTCCACACAAGCCCGCATCCAAATATCTGCTTCTATCAGGGTGTTCGTGTCAATGAGGCGGGTCTGGTATCTGGCCTGGTCTTCGATCGTTACGATGGCACTTTGAGCGAACTGGTGCATGCGGGTTGCCGCTTTGACGTGGCCACATGCCTCGATCACTTGAAAAAGGGCATTGAACACCTACACTACCTGGGATTCGTACACTGCGATATTAAGCCAGATAATATTTTCGTGCGACTGAGGGAAAAGCGGTTCGTTATAGGCGACTTCGACTCGATGCACGAGGAGGGCGCTATAATGGATTTGAAGGTGGGTACGCCTGGTTGGATACAGCCGGGTGAGTATAGGGCGGAGGACGAAATTGACGATTATGCCATGACCATGGTGAGCGCGTGGCTGGAGAAGAAGAGCGCTGGGCAGTCGCGCTCGATCCGCGCGCCGGAGACGGATACGATATTGGAGGAAGCTGACTTGGCGTTGGAGGAGAAGAAGGAAGCTGACATGGCGTGGGAGGAGGAAAATGACTATGACGAGGACGAGGACGAGGACGAGGAAGAGGAAAATGACATGGAAGATGCAGAAGAGCAGGAGTGCACGCAGACGGATATAAGTCTGGAGGCAGCGCCTATGGTGTGGGACAAGCTTCCTACTAGAGAGTACGCGGATCAGGAAGAGGAAGACGACATGGAAGAAGTAGAAGAGCAAGAGGAAGAGGACATGGAAGAGGGTGGTGACAAGAAGGAGGATTATACTGTGGAAGAGGAAGATAGTACAGACGAGGATGATGACATGAGAGATGGTGACTATATATACGAGGAGGATAGTATGGACGAGGATGACATGTAAGAGTACACATGTCATGGATGCATGTATCGTGATAAAGCGGTAGGTAGTGATATCACATTGGTTTGTGGTCGGCACAAACTCCCTAGTAGGTCTCTATCTAGAGTGTGGGGGCCCTCCTAACCAGATGTAACGTTGTATAGCAAAGGGTTAGTAGATGATCCGTCGCTCATCAACGCTGTAAGGAAACAGAATTTGTTCGATGATGCGCGCTCCACATCGTAATCGTGCTAGACGGTGAAGCTATGTGGAGAGTCGGCCAGGTAACGTTAGTGGGTGCGGGTGCTATGAGGGTAGGGGCAAATAGAAGCGAAGAACCCCCCGGCATCTGACGTCAACGCCACAGACGATCCTCGGCGGTCCATGGCGCATCTAGACCACCGTCCAGTCTTCTTCCCGTGCCTCATTGACGCCGTCGTGGGTGGTCCCCCCGACGCAACGTCTCACCTGAACTGCCAGTCAGGCACGCAGTTCGACATGACGTCAAGCTTGCCCGTAGGGCAGACTTCATCCCACTGTGCGCACCTCCTTCGCGCCACCCTAATTGTTCGACTACCGCCTGCAAGCATCCACGACCCTTCCTGGCGCCCTGCACCAGCGCCATGGAAAATCTTGACAAGCTCACCGCCGCGGGCTTGCCCATCTTCGATCTCAACCAAGAGCATTTGGGTCAGAAAGACTGGTGAGACCTGTGCCATCGCAGTCATGCTGCTCCAGTGTTGATACGCAGCAGGTCTCAGACATCACTCGGCCCTCGCGAGTCCTGGCCGTCGGCGCTCAAGTGCCTCGTAAACTCGTGCATCCTGCCTATGCCCCATTGTGCCGCCATCTTCTGGGGAAGCGACCTGACCGTAATCAATAACCTCGCCTGGGCCAAGGCACGCGGCGATCTGGATGACCAGGGTTCAAATGCCCACGAGAGCCACGGCAGTAGCGCGCTCAGCACGCTGCGCGCAGTGCTGAGGGGAAGAACGGTCAAGGTAGGTAAGCATCATGCCTTTTCCGTTCAGTCGTCGCAGGGCTTCGGCTTAAAAGTTCCAGTCGCTAGGTTCTTCCTCACCCACGTCATCGACAGTCGAGAGTCACAGCTCCTCCTGAGCACCATCCTCGATGAGCATGGTAAACGACAGGGCATCTTGGCCCAGCTTCTGGAGAATCACACTGTGGAGAGATATATGCCAATCGAAGGCTTGGACGAGATGTCGCGCAAGAGCCAGCCAACACAACGAAGGGACTCGGAGCCCCACCCAGACAGTAAAGACGGTAAAACCAAGAGTCAGCAGGCCGACTCCATGCAGACCCAGTTATTTCAGAGATTCGCCGAACTGCTTCCCAACGGCTTGGCTATCCTCGACAAGAACGCAGAGGCCATCTTTGTAAACGATGGCTTCTTCGAGCTCACTACAAACAAAGGCCAAAACGAGTTTCGTGCCTGGCCGGAGAGCATCCACCGTGAGGACTACGACCGAGTCATGGCTGCCTATCGCGAAGCATTTGAAGGCCAGCAAGAACTACGAATCGAGTTTCGATGCGCCACTGACGCTGCCAATGACACAGCCGGGGGCGCGTGGAGGATGTTTCTTCTGAAACCTCTTGGTGACGATCCCGAGGTTGGGTTCATTTGCGCTGTTGTAGACATTACCGAAATCAAGGAGGCCCAGCTTACGCAGGAGAGGGCGGCGCGCGAAGCCCAAGAACGGAAAGAACAGCAGGAGAGGTTTATTGACATGGTCTCGCACGAAATTCGTAATCCGCTTAGCGCTGTTTTACATCTCGCAGAGGAAGTCATGGAGATTACTAGGGAGATCACGAAGAAGATTGGACCAGGTCACGCAGATATAAGCGGTCAGATTGCAGACATTCTGGATGCTGCAGACACGATACTTCTCTGTGTAACTCATCAAAACACGCTAGTGGACGACATTCTTTCTTTTTCGAAGCTCGACTCCATGATGCTTACGCTTGTCCCGCGCGGTAGGTTATTCAGGAGCGTCCCTTGTACTTGTCTAATTAGAATCAGATGTGAGGCCCAAATGGGACTTCTCCAAAGCGCTCAAGGTGTTCAGCTCCGAGTTCAGGGCCAAGAGCATTGATTTCCACTACGCAATGGATATTTCGTATGATGAACAAAGAGTCGACCATGTTATTGCGGATATGAACCGGATGAAGCAAGGTAAGGGCACATCCAAACATGCGCGGGAATACGCTAAATTTCCATAGTTTTGGTCAATTTGATCACCAACGCCATCAAGTTCACATCAAAAAAGAACGGCGAAAGGAAGATAGTAGTTTCTATGGGCGCCTCCACAGAGCGGCCAACTTCTTATCCTCCAAACGTAATATTCTTCAGCACGGAGGAGGATTCTTTACACACTGATGCAACAGTGACTTCTGGTTGGGGCAAGGGAAAGCCATTATACCTTATGGTGGCTGTCAAAGATACTGGCATAGGCATTGATCGAAATGGTCAAGAAAAGTTATTCGAACGATTCAGGTATGAAAAGCTGAGTCGGTAAGCTAATCGCACCAAGTCGGACTAACCAAACCTATAGACAAGCCACACCAAAGACACAAGAAAGATATGGTGGCTCAGGACTAGGCCTGTTCATATCACGTAAATGTAACTATCACTTTCTGTTCAGCCCGTTATTCGCTAACAACGCCCGACAGTATGCCAGTTGCATGGAGGTGATATCGGTGTTAGCGCTGTAGAAGGCGAAGGCTCAACTTTCGGGTTCTTCTTCAAGGTACGACAATCAGATGAAACGAGCGAGGACGGTCGGCCGCCAATTCAGTCTCGAAGTAATTCTGAAAACTCGAATACCTCCTCCAATCGCACAGATATACCAGTCCTTCGACCACCTCGACCCAGCTACAGCCGCGCAAACTCGAATCTTCAGAGCATCAAAGAAAACCACGAGCGCCCAGCCATCCAAACACTCACAAGTCATGAAGGAGTGGACAGACGCAACGTCATCGAGTCTCTCGAGAATCCACCGACAGAATACGTAGCTGAATCACATCCCGCTGCCTCTGGAGACCGCCGCTACAAGGAGACGGAGCGTATTGCCGAATCCATCGCTCCAGGAAGCTCTGCCCCCGAACAAAAAAGCGAGGAGCTGGAGAAGGGAGAGACACAACGACAGGAGAACGCCGCTGAAGAGATATCACACACGCAGAGCTCTCAACGCAGCGAAAGCAAGAAAAGCCTCCTCCTCGTAGAAGACAATCTCATCAACCAAAAGGTTCTTCGCCGTCAGCTTCAATCTAGGGGATTCGAAGTGTTCATTGCGAACAACGGACAAGAAGCTGTTGATTCCGTTGCAGAGCGCGGCAAAATTGCCAGCGGCAACCCCAATCACAGCGACCATTTCGACTGCATACTTATGGATCAGGAAATGCCGGTCATGGATGGTAATGCAGCGACACAGGCGATTCGAGCGCTACAAAGAGCGGGCAAGGCTGGGTACAGTCACATCTTGGGCGTGTCGGCCAATGTACGTGATGCGCAGACCGAAGGAATGCGGGATGCGGGTATGGATGAAGTCATTAGTAAGCCGTTCAAAGTGGACGATCTAGTGAGAAAGATCACAGGCATGATTTCTGATAATGGCGATGGGCAAAAGAGATTGGATGATGATAACGCGCAAGAGCAGAAAGAATCAGCAGGGAAGGAGCTCGAGAAGAAAGAAGGCATTGGCCATGAGAGTGAGATGAGGATTGCCAAAGGGAAGGTGGATGATGATGAGTTAGTGCATAAGCTGACCCTAGCCATCAGAAGGGGTAGTTCCCGCAAGCAAGACAGAGGACGATAAGAGCCGATAGGCCGACGCTCGACAATGAGCAGCTGCGCACCAGTAGAGCCTCTAGTTCTTTGCCACGGTTTAGTTAGCATTGCATGGCGTTTCGGATGGCTTAGGGTTGGGATTGAAACGACAAGAACGACTGAATGAGTGAATGACTGTCTCGACTGCATCTGCAAGGGTTGTTAGCGAAAGATCTGCATGGTTTCACTTCAATGCAAATGCTTGCAAAGTCGGATCATAATGCTGATAGAACGAAAACTGTTTTAGTAAGAGGAGCGTGACAGGAGGTGGTTACACACTACTACACAATTTATGAGCGATGTTAATTTTTATAACCGATAAGAGTGATGCGCGAGTCATGCTTCACACATCCGACTTCACCCCACTTACTCCGCAAACATGCCATATCACTTCCGCATCACAATGATCTACCATTCCCTCTTCGACTATGATTGCACGTAGCACTTCAAGCTCTATCCTCCTTGAACGCTTCCAGACTTTCAAGACGTAGCAAATGAACAAAGACAACATGGCAAAGCTATTCCAGGACAAAGTCGTCCTTGTAACAGGAGGCGGAAGCGGCATCGGGTGCGGCACAACCCTCTTTTTCGAACCAACATCGTTATGAAATCAGCACTAATGATAATGATGGTGATAATAGTCGCGCGACAGCACTCAAAATGGCCTCTCTAGGCGCCTCCGTAGCGCTCGGCGACATCAACCTTTCAAACCTCGAATCCGTAGCTTCGGAATGCCCAACACCCTCGCTTACGCAGACAGTCGACGTCTGCTCTACTCCAGACGTGCAGTCGTTCGTAGCCGCCACAATGGAAAAGTTTGGCAAGATTGACCATATCTTCAACTGTGCGGGCGTGAATCCGACCAGCATACCATTGGAGGAGACGAGCGATGCATATTGGGACAAGCTAGTTAACACCAACCTTAAAGGCGTCTTCCTAGTCACCCGAGCGTGCTTGCCTCACTTGAAGAGGGGCGCCAGCATTGTGAATGTCTCCAGTATCTCTGGGATCCGCGGCGCTGCCCTGCAATCTGTGTACTGCACTACGAAATTCGGACTCATTGGGATGAGCAAGTCTCTCTCACTCGAACTCGGTCCACGCGGCATCCGCGTCAACTGCGTAGCCCCAGGCTACATTGATACGCCAAGCAATGCGGGCATCGTCAAGGGTGGGGAGGCGGTGGAGAGGATGAGGACAGGGAATGCGCTGGAGCGATTGGGCACGCCCGAGGAGGTTGCGGATGTTGTGGCCTTTTTGTTTGGAGAGGAGAGTAGATACGTCAATGGAGCGGTGGTGGAGATTGATGGAGGGCTCAAGATGAGTAGCACTACGAGTAAGCTATAATCTTGAAGCAGGCTGTTGAAGAGTTGCGTTGATCAATGTACGTAATTGAGCGAATCTAACGTTAGTTGGTGAGAGAGCGGCGCAATTCAGATTTTTCGAGAAATAACCTCTATCGGTTTCCGGATCTCACTGTGTGTGTTCGAGTGAAGATGTAGGAGGTATTCGGTTGAATCTGTGAAGATACGTAGTCACGTGTGATCGACGCGGCCGCGCTAGCAGCAAGCCGCAACTCCAAAAGTTCAACCGCGACATGATGGCCAGCCTTCTCATCCTATATTCACCACACTCCACACCATGGCCGAAGTACAATCACCACCCGCGCAAACCTCGCTTGCGACCCCCGAGGCTTCTCTAGATCCCTCGACCAGTCTTGAACCATCTACGTCTACAGAGCTCGCTCCCATCATCAGCGAACAGACCATTATCACCACAAATGCCGAGGGCAAGAAAGTCAAAAAGATCATACGACGCAAGCGACGGCCGGCGCGGCCCCAAGTAGATCCTGCAACGTTCAAAACCGAAGCGCCACCCGCAACAGGCACAATATTCAACATCTGGTACAATAAATGGAGTGGCGGCGACAGAGAAGACAAATACCTCAGCAAAACTGCCGCCCAGGGGCGCTGCAATGTCGCAAAGGACAGCGGATATACCAAGGCTGATAGAACGCCTGGCTCCTACTTCTGTCTCTTCTTCGCGCGCGGTATCTGCCCCAAGGGCGTCGACTGCGAATACCTGCACCGCCTGCCCACTGTTACCGATATCTTCCCCTCCAACATCGACTGCTTCGGGTGAGTCTTAACTTATACAATCGTAATGTTACGTACTGACTAGCGCTTTAGTCGCGACAAGCACTCCGACTACAGAGACGACATGGGCGGCGTCGGCTCTTTCCAACGCCAAAACCGCACACTGTACATTGGTCGCATCCACCCCAACGACGACATCGAAGAAGTCGTAGCCCGCCATTTCCAAGAATGGGGCCAAATAGAACGGACTCGCGTCCTTACCGCCCGCGGCGTTGCCTTCGTAACCTACCTCAACGAAGCGAACTCGCAGTTCGCAAAAGAAGCAATGGCGCACCAGTCGCTTGACAACAATGAGATCCTTAATGTGCGCTGGGCAACTGTCGATCCAAATCCTGCAGCAGCTAAGAGAGAGGCTGCGCGCATTGAGGAACAGGCTGCCGAGGCGATTAGAAAGGCGCTGCCGGCGGCGTATGTAGCGGAGATTGAGGGCCGTGATGGAGGAGAGGCGAAGAAGAGAAGGAAGATCGAAGGGAACTTTGGGTTACAAGGTTATGAGGCGCCAGACGATGTGTGGTTTGCGAAGGAGAAGAGCGAATGGGAGGCTGCTCGGGAAATCGAGGCAGGTGGGATTACACGGAGACAAATGATTGAGGCTGGGGATGCGGAAGAAGAGTATGCATCGGGCGCGCTGGTACCGGCACAACAAGGAGGGAATGGTATACTATCGAGCTCTACACTTGCAGCGCTCAGGGGTTATACAGCTACGCCATCGAACAAACGGGCAGCGCCCGTAGCAGGCCCATTGGTTGGATACGGTAGCGACGATGATAGCGACTGAGCTCAGATTCATGATGACGAGTCCTGGGCAGAGCCAAGGATGTAGTGTAACATGTTTGTAAAAAACCGCATGATCCGGCGTAGGTCTACTTGATACCCGTTCATACTCTTAGCCAATCTTCTTATTTAAACCCTTTGCGTATTGCAGTCTATGAATAGTGAGGTTTATCTATTAGACTTCAACACGGTCATTTAAACATTATCACGGTAGAGGCATCCATTTCACAGAGACAATAGAGTTGGATAAAAAAAGGTTGTATATGAAGAATCCAAGAACAAGCTGGTTCAGAAGTAAACACCAATACTGTCCAATAAATTCCTTCGTGCCTTCCTTGCAGAGTATGACAATGTCGGTTAGCAATGCGAGGTGGTCTTCGTTCATTCGTTTATCCTAACGCGATGAACCTCGTCTTTCACAAGAATGGCGTGCCACATCATCAAGTGTGTAACCGTTCAAAGCCTCGCAACACCCTCCCTCTCGCAGCCCATGAGGAACTGATTCCAATCCGTCACCATCCTCCTGCCAGCCCATGTACTCGCGCTGAACTTGAGCAGCTCTTGGCTTCCGTAGCCCTCATCCACATTGCCATCCTCGGACTCGCCGTCATATCCAAAAGTTGCACGCGTTCCTGGGTCCTGTTCCTTCTCTTCTCCTGCACTATAGGCTTCATCGTCGAGTTTGACTTCCTTGACATCTTGGAAAAGGCGCTTGGCAGCTGCCCACTCACCCTCATGAGCACTACTACATCCAAACGCGCAAACCCTACGCCCACAAGGTCGCCAGAAGCGATACTCTGCAACCTGGATTTCAGAGAGCGGACGGACACCGAGAAGGCCTGAGTCGACGCTGCGATTCGATGTGTACAGCAGAATAGTACCGGATGGATCAATGGGAGACGTAGGATTCGTCTCTGTACCGTTGGCGATGTTGATTGACGCCGGAGCCGGAGCGAGACACTTGGTCGCAGGGCGAGGCGAAAGAGATCGTACAGACGAGGATGCCGTAGGACAGTATGCGTTGACGGTACTTGGGTGGACTTGCAAGCCGGAAGCTGGGTAGAGTGTCGGATCGTGTGATAGGCTTTGGAGGGCTTGCTTCCCAACCATGTTCTTCAGCATGGCTGTGCGAGGGGAAACGCAGCGTGACGGACTGCTAGGGCTCAAAGGGCTTGTGATGCTAAGAGACGATATTGATGGAGCACGTGGAGGGGAGTGTATCGGTGACGGACCAAGAATGCCGGATTTATAGTTGTTTCCGGAAAGAACGTTGTCGATGAGGCTCATCTGCGAGGCATAATGCTCGTAACCATGAGACTGGCAGCGACGAGACGGCCCACACATCTCAGAACCGTCGATGCTCATGGGGCTAGTGGAACGAATAGCAGGGCTAATACAACGTGGAGTCGCAGCGACACTTCCGGCTTCGGACACAGGCGACGGAAATAGTTCCTTCGCGCTCAGTGTTGGTGAGAGTGGCGTTGGAAAGCCCGGGTACTTTCGTCCTATGTCCGTCAAGAGAGAAAGATTCGGTCTGACAGCCTCAGGTTGAGGTAGCGCGGTACGCAGACCGCCCATGTTGAACACTGGACTGCTTTCATGACACTGTACGGTGTTGAAAAGACCGCTCGTGCATCCATCAAGAGAAGAGACAAACGCTGGAAGATTACTATGTGCTTCGACTCGCATGTGCGCGTTTGCAGCGGGTAAGTGCTGGAATGAGCTACTGGTAAAAGGGCTAGTCGGGCTGTTGCTGTTGCTAGACCGTCGCGAAGCCCCATCACTGGTCATACGACGAAGAGCTTGCGCAGAAAGAGAGTGCATTGGCTCTGCCCGGGCAAAACGAGCTTCGTCGCAAATCCAGAGTCCGCCGTATTGCTGCCAAGGAAAGTTTTGAAGGAAGTAATCTTCGGGATAGACATCGTAGCCAAGGGTACGAGAGCGGAAGAATGCGTACACGAAGCGACAATCGGGGAATTGGCGTAGAACCTAGCACATGCGAATTTAGCAGGCGTTGGAAAGCTGTGAGAGACACGAGAAGGCTATGACGGAAGTAAGCGAGGTGGGAAAGATCATGACTCTGTGAGTGGCATTGCTGCTATGTATGTCTAGATGGCATGATGTCGCAGGATATATGTGGAAGTGCAGTCAAGGTAATGAAATGCTCCAAGTTGGACATTCATACATCCCAAGCGGGGAACCGAGGCGGCGTCGCCGTAAGCCTGTTAAAGTGTGAGCATTTTAGAATGGAACATAAGGCATCGACCTACATAAGGACCTCGAAAGCAGCGTGCTTCTTGAGCTGCCTAGTACCGCGCCGATATGCATGCAAGACCTCCGGACGAGCAGTCTGAATGTTCTTCCGGCCAACCAGCTTTTGCATAGCCGGGCTAGTAGAATACACGGGGTCGAATATCATGAGATTGCAGTAGCCGTCTCGACGTCGTTCAAAACCGACGATGGTGAGAGAGTGGCCGGGCTGTTGAAGATATATAGGCGGAAGAAGGGTTTTGTAAATATTCGAGCCGTCGCTGACCGCAGCCTGAGCAAAATATCGCTCGATGGCAGCGAGAAGTAATTCGTGGGCTTCTTTTTTGCGGTCTTTATCGTCACTAAACATTTCGACGGCGCAGTTGATCTCTGAGCTAAGGAAGAAGGCTTGAGCCTATGACATGATTAGCAAAAAGTGGTCCAGGGAATGGCGAACATACCTCTGGAGTTCCAATATACTTCCTAGAATCCCGGATACCGCCTGTCTGGACCCGACCAATCGTGTTGATGCCTTTGTCCCAGGCCCTTTCGATGAGATCTTGGAGTTTGAGCACACCTGGTGTTCGCCCAGGAAACTCTTCGTGGCCTTGAGCTTTAGCGCCCTGAATGTAGGAAAGGAGCATCTGGATGTTCCTGTAACCACAAAAAGCACCCTCCTTAGGGGTCTTTCCGATGTGAAGGGTAGAAGGGTGACAGTAATAGGCGTTCTTGACAGAATGATCTAGGGCGGATAACTGGGCGAGGATGGGTATAATACCGGGTGTCTCGTTTTGCACTTGCTCTTGTTTGATGAGGCGGCCGTCTCGACCGATACGGTTGACGACTGTAGTCTTGGGACCGGCATCAAGCTGATCGTGCAGCCAATTGGGCATGCGATCTTCCCAAGCATAAGGGCCGAGTTCAGATTTCTGGAGATATCAGCTCATACAACGCTTAGGATGGCGCAAGGTATACTTACACCAAGACGAGCACTCTTGTTAGGCGGCTTGACTGTTTTGTCTAGCTTCGCAAACGGGTTGAAGCTGAGAATGCTCCTGGATAAGGTACTTTTCTCGCTGCTGTTGGTGTCGCTCCTGTTACGGTGGGCGTGCTTCTTGATCTTGCGCCCATGGCCTTCATTCTTTTTCAGGGTGTCTGGCATATCCGTGCTGAAGGTGTGCTCTAGAAGTGACTTCGAGGGGCCCGCATGTGGATTTTGGGCAGCGACTAAGCTCTGCATAGTAGCGGATGAATGATGAGAACGATACTTCCCGGTAGTCTCGTCAAATGATAATGTTTCTGCGGCGTGATAGTCAAGATGATCGTTGAAGTCGGAAAGAAGAACAAGCTCGCTGCAGCCAGGTTCAGGGCACACGACTGTGTTGTCCTCTTCGTCAGAGGAAGGCGTGTCTCCTACGTGCTTGCGTTTCGAGGAGGGTCTTGGTGGCAATACGGGTGGTTGCGATTCCGGGTCATCGTCGACCACGAAAGGAGAGTCCGTGGTGTGCGCTTGCTCAAAGTGAAGTTGAAGGACATAGTCATCACTCGGAAGCACTGTGAAGTCGCACATTGGACATTCCAGAAGCTCCATGTTGCTCGCCATGGCCGCGGAGGTGAAGTTCTGTTGAGGAATACGTTCGCAAACACTCTCTTGACCCAGATGTGTACTGTTGGAGACGATATCAGGATGGAAGTTGCCTAATCTCACCGCAATCGTCACCTCGTGCGCGAGTGGCTGACCTTGTTGTCGCTGTTGCTGTGAGCTGCCGTGGCTTAGCATGACGAACACTCTTCAGACGTAGACTGATAGCAGCAACGCACTTTCCTGGGGACGACGACGCATACTGAGAACGAAGCTAAATAGCGAAGAACAGCTTCCTGTTCGTTTGCGTGGCAGTGATGGTGCTGGTGATAGAATGTGAGAGGCTGATGTGAAGAAGGTGCAGTGCGCCAGAAGAGGTAATTGTCCACACGCGCCAAGACATGTGACCTTCATCATTTGCTGGACTCCCTAGACTTGAAGGTAGTAAAGGCAGTGAAGACGGTGAAGGCAGTGAATTATCGAGCGGAATCAAAGGAAAGGGGGCACAAATGGGTCAACTTCAAGACCCTGGAGAGGAAATACAGGCCCTGGGATCGTCGGGGACAAATGCCACCAACAACATTCAGATAGATTTTCGAGAGCATACTTAGAAAATTTTGTAGGCAGCTATATACACCCTTCAGAACCTTATATAATACTACTAAGGTGTACCTCCATTAGCAAATGATGAAAGAAGGATTGATGCCGTACGTCATTGTCGGTGGTGGCTAACGGGAGCGCCAAGATCGATAAGAGCAACCTCGGAAATGCGACATGGAACGCTGTCAGCCTTTCGTCTCAATGCTACTCCGCACGCCATATATCTCTCGTATCGCTAGGACACCAGCACATGGCACAACATGGCGTCGGACTCCAGGTTGCTACTATTCCACCAGTACCGACGACCCGCCATGGTTTCAGCAGTTGCGCGCCGAGATGCTCCATCGAGACATCACTTGGCTTCTCGAAGATATCACCGCTCAGCCTGAACATAGGCTCAGCAGAACGCTATCAGGCTTCCTCCCTGATGAGTGGTGCCGACCACCATCCTCCAGGAAACCCGTACTTCCCGTCGGTCATCATTTGATATGGTTCAACTTGGTGACACCATCCCACAAACTTCTACCGGATGGAACAGATGACTTCCACAGTCCAGCGGCGCCATGGGTGCGGCGCATGTGGGCGGGTGGTTCAGTGCGACTCAAACCTGATGAGTACTTCCACAAGAAAAGCGGCTTTACATTAGCCACGGCAATCGCTGGTGCGGAGCGCATCAAGGACGTGCAACTGCGTGGGAAAGACGACGCGGCCAAAGTGTTCGTCACGATCGAGCGCCGATTCGCCAGGCTAGACCAGCTGTACGAAAGCCATCAGAAAGCATACCAAAACTCGGAGAAATCCAATGTACCGAACGTGCAGAGGTATTTCAAGGAACAGCTGCGCAATGACGAGGAATGGGGTAGTGCAATACTCAAGGAGGAGCGCAACCTCGTGTTTTTCAAAGAAAGGACAGCCGCACAATTGGACGTTATCAAATCTGGTCAGATGGCTCCCGTTAGATATTTGGATCGTTAGTGTTTTGAAACCTAGTTCTATCCACTACTAACAATGTGTAGCTCCCGGCAAACCTGACTTCTCGCATACACTTACTCCTACCCGTTCCCTCCTCTTCCGATACTCCGCCCTTACATTCAATGCCCATCTCATCCACCTTGATCGAGACTACGCCCGCAATGTCGAAGGCCATCGCAACTTGCTTGTCCACGGCCCACTCTCTCTGACGCTCATCCTACAAGCTGTATCGGGTTATGTGAACACTCATACGGAGGGGAAGCAAGTCATAGAGTCTATTGAATACCGAAACCTTGCACCGCTGTACTGCGACGAGCAGATGAGCATATGCGGCATGGAGAAGAATAAATCAGACACTGGCAGTACGTTTGAAATCTGGATTGAAGGTCCGACGGGTGGCATGGCTGTCAAGGGTATAGTGCGTACAGTAGTGAAAAGACCGACTACGCCAACGTTGGCCATACCGCCCACAGGCAAGATTTCAACACCAAGCGAGAATCAGAAGCTGAGCAAGCCGCGCGGAACAAGTAGGCACATGAAGGAAAGCCGGCTGAGCGAACAGGCGCCAGCAGGAGACGTCCCGATTCCGCCAAATTTCCCAAGATTTGTACCACTAGCTACTCCCGATATCTTACCGGGCAACGCTTTTTCGCAAATCGCCGAAGCCTCACTTAATCACCTGGCCAGCAAGCCATATCGTCAGCTTCGACCCACCCGGACTATCTCCCATCAATTCATCACTATGCCCAGCTCCTCAACCTTAGTTCGTCGTGTCGAAGCAAGTCCCAAGCCTGTAAGGCCGACCATGTCACCTCTCTCCGTCAATATCATGCGCCGCCGCCTCCGCGAGCAGCCACCGAAAACCTATATCAAGCCGATACCACTGTTGCGTAAATACGACGCCATATCGTACAAGCACGATGCAGCTCGAACAGCAGCCAGACATAGTAGATTCAGACGTGAAGGCGCACGTAAGGTTGAGAAGCTAGAGGTCAGGTTGATGGGTCGAAGCCTAGAGGGGGCGAAGCAGGAAGCAGGTGCCAAATCCACAAGGTAGCGAGTTGCTGATGTCGTTTAGGGGGCAAGGCAAAGATGATGCTTTCACCACCCCTTCCTCCACGTACTCCGTACTCGAAAATGAGATAGAAGATTGTAGTAAGCCATGAAACAGCGAGCAACCCCTCCAACACACGCAGACGATTGCAGTCAGCAGAATTTGCAGTTGCGCCAAAGTCAAAGACCGCATTCTAATGTCCAATTGTACACATCTCATAACCCTTCGGCGTCATTACGCCCGTTTCAATTTGGCATGATATTGTCGGTTTTCCTCCTACCATTGTGTAAGCGCTACTTCATATCAGTGCGCAGCTAGATGCACAATGCCAACCCTCCCTCCTAAGTATCATTTCCTTCAGTATTCACCTTCCACCAAAAACAGAGATACATGTCGGTCAACGAGCGCAGCAATCGCGATACGGAACCAGAGTTTGTGAAGATCCCCACCTAGTGTCCCAAGGAGCAAACGGTGGATCGCGGACGACCATTTCCAACTCGAGGAATCCCTTGCGCTATTAGATCATCGAACTTTTAACAACTATAATAGGTTACGAATGCGTCGAAAGTGAAATATCTAAGATTCCATATTGATTCTCTACTTGAGGAGCTGCAGACCAACCCGCTTCAACTGCTTTGCAGCAGCCAACTAGATGTATTAGCGGAAGAGGTCAGATCGCTGGGTAAATTTAAACCAACACTAATTACATCAACAGTAACATTCAGATATTGGCGCTCGTTGAATTTTTAGTAGATAGATCTTATGGTCCCTGAGCAATCGATGGCTCTCTACTCACAGCTGCGGCTCATACCAAATCATACGCGTCTACCATACGTAATTTCGCAACAGTGTCTCCGGTCTCACCAAGTATCGATGCGGGAAGAGCCTGATGGCGTACACAGCAGTTTTGTCCATGTGAAAGGGTTGTGTTGTGTGCCTGGGCGACTGGATTGATCAGAGTGAAACAACACTGGGACACGGCGCACATGGCTCCTCGTTTGCATATGACGTCAGGCGACTATAAGATAACTTGAGGTGCATCTCCCAATTTGTTTTGACCGCACTCGACCTTCGCCTCAACTGTCGCCGAGAATATCGACGGGCATAATTCACAGTTCTACTGTGTGGTAAGAGGCAATCAAGGTTCCATAGTGCACCTTCGACTTGGATAGACCAGAGCGCTCTCTAGCGACTACTCACTACTGACTATTTAGTTCAGCTCTCTGCCAGTGGGCCACACACGCGAAGAAGGCGTACAACTTCGGCTCTCACATACACAGACTGACAGGCCAACAAGCCACGGTTTGGATCATCGAACCGCGGTCACTTCGATAACTGTAAGTTTCCCTCACCTCAGTGCAGCTTCATTCCACGAGTTCTCATCATCTCTCCGACTACCCACAATGGGTGCTAGCAAGACAGTGCCGTCCTCGCTAAAGGAATTTCTCGAGAATGGCATTGAGACGGTAGTATGCAGTATCTGCACTGAGCCATTCGATGAGAAACATGTCGTCGTTGAAATCAAAGATTGTGGTCACCAATTCGGGCAGATATGTTTGGAGAAGTGGCTGGAACAGAACAAGACTCAAGGCACATGTCCAATGTGCCGCGATGTGCTGTTCAGCGTTCCGAGGCCGAAGCACAAATTGATCACAATAGCACCGGTTTCTCCGACACGGTTCTGCGAATACTATAACCAGGTCGACAATGTGGTGGCTTCCGCTCATAGCGGGTTCTTAGCGAGGCTTTGGTCCAATCTATATCGCATGTATGCGGACGGGGAAGTCCATCTATCTAGAGCTACTATGCAAGCGTTTGATAGCCTATCAGGGCCGGAGCATGACGCCCTTTACCCCTACATACGCCGTATACGACGCCTCGGGATCTCTCGCACTTGGGGTACTTGCATCGTTACGAGCCTTATACATACCCTAATCCATTTCACGGCGTGCTGCGATAGCGATTTCCGCCCCTCGAACGCCGTATGGCGAGCCTTCCTCCTCTTCCACGCCGAAGCTGGGAATGCACTCCTCGATTGGGGCGATATTCGCGACGCGGCTTGGCGCTTACAACAGTGTCATACTGATGGTCGCGCTACCGGCAACCAGTGGCAGGTGTTGTATCTCTTCCTTTACCTCATGGCCATTCATCGAGCTCAAAAGTGTGGGACCACACCCATCTATAAGATCAAAGACATTCGCGACCTCCTCACCGTGCTGAACTGTGAACGATCTTCTTCGGTAGCCCAAACTCGAGACACGAACACTAGACTTTTTCTTTCCGCTGCAGGACACGTCCTTGACCGAAGCAAGATCGACGCAGAGTTTGGCAAGGATGACCGTAGCCGGCGACTATTGAGCCACACTACAGACCTCGCTCAGTTGAAGAAAGATGTTGAGGGCCTCTGGCTGGAGGGACTGGCAATAGGTACAGCTGAAATCGCGGCTGGATTTCCTGACAACTGGTGGTCTGGACCCTAAGCACAATTTTGCTAGTCGAATGCAGTTCGAGCTTCTAGAAGATAAGCACAGGTCGCAGATGAGAGCGACGCATGATTTGAGGTGGTTAGCGGATCTGGTAAGCATTCTCTTACCCAGATAACATATTGGCCGCAGAGTACGCATAGATGATACGTAATACAGTAATTGCTGCCCGCCGAGAAAAGGCGTTGCCTAGTACAAATTTCATTGTGATTAGTCTGTAGTCTACTAGTCTGTATTTACTGGGTTTTTTCCATGATTTCATGGGAATGCATATTTAATATGAACAAGATAGAACGAAAATTCTACGATTTCTCAGTCTCGCAATGGTGTAGCGTGACAGCGATCAATCGTTCTTAGGCTCCCCCAAGTCAGTCCTATGAGCCTCTTGAGCTATGATATATGAAATCTAGTCATGTAAGTGATGACGCGTTCCTACGGTCACTTTGAAATGCTCAATAGGAATCGTGAGGTCTGAGAAACGGCAAGTTTTTGACTATTCAGTTTACATTTCAGATACAACAAGCAACTGTCTCCACCTTATTGTATGAGACAAATTAAGCAACTGTTGCCCTGTTGTTTCAAGATAGCTAGAAAGCTCCCGAACAGGTCACGCAATTTCCTCTCACGTCCAACTCTTTTGCTCTCATAATATTATTGACTACTATTTGTGTCTATTTTGTGATACCCTATCTTGTTGTCCATATAAAACTCTATAAAAAGAATTGACAAACGAAGCCGGCTTCAAATGAGCACTAGACATGATGATCTAGAGCTCGAGGGATAAACTCGCTAGTTATCAAGCCGTGCAAGCTTTAGAGATCGACTTCCACGTCTAGAAGCCCGTGGGAGAGGATATCGTTTGTGTAATAGATTAGGTTTAAGCCCAAGGCAGACTTCTTGCACTTCGCCACAGCTGGCGGTGGAATTATGCCAAATTGGCAATTAAAGTAGTTAAAGTAGGTACAGAGCTGAAACAAGAAAAGACCACAGGTAAGGAAAGATGGTGTATGTTATAGGCTACTCGGTTCAAAAACAAGGCATGGCATGGCGTGGCTACGAAACTTATGAGTGGACCTTGGTCACTACGTCTCCATTGTGCTCCCTCTTATTGCTCAAGATCAAACACACTTCTGAGACCACGCGAACTCGTGCTGTAAAACTCATACTTGACAATATGTCTGAAGAGGGCACACCGGATTCCAGTCTCAAAGATGTTGTCAGCACCTTACGTGATCAGCGACATTCAAGCAACCCAAAAGATTCACTGACAAGAAATCAGGCAAAGTTGCAGGATTGCGCAAACATTTTGGATTCATCATTTCGTCTCTCGTAGGCTCGTCTTTGCTCATCTCTTCATATTTCATCCCCGATCATGCTCCAAATCCTCGAATGGGAGGACTTCTTCCTCGCTTTGCTGAATGAATTCCTTCCTCCATTCGCTATGAGGGGAAATTTTAAATCATAACACCACCAACGCCATTTCGCTCGCCCGAGCCGTATGTAATCCCTGAAAGAATATACTTGAAAGAAATAAAAAATATGCCGCCTATAGTATCTTCCCCAGTGCCTCCTTCTGTTGACTCGTCAAGCTCGTGGGGAACTTGATCTTAACACCAACGATGAAATCACCCCGCTCGTTAGGCTTCTTGCTCTTAGGCATGCCCAGATTGGGATATCGTTCTGTCCAGGTAGGTCCTGAGGGTCCGCCGCTGCCAACGCTGAGTTGCTTGCCGTCGATGGTCGCTACCGTGCGGCGCCAGCCGGTAAGGGCTTCTTTGAGATCGAGTTCGATGATGTGTTTGATGTCGTCGCCTTCGCGAGTGAACATGGCGTGCGGTTTCTACATGGCAAAGTCAGCATGCAACTCTCATTGCATATAAACTAACGAAGGAAATGAACATACCTCGGATACAACAAAATGCAAATCCTGCGTCCCGCCTTCGACCTGGTCACCCACGTCCGAGAACTTAATCTTGCTGCCTGCCTTCAAGCCCTTCTTGATCGGGACCTCCAGGATCCGATCTTGCGTACTCTGTTTGCCGGTTGACTGGTCATACGTTTTGCGTTTGATCTTCAACTTCTTCGTTGTGCCATTGTACAACTCCTCCAGGCTAACAGCGAGCGGCTTCTCCACAACTGTGACTTCCGGCTCAGGCGCTCTCCTGCCACCAGAAAATCTGCCACCACGCTTCCCGCCCATGCCGAAGTTGCCAAAATCGAAGTCGTCGCCGCCTCCGCCGCTATTGCGTACAAACTCTGAGAATATGTCGTCTGCATTGGAGAAGTTGAAGCCGTTGCCGCCGCCGCCGGTTGAAAAATGGAACGTTCGAGCACCGCCGGGCATGCCGCCAGACTGCTGTGCGAAGGGGAAACCACCGCCGCCGCCTCCGCCCATGCCTTCAAAGGGATTGCCCCCCGGCCCTGCGCCGCCTTCGGGTTGTGGAACGCCGCCGCGGAGTAGGAATTCGAGACCATACTGGTCGTATGTTTTGCGCTTTTCGGGGTCGGAGAGAATTTCGTAGGCTTGTGAACACTCTGCATGGTTGTGTTAGCCTGCGAATAGGAAATAACAGGAAAGGTGAGGGTAGATGTACGAACCTTTGAACTTCTCGGCGGCCTGTGGGTTGTCCTTGTTCTTGTCGGGATGCCATTTCAGCGCCGACTTGCGGTATGCTTTTTTAATCTCATCTTGAGTTGCGGAGGATTTTATGCCTACAGACAGCTGTCAATACATGTCTCCGGCGAATATGTGCTTACCCGTCAAGCTTCGCAGCAGCAAGGCGGAGGAGGGGTATATCAAACAGACGTACCTAATGAATCGTAGAGCTTAGTTTCTTTGACCATGTTGATATATGTTTAGAATAGGGCAGCTATCTTGTATGTACGTCAGGATTCTCGGCAGTCGTCTTTGTGGTGCAAGAGGAGTGGTTGTTGCTTTTATCGCCCGAGTTCCATGTCTCTCCACCCACCAAACGGCGCGCTCGAGCCACCTGACGTCGGGCCTTTCTTGCTCAAAAGAAGCTTCGAGAAGCTTCAGCACAACGCTGTCTCACAACAGATAGATAGCCTTTCGAGGAACAAAGGGCTCACAGCTGTATTCGATTCGGTTCTGAGACAACGGTAAAATTTCAAGAATTGCATTGACTTGACTAGCATTGGGCTATGTCGCATTTTAACACTGAGTCGACCACCCTTGTCGCAGAAAGCTATGACGCGCCAAACTCCGCCATGCCAGTCCATAACGCCGTTCCCATACGCTATTTTCGTATGCTACATTTGAAGGACAAGTATCCAAGGATAAAAGAGTTGCTGTGACATGTACGCGACACTAGTGTACTTCGCTTGTACAATCAAAATTAATTGAATGTGGTTTGCATGCCGGAACAGCCATCGACCACGTTATGTGGTTCAGTCCGAGTCGCTGTCGTCACCGCCCTTGCTCTTCCTCTTTTCTTTCTTCGCAGCCTTCTCGGCCTTCTTCTTCTCCTTCTCTTCCTTCTTCTTGCGCTTGCGCTCTGCTTTATCTTCTGCATCCTCGTCGTCGTCATCGCCCCGGCTCTTGCGCTTCTTGCTCTTGCTGTCAGCTTCCACCGCTTCGGCCTCATCTCCTGAAGTGGCACCTGTTGGTGGGACGGGAGGAGCGGACAGTACGTCGGATGTCGATGTGGTCTGAGCGACGGGCACAGAGGATCCATCAACGTCATTCCTGTTGAAGTCCTTGTACTCAGTGTTCCACTTGGCGGGAGTATTCTCGTTGGGTCGGCCAAATTTCTGAAATTGTTAGCTTTATTTAGAAATGGAGGAATCCAGAACTTACATCGAGTGTGCCAGCCTCCTTCATCTTCTTCTTCTCAGTTGCGACTGGGCCCATGCCCCACCTCCTAGGGTAAAGGTCGCGCTCCATGATGACACGCTTGATCTTCGCAACAACGCCGTGATCGCACGATGACATTTCAACCGCTGACATTTGCGCATATGCAAGCGCAATCGCCTCGCCCTTGGTGGTCATGAGAACGACCTCCTCGTGAATCTCTATGCCCTTCTCAAATCGCAGCAGACCCGGAAGCATGAGCTTGGCACCGTAGCAGATAGCGTTTACTGAGCTATCCTTGACAACGATGCGCTTATAGCTTAGCAACAGACTCTCCAAGGGTGCGATGACCTTGCGCAGGTACGACTCATCGCGGTTGTTGTCGTGGAGCCATTGTGCGTCGAGTACATCGTGCAGGGTGACTAGATCCTTCGTCTCGTCCATAGCTCCACTCCTAACTCGTCGAAGCTCCTGCATGTGGGCACCAACACCGAGCAACAGACCCAAATGCACGCAAAGCGTACGGATATAGGTTCCGGCCTCGCAGCTCACCCAGAAGACACCCAGCTGCCTCTCGTTGTCAAACTCGTACAGCGTGCTCTCGTGGATCGTTCGGATACGCAGTTGACGCTTGACGGCAGAAATAAGCGGAGGTCGCTGGAAGAGAGCACCGGTGAGCGTCTCAAGGGCGCGGGCAAATTGAGCCTCTCCTCCAGGAAGCTTGTCGTGCAGGCGAATGACGCACACATACTCCTTTCCAGCACCCTGCTGGGACTTGACGAGACGAGTGGCGCGATCGATGCAGACAATGAGGCAGCCGGTGACCTTGGGATCAAGGGTACCGCTGTGGCCAGTCTTCTCAACTCTGGTGTTGACGTTAGCATGCATGTACTTGAGACCAATTGCGACCATCAATCGTACCTTAGCATTCGCTTGATCCATGACACGACTTCGTGGCTGGACGGGTTCGAGGGCTTGTCGAGGTTGATCACACCAGAGCTGATGTACTGCTTAAGGTCTCGCGACAGGGGCGCACATCCATTAGGAATGGGGGTGTAGTGTGATGTGCGAACCAGCACTATTTGCACGTCAGTTGGGCATTCTGAAGCTATGTGGAAAGCTGCAGCATACAATCGCTATAGTTCTTCAGCAGCAGCGGCCAGTCGCTGGTATCGATGGCTGGCGCGGAAGCCGCTGGCTTGATGACGTACGCGTCGGGGTCGGTCTGCACGAGAGCCATGGCGGAGAGTGCGGTGTGGTTTGGTGTTGCAATTGGCGATGCTGCAGAGCTCGAACTTTTCGCTGGGCTAATGAAATTTCGCACCCAAGCTAGACGCCTGCCAAGGACTAGGAGTAGTCCAAGCGTCGGGGTCGGAATAACATGGGACCGCCCTATGAGCCTGGGTTTTCTTCCAAGGCAGCATTCTAAATATGCTTGATTGGGTTGTATTGAGGCAAATTTCATGGGGATGTAATAAAGTTGCGGTATAATTATATTCAGCTGATATCACGGAGAACCAATCTTGGCCGAGACTCAGTCTACGCCAGGATATGCCCATTCTGAACCTCTCCCTTCACTCCGTCACCCGTTGCCTTTGGCTGACTTGTAGTTTCTGGGACATCCGGCCAAAATGCCACTTCAGCATCCAACACAGTCGTCCAGATTGCTTGCGTCCGTGCCTTGACCTCCGCCCATCTCGCTTCATCCTTATTTACCGCCTGACTAACCCCTTCATTCAGAATGCGCTCAAGTTGCTCGATAAAGACGAGGAAGTCACGGTTCGACCAGTTGGGAATGAACTCCCTCCGCATCGCGCCACCATCTTCGTCGTTCTCGAATGTCCGTGGTGAAGACTGAGCGTCTTGTCGTCTCGCCCACCTCCAAGCCTCGTAATACACTTTCTCCGTCGCCCATAGCAAAGTCACCCCTTCCAACCACGGTATGAACGCATTTGGCTGCTGTGCTGCAGCGTTTGCGAACAATACTTCGTACCTGCGCAGACCTTCTAATTTGAGATGTTCAGGCAACGCAGAGGTGGACACGTCGATTTGGTATATCTCAGCGACTTCGTGGAAGAGATTGATTTCCCTCTTTCCATTCTGTACCCCAGCTTCCAGCCAGGCCAATAATCGCGTTTCGATGTCTGACTCTACACTTGCTTGGGTCTTGAGCCGGACTTGATTGAGGAGATCGCTATTAAGTTTCGTGTAGCCCTCCAAATACATCAGATCATTCGCGAGCCATGAAGCGACTAGGGATTTTGGAAGTGTGCCATTGGCGGCGCGTGAGAGAAAGGGATGCCTTGTTGCGCGTAGCAGCTGTTCGTAGTTGATGGAGAGTAGATGTGTTGTGAGCACCCAGGGGACATTGGTTAGGCCGGCGTGGTGGTGGACATAGGTTCCGGGGTGGTGGAACGGCATGGTAGAAATCGTTCCCGAAGGATTTGTGATATTTGAATGATTCTGTGAAGAGATTCGATGAGGTACATTATCCACTGATGGTATATGTGGAGAATAATTGAGTGTTGGGTGCTGGTGAGGAACAGGGAGGAGTGGTGCTTTATGCTCAGGGTCGAAATATTGCCAAGCAACACGATACCTTCACCAATGTCAAATTACGTGTCGCGGCTGAGTAAATAATAGGTGCGAAGAGGTCGCTAAGAATGGTCGATGGTGTTGTAGTGTTGAGACGCCGGGGTCTTGGACGTCTCCGTCTGTTCCGTTCGTTCCGTTTGTTCCGACTGGTTCAGACACACGCACTTCCCATGTCCTACAATCACATTGTTGAACTAGGGAGTGGTAATTGAGCGGAAAACTCGGGGTACGGGGGGTCTAGGGCCCGTTCCGACAGCGACGGTTAAGATCATAGGCGGAGCTTTTGTGTGGTGGGACGATTCAGCCACTGGTGCTCGCTGCGCCCCCTTGACGCCATCTTTTGGACACGCAACATTCATCGACATTTTGGTCGGCATACTATCCAAACGAGGCAGAAAGAGAGGCAGATTTACCGAGGTGAAGTTGCTACTACCGACCAGATGACTTCCGACCACTTCTGTGCATACCGCGTGCAGAATGGTTTAGAGGAAACGCGCCGGTTGCCGTCAAATATCATCGAGACTGCTCAACTCTCGCTTCGGAACGACTTTCTCATGGGCACCTCTGCCCTCAAAGGGGCCAGTCTTCCACTCCCACCGCTTATCCTTTTCCTCGCCATTGCTCACGCCTTGCAACACATTGACAACGTACTTCCCTATCGTGGGCAGAAACTTCCAACTGTGAAAGCTCCCACCTACAGCAAGATACAGATTGCTTAGTCGAGGGTGTGGATGTTTTGTGATTAACTGATCTTGCGATGGCGTAATGGCATCCCAACATAGACGCCAGTAATCTGGAGTCCGACTCGCAAAATCCGGCATTGTCTTCAGGGCCATGCGTTCCAAAGTTTCCTGCATGAGTGTTCGACTAACAGTAGTCTGAGGCCTAGTCGGCGGAGCAGAGAGCTTGTGACCAGAGATCGTTGTTGAAGTACTAGTGAAAGACCTAGCGTTCGTAAACTTCAGGAGACGGGTGCTTGCAGCTGGTGGGAGTACTTCGCCCCTGTCGCCATAAATAACCACAGGCATCTCCTTCAGCTTGTCGTACTCATCATCGGTAAGCTTATAGTGCACAACACATACACCTGCTGCTGTGACCTGCTTCTCAATCCGGCCCTCGTCAAGAATACCAAGCTCGTCCTCAACGGACGACAGAAGCTTGCTTGTCCACGCCCCAGTGGCGAGCAATACCTGTTCAGCGTTGTAGATGCGGCCATCCGTCGTCCTGACACCTCTTACGCCCTGTTCACCTACAATGATACTCTGAACGTCTCCACATTCGTACTTCACGCCTCGGGTCACGGCGACATCCATCATCTTCTGCACTGCGTCCCCAGCATCCGCCCATCCTGCGTCCGGATTCCAGTATCCCTTTCCAATCTTGGGATCTCTAAAATCCGCATCTTTTAGTATGCCGTTCCATTTGTTCCTAATCTCATCGTCAATCGCGATGTCACGCGTAAGATCACTCCCTCTGTTGCTGAAGTTCTTCCGTATCCGCTCTGCCAGGTCGCTGTCCTCGTTACCCAACATTATCCAGCCACTCTCATGAAAGAAGCGACGACCGTCATGGTCTTTCAGTACCGGCGACGTCTTCCAAGCGTCAAGCGCTTCGTATGCGAGCTCCATGTAAAAGCGCGATGTGTAGTCGGTGCGCACAATCTTGTTGATATCGGTCGAGGCGGCATGGTGTGGCGGGTATGGCGAGCGATCGAGGACGGTAATGTTAGTAGGCGAGTTATGTGAGAGGGAAAGGTGGTAGGCGGTGCTGGTTCCAAAGACACCGGCGCCCACAATGAGGGTACTAGGTGAAGCGTCGGTCGTCATAGTGTAGAGAAAGGTTGTTCGTATCTAACCGGTGTTAATACTATACCAAGAGCTTAATGTACAAGATGAAGTAAGTCAACAAGTCAACATTATTGGATCATGGTTCTTAATTACTGCTTTACACTTAGGTCTTAAGCCTGTTGATCGCGTACAGGGAATCTCGGGATGACGGGCGCACTAAATGCCTCATATCGAAGGCTGAGTAAGCACAGCCCTCCACTTTCGTTCTACCACGACATATTGATGAAGTTTCCCATGGTCATAGTATACTATACGAACAATAGATTCATACTGCTCCCAGCATGTGCTTGTTATCTAGACTTTTCCCCTACTGGATGCTTCGGGATGAGCGCCTCGGGCCAGTCGTATGCGGGGCGTTGGGGCTGAGACCCCGCAGCCTTCTCGATATATAAGCTACATCCTACGCCTCTCTTCTCCTACATAACGGTGGATACACTATATCCACCGTCGCCGCGATGTCTAGACTATCTGGCTATCGACAAAATTCGTACGTTTCACAGAAGAAGTCCCAGTCGTCCGAAAACTTCGCCCTGGACGACCGAGAGCAAGGACTGAATCGAGATGAGAGGTTGCCTAAGTCCACAGTTCCTCCGCAGATCCAAACACCAGTGGAGGGGAACAGCGAAGAGAAACGCGGCTTCTCGTTCTCCGGTCTTTTTCGTCCCAAGCCTAAACATACAAAACCTCGGAGTGACTCTACTCAAAGGTCAAACGAAACCTTCGTCGCTCACGTGCCGTATCAATCATCTCTAGATGTGATGACTACTCGACACATAGACAGTGATGGCTATGCCTCTGGCTCTGAGTCTGGAAATAGTACGCCAATGGATGGGCTTCCTATAGCCAGTCAATTTACACGATCGAGTGAGGAGATACAGAGTACGGCCTTCGATAGAGCCATTCTACCTGATACTCCCAAAGACGCACAGACTGGGCACTCTTCGATCAATGTCAATGATGACCCAAGCGAATCCGTCCATGAGATGGAAAGGGCACCACAGCGCGAAAGGTCAAAACCTCGCCGGGGAAGGAGACCTCCACCGGTATCGTATTTGAATCAGCGCACGTACGCTCAGAGATATAAAAGGCTCGCGGACAGTAAGATAGCCAGCTTCCTACATAACATCCATTAGCATTATTACTAATACAAGCAGTCGCAAAACCGGATGCTGAACTCTCATTCGATGAAGTCTCGGTAAGTGGCGAGATAGAAGATCAGTTGGAGGCCAGTAGGGTCAACAAACATCGGGTAGCTCATGTCGAACACGTTGCGCATCAGGTGCCGACGGTGCGTGATTCTAGTCCTTTATCTCCGGCCATGGCCAATCTCAACAGTTCCCCAAAACGTCGGATGGTGGAGGTTGAGTACATTACCCCTCGGTCGCAGAAGAATGCAACATCACTGGGTTCTCAGAAGCGCTCGCTACCTACGCCATTAACAGCTAATCGATACACGAGAACAGTAACTCCAGAACACATGGCTCGACAAGTCGGAATCGATAAGAGTATTGCGACGCTAAGGAGAACCGTAGTGCAGACCTTGAACCCGAGCTCGAAGCAATGCCATCAAAGCCGCCAAAGCAAGAAGCGTTCGAGAAGGCTATGCAGCACGAGCGGGATCCGAATGTTTATGGATTGGACTTTGAACACCGATTGTTTGGATCGCAAGACGAAGATCCCATCGTAGTGTGCAATGTCCTTGGGCACGGGACGCTTGGAATAGTCGAAGAAGTACGCCGCAGAAACACCCAGCTGCCCACATTTGTTCGAAAACGGGTGCAATTGTCAGCTCGCAAGCAGCAGGCCAAAGCCACCTTGCGAATCATCCAAGAAGAAGCGAGAAACCTGAAATCCCTGGTTCATCCGCATATCGTTACTTTGATTGGGTCCTACGAGGAAATGAAGCAAAGCAACCGACATTTCTACTTCCTCCTCATGTGCCCAGTGGGTGACAATGACCTAAAGAATTTTCTCGATATTGCAGGAGACCAAATTGAGCAGGACCCATTATCCACACTATCGAGTACATGGAGAGACTGGATCTGGTCCTGGTTCCCCTGCCTCGCATCTGCGTTAGCCTATATGCACGAGAAGGGAATCCGACATCAAGATATAAAGCCGTCGAACATCATACACAAAGGCAATCGAGTGTATTTCACAGACTTTAGCTCCTCCTGCGCGTTCGAAGTCGGCCATACCACGTCCACTGAGAACCCATCACGCTCATCCCCCATGTACGCTGCCCCTGAGATCACGGATAGATATACCGGAAGCCTCGCAAGGCATGGTCGCGCATCGGATATCTTCGCTCTTGGCTGTGTCTTCTGCGATATGTTGACGGTTATGAAGGAACGAACAATTTTTTCCTTCCATCAATTCTTGGTGGACTGGCCTGCAGATAGAGAAGATACGAGCTACGAGCGAGGTCCGTTGCATTATAGCCGAAAGATAGAATCTATCAGCAGCTGGTTTTCTATATCGAGAATCTTCATCGACAATGTCTCGTTCATGCTGCAATCAGATCGCAATCAGCGGCCAACTGCGGCTGATGTTCTGCAACGGCTTGTCATTAATCACGTATTCGACAATGACTGCGAATGTTGGAAGGATATATCCGCGGATGAATCTCCATCCCGAAAGGATCATGGTGCAATTGATGTTCCCCGTGAATATGGCTCGATGCTGCGAATAACTCCTCGCTTCTAGCAGGTAGGACCTACTGTACAACAATGTTGGTTTGGATCCCACTTTCTACTGTTCTACAAACAACCAGTATAGAGTTCTAGGCCATGAATAGTTGAGTCTTGCAGCTTGTCATACTCGGACACAGAAGGTGTGTATAAAAGGCAGACGGTGATTGTTTTCAGAGAATACATAGACATGCACTCCGATAATCCAGGTCTTTAGCGCCACACTACGGCTTGAATACATGAACAGCATGAGGATGACGCTAATCATGACTCATACTGAGCGATCAACGTCAAAGTAGTATAAGAAACCAGGGCAAAACAGCACCATAAAGTCTAGGGTAAAAGAGATTATTCATCATAAAACTATCATGTCCCAACGACAGAGAGACACTACGCTAGCTAGCAACTTTACCCAGACAAAACACAGACAACCTACCCGCGCTCTAGACCCGCAAACCAACAAACTACCAAAGCCCCTCAATGTCCTCATCATCGGCGCATCACGGGGCATAGGAGAAGGCATAGCTCACGCATATGCTCGCGCAGGCGCATGCTCCCTCTTCCTCGCCGCCCGCCCATCTTCCGCGCAAGAACTCTCCGCAGTAGAGCAGCGCGCCAAAAAACTAAATCCCACCATTTCCACCACATGTTTCGCAGTCGATATAACATCGTCTGAAAGCGTCGCATCGCTAGCCCAGCGTGTGAAAGAAACAGTCAGCAGACTAGACATCGTGGTCCTCAATTCAGGCTACTCTGGCCCTGTAGTGCTGAAAGTCGACGAGGGCAACCCGCAGGACTTCCAGGATGTATTTGACGTCAATGTGCAGGGGACATATCTTGTTGCGCACCATTTTATTCCGCTGTTGAAGGAGAGCGATGGAGCGAAGACGTTCATTGCGGTTGGCTCGTTCGCTGCGTGTATAATGAACGGGCATATTGCGAATACAGCGTACTGCATCTCGAAGTTTGCGCAAGCGCGTCTTGTCGAGTTTTTGTCGGAACAGTATGGTCAAGAGGGTGTGTTGGCTGTTGCTGTGCATCCTGGTGCTGTTAATACTGAGATGGCGAATAAGACTACCCCGGACAGCTTTCGGCCTTGTTTGTCTCCCCCTCAAAGTCACTTCTTAGTTTGTATTAGCTGAACTTGATAGATCTCACGGACGATGTCGGTTTATGTGGCGCTTTCTGCGTTTGGCTGAGTCGCGAGAAGAAGATGTGGCTGAACGGTAGGCTGTTGAGTGCAACGTGGGATGTTAGTGAGTTGTTGGAAAAGAAGAATGAGATTGAGGAGCAGGACCTTCTCAAGTTTGGCTACCGCGTTAGCGACTAGTCGACCACGAGATGAGACTGGTGAAGCTCAAATACTGCATCAGCAGTTCGCGCAAAGCTTTATAGAGATAGATGGTATGGGCAAACACATAAAGTTACCGACGGCGGTAAATCTTAGATAAATACTCAAGAATACCAGGTAAAAATACCCAATTTTACGTAGAATGCCAAAAGCAATAGCAAAGTAGAAGAAGCGTATATTCACGTAGCTTGGTCTGCGTTGCAGCCCCGGCAACTCTGTACCGCCAATACGATATTAGATGCAAAGGTGAAATTCTCCGAGAAGGCGAATTCAAATGCCCGCCGAATTTAATATGATACGATGTGAATCCATTTGAACCGTCTTCATTAATCTATCCGTGTGTGCAATCAAGTCATTACAGTAACTCCATAAGCGCCTGTATGCTCAAGTGTATTCAAGTACGCAAACCCACTGATATCGCTGCGCAGAGAACATTCCCGAAAACCGTGGAGCACGTTGCGAGGAGAGCCTAGCAAGATACCGTAATGTTTATCCACCGCAGGACATGGATCTAATAAATTCAAATGACCTCGCTTCAAGGTAGTGGATGATGGCCTATATCCAAAGCCCAAACCGCGCGGCCTCCTTTTTCGTTCGCAGCTGGGGCGAATCATGGACGGTTGTGCCAAAAGAGGCCATGCCACGCCTTGAAAACAAGCTAAGAGTCGATTTTCCCAATGTCCCCAGTTTCGTTGGCTGCATTCGCAAAACGTCGTTCCTTCAAGATTCATTACCCCGTGGCGCAGTAAAACACACAGCTGAGAAAAGACGCACGCAAAGCAGGAGCGCGACCGCGCACCCGTAGAAGAGACTGAAAATGACCGGGGTCAAGAAGTTTTAAAGGTCGATGAAGGCACGGATTAACTGGCTCCTTCGCTTGCATGTTTGCTTTGTATCGCTTATTCTGCCGGTATGTGGTGAATTCCGACCGAGGCATGGATATAGGATGCGAAAATGTACATGGAAAGGGTATCGATCGAGAGTCCAGAACGCATGACGAAAAACATGGAAAAGACTCTTCAGTAATATCACCTCATCCTCCTCGTTCGTCGTGTAGTATGCCTTGTTCTAGTGGCTGCCGTTTTTTCGGAAGTTCAGCAGCTGAGACAGGCTCGCCAAGCTGCAACCGCTCTTCAAGAAGTCATGGCTCATCAACTCCGACGCGCTAGCGCGGGACTTGACGTCAACACAGAGGCAGACTGACAAGAACGCCTTGAGCTCCTTTGATAGCTTATCCGGCTTCTTCAAACGAGGTGTGCCGTTAGTGGCGATGAGGTACAAGGCCTTGAGCGGTTCTTCGTTCAGATAAGGAGGTTCGGACTCGATCATCTCAATAGCCATGATGCCTAGAGACCAGATATCGACTTTATTGCCATACTCCTTCTGCTTGACAACTTCGGGTGCCATCCAGTATGGGGTTCCGACCATGGTTGCACGCTTGCTGCGTTGTTCAGTGAGCTTGGCACAGAAGCCAAAATCAGCTACTTAAAGTTAGCAGGAATGATGACAAATAGAATGGAAGATCTGGACGTACTAATCTTGACATTGCCGCGTCCATCGAGCAGGACATTGTCACTCTTGATGTCTCGATGAATAATGTTCTGGTTGTGCAGATGCTCCAGACCCTTGCAAGTCTACCCGGAATTAGTTTCAGTCTTCCGATTTTAGACTCAAAGTCACTCACCTCAAAGCTTATAGTAGCAATCTGATCTTCACTAATAGAAGGGTTGTTGTCGATGACATCAGTTAAAGCACCTCCCTCCATGAACTCCATGACTACCCAGAGCTCTGATTGCTCTTCTTGTAAGAAAGCATCCAAGAAGTTGACAATGTTGGGATGCTTGCTGTCCTTCATGACAATGATCTCGTTCACGATGAGCTCTTTACGGGGCTGATTGCGGAGGTCCATTTGTTTAATGGCAACTTGGGCGCGAGGCCCATTCTCCTGCATAACCCGCCTTGCCGTTGGTGAGGTCGCGCCCTCTCGGATACGAGCGACATAGACAGAACCACTGGCACCTTGACCAATCTTCTTTTGCTTATTGTATGAGTCCAGCGGCTTCTCCTTGGATACGACCTCTCGAAGCTTGGCCATGACCTCACTCTCAGACATGCTAGACATGCGTACATCCTTGCGTGGAGCCTCCTCTTTAGGCTTGCTGGTAAGTGCTTGCTCAGCCTTCTTCACAGCATCATTGGCGGGAGCGCCGGTAGGCTTAGCCACGTTCAATGGCTTCGGTGCCGCGGATGAGCCTTGATATTGCTTTTGTTGTTGTGTCTGGCCATTGGTGGGTCGCACCTGTGGTACCTGGTTTTGCGAACCTTTGTAACTATTATTCGGCTGAATAGGAGGGCGCTGTTGTTGAGTAGACGGTATTTTGGACGACGGAGAAGTATTGTAACTGCCATTTTGTTGTTGTGGTGCTGGAGGTGCTGGACGTTGCGCGGCCATCTGGCGCAAAGACCCTGGAGGCTGCTGTTGCTGCTGCTGCTGGTTCCTAGGCGCCCCCGGCGTAGATGGAGCTGGGCGACTTGGATTATAACGCTGCTGGCCTGAAGGACTCGCATCTCGCGAATCAATGCCACCACCACCGATTTCCTGTTGTGCAAGCGGAAGTTTCTTCTGTGGTAACGAGGCATTGTATGCAGCCAGCTCTTCGCGCTGTTGTCGCTCATACTCCTGTCTTTGCCTATCTCGCTCACGCTCGCGCTGCATCCGTACCTGTTCCTCCTGCCTTCGCTTTTCCTGTTCGTAGCGATCCTGCTGCGAAGAGTTCTGTGGAGTCTGATAGCCAGAACCTGGAGGGGTATCCTGGCGTCCAAGGCTATAGCTATCCTTGCGTTGGTAGGCGCCTGGGGGAGCAGGACGTGGAGGCGCGACAGAGTTGCCGCTACCGCCATAACCGAGCTGCTTTTCCATTCCAGCGTTCACAGGCGGGGTTGGGGTAAGACTGGAGTATTGTTGGGGGTCCTCAGATCGCTTGACGAGCTTCTCGGTGTAAAACTCCAGGACCTCGAGCACGGCTTTGGGATTCTTTGCGTAGTCATCTTTAGTGAGTGCAGAAGCTGTAAGAAGCTTTTCCCATTCAACTGGCAAGCCAACAAAAGCCCCACTGTTGGGATCAAAGCCAACATGCACTCTGTGGGTGAAGTTAGTGGGGTTGCTGACGCCGCCCATGCTGGGGCAGCGCTGGTAGATGCTGTCTATCCACGAGTAAACATCGTCGTCGGTTTCGACCTTACAAGTGATGATCTTGGTGGGTCCATCGCGAGGCGGAGAGGAGCCCTTGCTCGAATTGAGTGCTCTTGTAATCTCAAAGGACAGCGGCTGCGTGTCTGAACGCTCCACGCCAAGAATGTCTCGCAACTGTATCGTGTTCGACACTTTGGACGCATTCGCGCTCTTGAAGAAGTTCAGCTCGAACTCGCGCAAGACCAGCCACCGGTCTGCCCAGACAAACGACTTGAAGAGACCCTCATCCTTGACCTTGACCATGCCCTCCTTGACGACGGCTGTAGACGAAACACTCTTCTCGGTTTGTGTTCGTACAAGGGACGTTTGCGAGCTGTTAAAAGCCGGCGACTGTAGACTGAGGCCTGCCATGTTGCCTGGTAGGGTATTGCTAGTGTTTGGGGTAAGGGCGAGACGAGGACGATCGGTGGGTGGCCGTGGTGCAGGACCGGGGTTCATGAACTGTTCGCGGGAATACATGCTGCGTGCCGTGTTAGTGGAGTGGCCGGCAAGTGACGGTGGCGGTCGTAAGTTGGCTGGATACTGGTGTTGTGGCCAGGTTCGATTGTGTGCGGGTGCAACGCGAATTGCGTGAGCGAGGCTGGGCAGGGAGTCGAGAAATACTCACTTGGCGATACAGAAATTCAAACAATAGCTACAAGGGGTATTACACGGCTACAGTCCGCTGCGGACGCGTTGCTGCCTCCAATGCAGCCTAACCCTCGGTGGATGCGGTGAATGGCGGGGTGGGCGGTGGCCGTGAAGTGAGCAGGTGGCGGGCCGAGTTTAGGCTACGATATGGGGGCGATGTTCGCTGTGAAGGGGCCGTAGAAGTCGTATCGAGGAGGGGGGGAACGATTCAGGAGGGGGCGGTCGTGTAGAGTAAGCAGCAGTGCGAGGTCGGGCTGCAGTACAGGCGGAGGAGCAGTTGGTGGTCCAGACAGCGAGCGAGGGCCGCTACCAGTCGAAGCCGCGGTAATGTACCAAACAGGGATATTTGGGTGCAATATCCGCGTGGAAGAACTTCAGAGGTGGTATGCGAATAGAAGTGCTCGCAGCAAAAGGGATGGGAGAGCGCGCTGGGGAGCGTATGGTAGTGTTGGCTGGAGTGGTTACTTTGGTGGAGCCGTCTTCCTGGCTAGTCTTCGAGGGTCTCTCCCCCAATGACTGCGCGCTACTAGAGCAGCAGCGACAAGTCTGGCACGTGATGCGGGCTCTGGACCAATGGCGCCCGTGTCAGCCTGTCATTGGCTCTTGAAAGAGGAAGGAGGTGAAGGGGCTGTCAGCAGGAAGGTTGGCACGAAGCAAGCACAGCGATCAGGCCCAGCGCGTACAGAATTTTCCGCATGTCTATAACGGCGCCGTACCAGACGGCCCCCCAGCGCGTCCAGCGTTTCAGAGGAGGCTATCCGTTGAATCAAGCGTGCGTCTGAAACGCTTCCAAGTTGCACCAGAAAACTTCCATAGCCGCCGCCACCACCACCACCATTGCTTGCCGGGAACTGCTCCGCTCCACCGCCTCTCACATGGCTTGGCTGTTTAAAATTAAGAAACTCTGCCTGACGTGAAGACGGATGATGCCAAATGCAGCGCCTCCCGTTGGTTCATGCGTTTCAACACTGCGGGACAACTTTTGCGATCGACTGAAATACAGCGCGTGACACAACACGATGTAATATCTCGTTTCATGCACTGCTACATCCTTCCTACACGACCTTCACCATGTTTCAATCCCATCATCAGTGCCCGTAGCCGATTCTACGAACAAGATGGGCACCCCTGTATTGCAACCCCTCGTCACTGCACGTCATATATATGGTATAGGGTTGGCCTGCAAATGTCTTCCAGAGACGGCTACGGACCCGCTCAGTCGGGCATCTTACTCCACCCCCCAAACACCCAGCACGTCTCTTCCAGCGCCCTCCTGCTGCTTGTTTTTCTCCTCCTGGAGCTTCCTGACTCTGCTGACCGATAGGCCAACACCTAGCGGGCCGACGGCAGTGCAGAGAACGATCGCCCAGGTAACGACAAGGAAGAGGTCAGATGGCTCACTCAATCTTTTGCCAGTAGGTGAGAAGATGCCCTGCGATTCTGCAATTCCAGAGATCAAGAAGCCTATTTCCCCGCGAGCACACATGGCGAGAGCAAGAATAAGAGGTGGATGGAGCGAGAAGGGTTTCGCTGGGCTGGGCGAGCTGCATGACGCCTGAGTTCCGGCATTCGACGGGGAGGTGGTTGCTGCTGCATTAGACGCACTTGCCCGAGGCGACGGTGCAGCACGGTCGCTCTTTCCTACTTGATGTGCAGCTGGCGGGAACTTCACCTTTGCCAATAACTGATTGATCATCTCCTTGCCCGGTAGTGTCGACCATTTGACGAGCCAAAGACCGCATGCCAGCTTTGCAAAAGCCATAAGAACCGTGTAAATGATGCCTCGCCAGACGATAGCCCCCCTAAACATGCGAGTAATCGGAATCGAGAAGCCAACAGACGCGAAGAAGAGAGGCTGGAGGATCCTAGATACAGCCGCATGATAGTATCGCTGATATATGGCCGATCCGCATGTCTCCTGGCCCGATGCCTGCGAAGACCGTGCCTCTGCATTGCCATTGTCTGTCTTGTCTGGCTGGGTGCTGGGCGCAGTAGGCGCGATACCGTCCGAGTGATTTGTCGCAGGATGAGGCACTTCAGAGTCCCACCAGCTGATAGTAGCGCCTGCAATGTAAGCAGCGAACAGATTTGACGTTCCCGCATAGGTAGCGCCAGCCACAAGACCTACCAGAAGCAGCGTGTGGACTGCGAAAACAGTCTGCGTCTTGTGTAAGATGGCATTAGAACGTGCGGCCGGATGGACCTCGCGGTGCTGGTTTAGCCATAGGGTGAAGGGCTTTACGATGAAGAGACAGACCAGGGGAACAAGGACAGCAAATGCAACTGAAACGAGAATAGGACGGACAACAGTGACCCAACTGAAATCATCACTACCCAAGTTCGAGATGACTTGAACCATGACAAGACCAACAACATCGTCCATCATAGCTGCGCTCGTCAAGACTACGCTGAGACGCGAGGCTGAAAGGCCACTTGCGCTCAGGACTGCGAATGTTGTTCCGAGACTGGTCGAGCACAAGGCAGCGCCGGCAGCAAAGGCTTGAACCGGAGTGGCATTGAGAAGTCCCTGAAGGGTGTACGACAGAGCGATGGGGGTAGTAATCCCAGTGAGGGCCACGCCAGAAGAGAGAAGCAGGTTTGCTTTCATGGATTGAAACGAAGTATGTAGACCACCTGTAGAATGTTAGCAAGATGTCGTCAGCTTCCGCGTCGGCAAGATAGCATAGACTGTCGAGAGTCGACAATTGGAGAAGTAGACAAACCTTCATATACAAGCAATATCAGGCCCAGGTAGCCTAGCTGTACCAATGTCTCTTCTACGCCTACGGACAGCCATTTTGCGCCTGGGGTGCCCCAAGCAATGCCTAGCAAGATTTGTCCCAACAGGCCGCAGTATAAAATGCGGTCGAGTGCAGTGTTGACGATGTTGAGCAGCAGAAGAAAGGACGTCTGGACCAGGATGATTACGATGTCCGGCTCATGGTAGGGCAAAGATGCAGCCGTCTCAGCTGTCCCTTTGGCCATAATGCAGGCAAGGGCGTGGGCGAATGAATGAATACTGTAAATAGCCAACCAATATACGTGCAGTGACTGCTTACTCCAGCGGCATGCGCCCCGCCAGGCAATGGCAGATGACGGGCGCACCCAATGACTCCAATGCACGCCCTTGCCAGGTACTGTCCATTGTGACAAAGATTGGGCGAAAAGCTTGATATTGCAGTAAGGATTGGCCCAAGGAGAAAGAGGCTGACTTTGACCGACTACGACGCCTGACAAGCGCTGCTCCCAGGGGCCCCGCAACGACAGCCGAGTCCGCGCCCGCAGTCAGCCATTCATTGTTTTGGCCAGCGAAGACAACCACACAGCAACCATTCGATACCCACATCCTATTCCTACCCGCATGCGGCCATATTTCGACGCAGCCCTGATGCACACAGTCCAGAAAAATGGCGCCGCTTGAGCAGCAATGGGTCAAGGTCCAGCAGAAAACATTCACAAAGTGGTGCGCATCCTTCCCCGCCATTGGCACCACATGCTCGCTCTACACACTGCTAACCGCATGGCTGCAGGCTGAACAGCAAAATAAAGACTCGCCAGGTCGAGATTCAAGACCTTATTACAGACCTCGCTGACGGCGTGCGTGTCCCCCTCCTGGCCCTGAAGACGGACCCCTCCCCCCGATACCGCAGCAACCCATATTAACAACCTCTCTAGATTGTCCTTATACACCTTCTTGAGATCCTCAGCAATGAATCCCTCGGCCGCTATGCCTCCCGGCCGAAGCTGCGGGTCCAGAAGTTTGAGAATGTCAACAAGTCGCTGGATTATATCCGGAGTAGGGGAATTCAGATGACCAATATTGGTGCAGAGGACGTCGTCGACGGAAATAGCAAGATCATACTCGGGTTAATATGGACATTGATTCTACGCTTCACCATTAGCGACATCAACGAGGAGGGCCTGAGCGCCAAAGAGGGTCTCCTGTTGTGGTGCCAAAGGAAGACGGCCTGCTACGATGAGATCGAAGTGCGTGACTTCTCGACAAGCTGGAACGATGGACTAGCATTGTGAGTACCAGCAGCCTTCACCAGGTAACAAACTAATACATGAACAGCTGCGCACTCCTCGACATCCACCGCCCTGACCTGATCGACTACGATAGCCTCGACAAGAGCGACCACCGTGGAAACATGCAACTTGCCTTCGACATAGCCTCGAAAGAAATCGGTATTCCCGACCTCCTCGATGTGGAGGACGTTTGCGACGTTGCGAAGCCCGACGAGCGCTCACTCATGACCTACATTGCCTACTGGTTCCATGCTTTCTCGCAGATGGAGCGTGTGGAGAACGCCGGCCGACGAGTGGAGAAGTTTGTGAACAACATGCAAGGAGCATGGCAGATGCAGAATGACTTCGAGCGGCGCATGCGCGAGCTGCTCGGCCAGGTTGCGAAGCAGCGGACAGAGTGGGTGGAGGCCAGGTTTGACGGATCATACACAGATGCTAGGAACCAGTCAACAGAGTTCACAGCATGGAAGCGAAAGAGCAAGCGGACATGGGTAGCGGAAAAGTCAGACTTGGTGGGACTGTTGGGCAACATCAGGACAAAGCTGGCCACATATCGTCTCCGGCCATACGATCCTCCTGCAGAACTAAGTCTAGAGGCACTGGATGCAGCATGGACCGGCTTGATGAAAGCTGAGCGACAACGCTCTCAAGTCATCAACGAAACAATCCGAGATATCAAGAATGCACTGAGGAAATCCTTCGCCGACAAAGCGAACGACTTTGCCCTAGCTCTCAATACGCTGTCTACCTCGATATCTGCTCTGGAAGGTGAAGTCGAAGACCAACTGGAGCACACAAAGGAGATTAGCAAGTCGCTTTCTCCCCTAGACGAATACCTCAATCTCATTGCTTCCATCGACGAACAGTGCGCCGAGGCAAACATCGAAGAGAATGATTTCACCACATACACATACGATGAACTGGAGTACGAACTCGGCCTGGTGCGAAACTCTGTGTCGAAGAAGCTTGCTTTCCTTGAAAACCAGATGGTGGCACGCAACATGACAAATCTTACACCTATACAACTGGAAGAGTTTGAGTCGGTATTCAGGCACTTTGATCGCGACCTGTCAAATTCATTGGCAGAATTGGAGTTTTCTGCGGCATTAGCAAGTCTGGGTCTAGTCTATGACGAAGAAGAGATGCATCAGCGATTCCGCGAGACCAGCGGCGGCAAGGATTACGTCACCTTCGAGCAGTTCATCCGCTTTATGGTCGACGAGACAGAAGATCAGAACACGGCCGAGCAGGTTTTCGAATCGTTCAAGGAAGTAGCCGATGGTAAAGTAAGTACAACTTCGTTCCGGATGCCCTTTTACCCACCATGTCTAACAACCCGCAGCCGTACGTTACAGAACTGGACCTGCGGCACTCTCTCGTTCCTGACGAAGTCATCGAAGACCTCATGTCCTCGATGCCCGAACACAAGGGGCCTGACATGCAAGAAGACCGCGACTTGGCAAAATTCGACTACATCACCTACATGCAGCGGTACATGGGCGCAGACCGCAGTACTGGAAACGGCCAGGTAAACGGCGAATAGAATTCGTTCAATCCTTGGCCTCGGAACACGCTTACGCCGGCGTTTGTTTGATAGCACCAGCTTTGACAGCATTGATGCATTTGCAAGGCTGCATTGAACGCCAGCTTCTTTTTTTCGTCTGCTTAGCGCGCTTTGAGTTTGGGTTACTTTTGCATAGCGGGGTCCTCGGCGTCCCGTGTTGGATATACGCACCCTGACGACACGACGGAGGTCTGGTTTTGGAGTAGGGCCTTTGTTTTGTTCTTGGATACCAATGTAGCTAGATTGCCACGAAATACCCGCTCTTTTAATCAAATGCCATGCCGTCTTGTGCGGTGCATATTCTTCTTCCCTCCCTTCTCATGCGCATGCATATAAGTTGTCTGACCTTACAAAGAGGGAGCTAAGACTTGGTACGTAGGCATTGTAGTCTTGACTCGCTGCAATTTCAGCGTCTCCATCTTACTATGTATGTAGTGAGAACACAGAAGTAGCTAAAGGTAATGTGAGTGGACCTTGGGAAGCCATTGAGATCGGCAAGCCGACATCGACGCTAGCAAGTAGCGCGAAGATCTTCCAGTGATCAGACGTTGGATGATCGACCACCATTCTTCATATCAACACTCACACCTATAGTGCAAACTCAACACATGGCTGTGTGTAAAAAATCGCCTTTCAACCCCAGGATGAGTAGGCACATCTATCCTCTCTACTTCCTTTGCGCTTGAACATAGTCCGTGAAAGATGTTTCTATTTCTTCTAAACTTCAGTTTCTGCTTTTGCGTTATGTCTCTTTTCCCTCACTATGTCAATTCTCTCCCTTTACTTTTAACGTGAGATACAAACTTGGGAAGATGGCGAAGGGGCTCTTTACGCTCTCACCTATTAGTCTGACGATTTCTTTCCTATCGTTCGTGACCATTGCCTTTCGTCTCATTGTCTATTACTGAACTTCCATAATATGTCTATTGTTCATTTTCTTCTCACTATCGTGTTCTTGCTGTGATTCGATGAGCTGTCTTCGGTGTTGTCGACGCTCGTCAGCATATAAAGAGAAGAAGGTGATACAACGATACGACATTGCTAGTACGTACGTCTTCCTGAGCGACCACAAACATCTCAAGCCACAGATCAAGTAGATCCCGAGGTGAAAGCAACCCCCTCGCCTACGATCCCACGGGCCTCGCGTCACCCGCCTCTCACCCACGACCAATTTCCACCTGCTAGGTGAAAGCCCCCAAATTACGCGCCTATATATAATTTAAACTTCCCAAGTCTTCCACATACGATCATAGGTCAACCCATGCCACGGACCCCAGTGCGAAAAACACTCGTCCTACCTGGCTCAGTGGGAAGTTGACTGGGTTGCGAACTGGCCCCTCGCAATCACGTGGATTAGTACTCTCTCCAAGGCGGAAGTGAGGTGAGCTCTCATCATACGGCAACATCTGAGCGGAAGTTGGAAGAGAGGGGAACACCCACTAGTCGTATGTTCGATTCTTTTTGTTGTCGTGAGTGATTTAACTTTTGGCTTCTTTTTTGCTTTTTTGTTGTGCAGGTGAAGGGAGAGCGGCGTGATGACGACATTGCACAAGGGCACGCGCAATTTGTGATACGCGATGAGAAGCTGGAGTAGTTCTCTTTGCTCCATTACATCGTGGGTAATCAAATCGCTAAGCAGTATCTACCTCCTCTTGGGAGTAGGATCGGCTATAGTAACTGAACGGGTTAACGGCTGAAAGTAAGAACGTGGGCGAAACAATAGGACACTGGCTTACCAAAGCAACTATCCACGTTCATGAAAGCTGCTAAACTACGTAGCGGCGTCTTGAAAAAGAAACATACATGTGAGAGTTCGCTGAATTGTCATCACAAGTTACATCAAGCAATCCCCTTGGTCCCTCGCTGCATCACTCAACGCAATCCGTGCTGGAGCCTTTCCCTAGGGCCCCCTTACACTATGCGACCTAATCGTACTACGACACTGTTAGCATATGTAGTTGAATAGATGTCCACTCGAGCGTCAGAATTGCACGCCCGACTTCAATAGTCTAGATAGGCACTCTCAAACCCTCACACTACCTTGTACGGATCATTGCAGATAACTACTCACTGAATAGTTATGACGATAGACACTCTTCCATCCCGGTTCCTAAACCTGCCTAGGGAACTACGATTGATTATATATGAACACCTCGACATTTCAACTAAACACTATGAGCTCAGCCGAGACCTAGCCAATGGCTTCACGCTTCTCTCCATCGAAGTGGCGCAAGACAAGCAGTCAATCTTTTGTCAACATGCTCCGGTCAGGGATATGCCGTCTATAACCCTGACTACATACACCCTCCCTGTCCAGATCCTCGCGGCCTGTCGCTTCATAAACATCGGAGCAACACCAATCCTCCGACCACTCCTCACGAAACTAAAACGCCAAGTTCCAACACTCACTGTAAATGTAGATTGTTTACACGACCCTCTGCTTTACGGACTAGATAGTTTTCTCAGCGCACTGCTCGCGTCCCTGAACGCTCACTGCAGGCCTTCAATCATCGACGGCTCCCACGCCGAATCCTCAAAGCGAGAACAACAGCAACCCGACATCTCACCCGCCACCACAAAGCAAACATGGGTCTCACAAACCGCCGCAAAAATGCTCGCACAAGCATCTCCCTCTCGCCCCTCAAACCCATCCGGCGCTTCAGCATACCCACAAGTCCGCCTCCTCCTACACATACGCAAAACCCGGCCTTTTAATCTACCTCCTACTACTCCTAGCCTTTTCGATGGCCACTGCGGTCTACCACCACACACGCCTTGTCCCACTTCCCCATTCTGCAAAGCGCAGAAGACGTACACTGTACCCAGTACACTCAGCGCGCCGCCGATATACACCATTAGCACGAATACGAAGCTCACACATGTCTTGAACAGGACGATGGAGGTCGTAAGAGAGGAGGGTCTGGATAGGATTAAGTGTGGCAGTATTGTGTTTGGGCAGAATAGTAAGAAGCAGACTGGGAGTGGATTGGAGGTTACGCGCGTTTGTGCGTTGGAATATGAGGTTGAGGTGTGAATTTGTTATTCTTTCAGGATTGATACTATGTAACCAAAGACTTACCGACCTGTTAAAGATGATTGCGAGTAGGACAGCAGATCCTAACATGGACTTTATCCTACCCTATACTCATTCCTTGTCTGTTTACCTCTCTATTCATCCTATGCGCTGTTCAGCGACCGAAGTACCAGACTCTTGATTTGCTTCGCGGGCAGTCTAATGAGTCTACATCTGCGAAATAGCGTGCTTTTGAAGGAACTAAAATATCTTGTCGGGGTGGTGCCTTGAATATGAAGAAGTAGCACACACGTCGGCGACGGCGAGGTTAGTCCCATGTTGACCAATCATGATCTTTACTGTTGTCGAATATGTGCTGTATCACGGTGCGTAAGTTTAGATGTGGCGGGGGCTCGGCTGCTTGGAGTATAGTAGTGGACATGTGTATTTAAATCAGCTTCCCGGAGGCGGAGGGCGGTCCGCTTGTAGGCCTATTTGTGACTCAGAATCTGAGTTTTGGAAACCCTGCCATGTATGCGAAATCGGCTGTAATAGATTTAGCACACACCAATCGGTCCCAAACAAACATCACCACCTCATTGAACGCCAAGGTTGAAGTTTCGAAGCATTTCATTTTCGCCAGTCCTTTCGCTATGAAGTCCTAGCTGATTATGCATTCCATCTCATCTAGTCATTCCAGTGCATTCGTGATTGAGCTCCGAGACCCAAATGAACCCGAATGAAGTAAATACCGCTTTCTTCTCTTCTCATTTTAGCATCTATGCCTTCTCAGCGGCAGCCTTGGCCTTAGCACCCCTGAGCTTCGATGGCTTGTCAGCCTTGACTGGCCTCTGGCTCTTGCGGATCGCGGAAGCGCGGGCGACAGCGTCCTTGCGGAGATCGGGGCGGTAGTTGCGCTTGACGGTGGAGTTGACAATGGCGGAGTAGGTCCTATGTGGCATTAGTGAATTGTTGCAATCAGGATCCCGCAAAGACATAGGCGGACTAGGATAGTCATAGTTCGAGGAAGACGTACTTGCGGGTTGATCGCTGGGCACCGAAGGTGGTGGTCTGGGTGGAGGTAGCGGGCTGGTGGTGCTTGTCGGACTTCTTGGTCAAAAGGGTGACGCCGCCATCCTTGCCGGCAATGATACCGATGGCCTGTTTCCACGTTGTCAACACATATCCCTCATTAATTCCAATCACGTCGTCGTATTCGCGGTTCAGGGTAGCCGTACCTTGTTGGCGATCTGGCCCTCGTTCTGCGCACAATTAGCAATTATCTTCAAGCACTGCATGGAGATCCGTACCTTGCGGCTGTACAAGTTCCTCAGGTTAAGAGGATCGCGCGAGAACTGCACACCATTCGCCCTCTTGACCAGCGTTGCGCTGTGTCCCTCTGTATCTTGTCAACCCCGCCCTCTTTCATGATAAAACCCTGGCAAACTCACTGGTGACCTCCCAGGCAAGATCGTGAGGAATAGTGGCGGCCATTTCGTCTGTATGGAGTGTGGATACGGACTGCTTGGTGTTGACGGTTGGAAGTTCGGGCGTGAATATTGCAGCTCGTCTGCATTACCGAATCGCGGTTAGTGCGCGTCGGGGATGGATTATCATGGCTGCCGACGCCACAACGGGAAGTGACGACGCGTGCCCGGGCTAGTGGATGGGGCGGTGCAGCTGAGACGACTTGTCCGCGTCTCCTTGGACTGCCTGCTTGCTTAGGCGTTACCTCATCGGACTTTTGATACATCTTCGGTGCGAGGGCTTCCCCGGCTACGTGCTGCGACGAGAGTTCGCTATATAGCGCCTTTTCCTTTGTTACCCTTCGTTGAGCCTCCTTCGCGCCCTCAGCAGCTCGAATAAGCACTCCCGAGGACCCCGAGCTGTCGCATACGCAACGGTACCCCTCGAGAGCTTCATACCCACCGCCAGAATGGCCTACATGTTCTATTCCGTCTCCTTGTTTTGCGTCCTTGTCCTTGCTACCGGTACGGTCTCTTCCAAGAGCTATACCCCTCCCACCCATCAACTAACAGTCCGCAGCCGCATACTTCACCCGGCACCGCTGGATACACCTCCTTCCTATTCCCGAACCAATCTATACGCGCCTTCCGACCTCCTTCCGCGATGACATCGAAGCCGGACTCTCGTCCTCTGCTTTCGATCTCAGCGGGAACGTAGAAGCCGGAGATTCACGACAGGGCCTGGATGATGCGGGGAAGAAGGATGTCATGCGCATAATGAAACGGAGAGGGGTAGACTTTGACGAGGCAAGAAGGATATACATGCAAGACAGGTTCAAGAAGAACGGAATCGGGGCGGATGGAGTACCACGCGATCCGAAGTTTGTCAGCTTTTCATGAGGTAGTGCTACGCATCGTTTGACGACAGCCATCTCATCTCACCACCACTAATCATTTCTTTTGTTCACACCTGGGAAGGTTGTCTGGGAAGGTTGAGAGGACTGGGTCATGTTATATTTCATTTGCACAGACATTTCATGGGCAACTTCGATGCACATTGGGATGACAGAGATGTTACATTTGCAGCTCTTATCCGTTTGACTTTATTATGTCTACTCGCGTATCTTCTTCGGGTTCACAGCGTCCATTATTTCGTAGTCTTGTATTCCTGATACCAATCGACGACTTCACCTTCTCAGCAAATGCGCCACACTCTTACTCCACCCGTGCCTCCAGTCGTGACGAGTGAAGCCCCGAGTTGCGACAGACAGTGATGGACACGCCATGGATTGCTCAGTGGGGTCGACATGGCTCTTGGTGATTGGCCTTTAGTCTACCGCGGAGGCCTCCTCAGGCCTGCTCGAATAGCCTTGGTGGGCGACGCTGGTTCTTGGAGAGCTCTCATAACTCGTCGCTGCATTGTTGCATTCCACCTCATCTAGGGATGCAATCATCTGGGAGCGAAACCTGGAGGTCCATAACCTGGTGGGGCATTGAACCCAGGTGGAGCATTAAATCCGGGTGGTCCATTAAATCCAGGTGGTCCGTTGGGCGGCGCGTTACCAAACCCAGGGGGCGGAGGAAAGAAGTTTGCAGGCGCTCCACTCGGCGGACGAGCTGGTAAGCCAGATGGGGCTGGCGGAAGAGAAGGAGGCCCTACTGGAGGTCCTGGCCGGCCATAGCCTGGAGGCGCATGAGGTGCGCCGAAGCCTGGGGCTCCGTTAGGCGGTCCGAAGCCTGAAGGTCCGTTAGGTCCACCACCTATACCTCGACCATCTGCACCCATAGCGGGTCCTGTAGGAACGGCAGCACCTGGTGGAAGTTGGAAAAGGTGTGCTGGTAGGGGTTGAACAGCGGCTGCGACGCCGTGGGCCTTGGCCTGTTTTGCAAGCATGCGCTCTGCTTCGTCTCCATGCCGATCACCCTTGCCATCCTTTTTGTATGCATACTGGACCGTAATCTGCTTATTCATGATGTATTGACCGTGCATGCTGGCGATGGCACCGTCTGAGGATTCGAAGTCGCCAAATGAGATGAAGCCGTAACCCTTGGAAAGGTTCGTCTCGTCGCGGGCAATCTTTGGAGCGTTGACGAGCGGTCCAAACTGGCCAAATGTGTCGTATAGCGTCTTCTCATCCACCATGGCATCGAGATTGCCAATGAAAAGCTCTGCGCCAATCTCGACATTCCGTTGCTTATCGGCTGATGCTTTGTTGACGCGGATTCTGCTCCCATATAGCGCGACGTTGTTCATGATCTTGGGCGCATAGTCGGCCTCGGACTCGGTGTGGAATTCGACGAAGCCGAAGCCTTGGTGTTGGCCGTTGACACGGTCGACGGGCATGTTGACGTTGCGCACACGGCCGGCATTGAGCATTAACTCATGGAGGATTCTCGGTGTGATACGCTCGTGGAGGTTTCCCACGTAGACCGTGGCCTCCTTGTTTTGCTCCCTGTTAACATGATTAGCATCAGCGCACTACTTTTGTATTCAAGTTGACTTACCAGTGACGGGCGCTTGGAGCTGACATGGTGGGCTATCGAGGTTCGAGATGAGGTTTGACCGAAAGCAGCAAGCTGACGTTCTCACTATTAGATGATCGAGTTACCGTACCTCTGCGGGGCGCGGTGCTTGTCGTGCGGCGTCGAAGTCACGGGCAGTAGGTGATGCGGAAGCTCGAAGTTTTGAAGCTTTGACGTCACGCTAGCCTGAACGTGGTTAATATACCCAAAGTCCCCGGCTCCAAGATTTTGGCTTGCAGCATTGCCTTCATCGAAGACAACCTCATCGCTAACCGCCCTCCACCTCGTCTCTACCCATCTCAAGTCTCCGTTCCGAGAAGCGAATCCACACAGTCAGCATGTACCAGCTATCAGAAGAATCAAAAGTGCGCCATCAATCACTATAGCAGACGTTTCGACCGCAATCTAACACTATGTCAGGAGCGCATCGCCCGCATCATCGATGTCTCCCGCGTCGCCATTCACTACGGCTACCTTCCTCTAATTCTCTACCTTGGTTACTCCCAAAGCCAACCTAAGCCGTCGCTCATCCGGTGAGTCAAGATGTTATAACGATCCTACGCAAGCCCACAGCAGCCATCTCTCTATCATGGGACGCTCGTCCGTCTTATGGACATCGGTGCCGTGGAAATTTCCAACATAGAATGCCATGGCGTTCAATCAACAGATGCCATATACATACCACTCCATCGTATATGATTCGCTAACAGTCCTAGACTCTTCTCTCCACTCGCGTAAACATGACGAAGACTTTTACCGGATGCTTTGACGAATGACTACACTTCATTGTACAATACTACAGGGATCAGGCGTATGGGTTCACTGGTTGAGAATGGTTGGAACGGACGGCACTACGGCCTCTGAACATCCTGCCGGGCTTTGGCATACTTCTCCACACCACAGATCGGTAGTCGGCAGGCGAGAACCCTCCACGGAGTGGGATCTGTATCATGTACAACAGACATCTTAAGACAGATAAATAGTACCCTGCAGCACGAATGCGGTATGGTGTCTCTCCACGATCATGCAGGCCGCATTCTGCACCATACATAAATGCCTTGCATGAGCGTGCCACATTCGCTGGAAACTAAAGAACCTAGGCTTGGTCTCGTATCGATTCAGTTGAGCTCAGCCACGCACGCCTGACGGAGATTTCCATCTTGGTAGGGCAGTCGTCAGTTCGCCGATAGATCTACAGACGCCAATGATGGTACGCTAGAGACCCCACGTGTCACCCCTGCTCGCCTACTCGAGTATCGCGCTCCATTATCCTCCGCTCTCACCTTTCAGCGAACTGAAATGTCAGACGCCTTTTACCCAGCCGCATGCCGTCAGGTCCGCTCTAGGCTCAGTCGAAAGCTCTCTCCTCACAGCCCCCACGTCTCCAGCGTCATCTGTATATCGCAGGCCTTCCCCAGATCTCATCTCATCTCCTCTCTCCTTCTCGCACTCATGGACTTGCCTCATCATCACTGTCGTATACTGTACCTGGATCTGTGTGTTTTAGTTCATCACTACAGCTTCAACGTCGCTACATGACCCGTTTTCGCCTGATACTATGGCCGTCCCCAGCATTGGGGACATCTTGATGGTTTCACAAGTTGCGTGGAAAATCGGTCGAGCCTTTTCCGCAGGTCGGATCAATGCACCAGCCGAATTTCAGGAAATCGAGGCGGAGATCAACGGGCTAGCGAAAGTCTTGAAGCTTCTAGCCGAGTCCATTCACGCTGACTCTGAAATAAGCTTCTTTCAAAGTGCCGACAGGGAAATTCAGGATGGTATTGGCACAATACTATCCTCTTGTCAAAGGACTATCAACGATTTGGACTCATTGATAGATCAATATCAGGTTATCAGGAAACATCGAACTATCGGTGGCTTCGCAATTGAACGGTCATGGAGCGACCTTGTGTTGGCCGAATACAAGACAGTGATGTGGACTACAGATGGTGGAAATCTCCAGAACCTGAAGGATTTACTCCAGTTGCATACACGCTCCATCACCCTCCTAACGCAAGCACTGCAAAGGCTAGTGATAGTGATAATTTGAAAAAGAACGACGGCTAACACTGTGTAGCAAGTCGCTATCACGTCTAGAAAGCGTTGTAGCCCCAATGGCCGAGCGTGTCGATAGCATGTATCATACCTCTAAGAACCTAGACCAGCAGCTGGACGAAGTCCATCGCATTGTACAAGACCTTACCATAACATCCCCAGATACACAAGTACCACCTGTCCCAGTACAGAATCCGGCTAGGTCCCCGACTGCGGAAGAACCAAATCCCTGGAGTCCGACTCTTGCTCCACGCTCGCCTCCGGGCTCTCCGCTTCGCCGCCAAACCACCACGATCTCGCTACCTCGAGCTCCCCGGCGTCCAAAGTCTCCTCAGCAGCCTTCGTCACCTGGTCCAAGCAGTAGCATTACCACTCCTTCCTCCCCAACAGAGACTGTAGTCTCGTCAAGAGGAACGTCACCTACCCTCAAAAATATATCTGAATTCAGCTTAGGCGGCTCCTCGCTTCGCTACTCTAGCAGCAGCTATGCTTCCTCGGATACCGGGACAAATTCTGCTGGGTGGCCCAGCCCAGGGCCATTGAGAGACTCATTCGTTAGCCGCCACCCTTCGACATCTACAAAGAAGACTTCATCGTTACCACGGACTCCGGAAGTATACGAACCGGGTGATAAAGTAGATGATGGGCAGTTGTCATTACTCCCGCCACCGGCGATGGGATTATCGACACCGTACGAGCTCGAAAGTGCTGCGTTACGAAGCTCGCACACCAAGCTGAGCCCTTACCCATTCACAAAGCCAGAAATTATGAAACTTCACCGAAGCTCAACAACAGCAAGCCAGAAAGCAGCTTTTGAGAAAGAAGCATTCAGGAACTCGGCTATTTTATGTGATATGTAAGCTGATATTTGGTCCCTCAACCACTAGTGTTTGCAGCATCTTTACTGACTCTACATAGTCGGGGAAAGCTAGTTGAATACTCACATCAAATCAATGAAGATGACCCCAAAGATGTCGAGATGATCCAGGCTTCTGATGAGTGCCGTATCGCGGTGGTACGGAAACGGGTACACAACCTAGAAACGAAATCAATGCGACTCGTAACGTCAGTATGGGTTTTCAGCGACGACGGCACTGTAAGAATAGAACTCCGGATGGACGACGACCAGATGTATATTCCATATTCGAGTTACTTTTCTCCGAAGAAGGTCTCGATCACAGTTTCATGCGAGCTCAAGTTTCATGACGTGAAGGTTGGAAACCGAGCTGCGAAGATTGCACAGACGAGCTGGGTAAACTTTGTCTTCGAGACGCCACAGGGTAAGCAGATGGGATAATGGGTTTCAAAAATAATACCTGACTGTATATTAGGGGCAGCACTGTTCCAAAACGAACTAATGGGTCGCACCCTCCTAGCCACCTTCCGCACCGAGAAGACGATGCGCATCCACGAAGGCTTGGGCAAATCATTCTCCTACGCCGAGCAGATGTGCGGCCTCGAAAACCTGCGCGTCTGGGAGGACAATGACACAGGCGCTGTCATCGCAATGATCCACTTCTCCGCCGACTTTCGAAACGGTTATCTCGCATTCTACATCAACTCAAGCGCGAAACCGATACAGACGAAAGATGTTGGGAACAGGGAGGTGAAAATCAAGGGGCTACGGGTGCCGATTGACGGAGGTGACCGGGCAATGCGGAAAGACAGTGTTGTTGTGGAGGGGAGCAAAGGCAAAGGAAAGGAACCCGGGGCAGGCAAGAAGACGGGGAGAGTGGAGAAGGAGAAGGTGATCAGTGGAGCGAAGATTGAATTTGCGAGCGACATGGAGAAAAAGGAGTTTTTGGAAATGGTCAAGGAGATGCAGAGGAGTATGATTGAACTGCCGGATTTAAAGGGTGTAAATTAGAACAATCGCGAAAATAATGCTCCTAGCGATTTGGTCAAAATGGGTGCTATGATCGGCCATTGATGTCGTAAGAACAGTGCCAGTTGGGATAGATTGGATACCGAACGGTAGCGGGCGGTTCGGAACCATCAGTCAGCGTGTAGGAAAGACCATTGAATCGCGGAGTTTTAATCCGGCGGATGATAAGCCGGTTTAGCAACGATTTAGTATTACTTGAATTTATTGTTAATCAAGCAACACCGTGGTATTGACATGACGGTCGTGATGGAGGATAGCGCCAAGTTGGAAAGGGTTTAACCGAGCTTGAACGGCACGGGCCGCTGCTATTCTCTGCCCAAGCTCACAACAGCGTAGGGAGCGGTAACCCCGAGATTCGTCCTCTCCTCAACATGGCGAGCATATATCATTCACTCGATACATCTTTTATAGGCTGAGGGGTCCTTCCGGCTTTGTCCTTTGTCGGCAGATCCCCCACAGCGGGAAGGCACGCTCCGTACCATTTGATCATACTTCGCGGGGGCATACACCGCTTCCGCCTGACAAATCTATTGAAACGAGCGTTGGTCCAGTCATGCTAGTTCAAAGGTAGCACAAACATGGACGCTGCTGGTCGAACGGCGACCGTAGCGAGGGGATGCACTACTCATGTGGACCACTTTTAACGGCCGGGTGCCGCAGACGTCGTGCAGCGGGCCGGCTGGCGCATTGCCATTGGCTCCCCGAAGATAGTGTATGGATGCCCTTTCTCCCGGACTGACAGCTCGTGGGGACCGGCAGCGAGTGTTTCAGCGCCTATCTTCTAGGGCGTCGCTGTCGACCGTCGACCATTGCATCCACTGGAAGCTTTCGCGTGTGGATGTCGTACTCTTAGGCATTCACGCTACGTTTCAATAGCAATAGCAGCATGGCTAGCAAGTCACTGGATTTTAGGCTCGTCCGGTACTCGCCAGTCGAAGGCACGCATTATTTTCACGATCCTGCATATCCCTCGACTATTCAATTCTTGTTATCGGGAAATTGGGAGTCGTGGGACGTAGGCTGGGTCAGATAGTAAGTCGAAACCTCTGTCGCACATGGCTTAGCCGCTAAATCTCACCAACACGCTTCAGCAAAGCTCAAGATCCGGAAATCAGACGCATGGCAGAAGAAGCTGAGGCTCGCCTTGTTCAAGACCCAGAATCTGGCTACCAACCGTGGCCATCACCACCTCCTCCAGGCCCCCCACCTGCTCCGGACTACGGCCGTGCGCCCCCTCAACCATCTACTGAGTATACACCTTCACCACCGGTAGCAGACCTGATACCTCTGTCGCCTTCTCCCGATCACAATCCGTCGGCTCCAAGCCCCAATCCGGTGTGGCCTCTTGAACGCGGCTCCTCTTTGTCCACCTCGGATGTGATTCCTTATTCTTCCCCATATGGTCCACCTTTCCCAAATTCCAATTCGGTGCAAGCGCCAGCAGTAATTACGACACTGGCCCCGACAGTTCCTACCAACGAAGCTAGCTCGAGTACGAACTTCCGGCAACCACAGCAACCACAGGATCTACAACATGTGACCCCACCCCCAGGCCCTTATATCCAACCAGCTGCACCTGTGGGAGTAGTCTTATCACGAAAACGCGAAACGAAGGTTATGCTTTCGATTGATGGCGATGGCATCCGCGGGCTTTCAGCTCTCCTGCTGATAGAATCGCTCGTCAATGCAGTATGTGTCAAAGTTGGTCAGCGACTTGATCCGCACCAGATCTTTGATCTGACAGGTGGCAACTCCCTGGGCGGAGTGATCGCTATATTGCTGTGTCGACTCCGTATGCAAGCACACCGAGCTAGGGAAGCCTACAAGCAGATTTCGAGACAGGTATACTTGAACAAAAGAGACTTTTTTATCTCCCTACATCCTTACAGTCAGTCACTGAACGTTGATGGTAAGGCTCTCGAGGCTGAAATCAAGAGGGTTATACAACAAGAGCTAGGCAATCAAGATGAGTTACTCTTGGATTTAAGCGAAGAATCTGGCGATGTGTAAGAGAGCTCGGTCTACCTGCTGTCCGTGGAAGAGGTACTGATGCGTTAGTCAGATTTGTCATTGCGACCCACATTGAGATTGGTGCGAACAGAGCTGCCTTGATGCGTTCCTACCAGACCCGACGTATCACTGGCCCTGAGCTTGATGCAAACATGCCCATCTGGCAAGCGATGAAAGCTACATCGATAGCTCCACGGTATGTCAATCATCGGCTGGTCATCGAGCCAGGTCTGGTGGACCATGGCACAGCGAAGAATAACCCCGTTCGCGACATTCTCTACGAGTGCCGCAAGCTGTTCCGTTACAGCAATGATATGACGATCATCATTTCCATCGGCACCGGCATTGGGCTTGATCAAGAGAACGAAATTCTTGAGATGGCGAATAGCATCGAAGATAGGAATAAGGAGGCAAGAGTATGCGGTCAGAGGTTTGAAGTGGAACACGAGGCTTTGATGGGAAGGAACTGGATGAAGTACTTCAGATTCAACGTCCCGGGCCTGGAGGATGTGCCACTCGAGGAGTGGTGCCATGAGGACTTGATCAAGGAGAAGACGTCGGCGTACCTAGCGCAGCCGGAAGTTGGAGAAAAGTTTTATGCTTGTGTGGATGCCATTGCACAACTATTGCTGGGACGACCGGGGCGGCATCAGGATGCGTAACGAGGCAGGTGACCTAGTTTGTGAAGGGATCAGGAATGAAAAGCATATTGATGATCAGCGGCTGGTACGGTGATAGACTAGGTCTACTTGATGCTGGTGTCTAAAAAATGGTAACTTAAGGAGCATCTATTGCGCTCGAAGTAGGCTTCGATTAGAGGCTATCGGTTGGGGATGTTGGCGAGTGCATATAGCCTTGCCGAATCCATGCGGTTAGCACCATCTCCACGAACGCATGCGGGAGAAGTGGGTCGCAGACCGCAAAGATGGACCACTCTGAACGACAAACGTGCTTTACATCTCCATACGTTTCGTTATATGACATCACCTGTCGCAATCGCATCGCCAGGGGCGCCTTCAGGCTGTTGTGGTTGCGTCCACAGCGTCTCACACGGCCCGAGCGAGCGCCCATGACGCAATGTCTCATCCTTCCTCACGACCATCAACCACAAAAGCGTACACATGTGGAGATATCTTGCAAATCCGCCCCCGTGGAATCGGTCGATGTGCGCCCTCATTTACCCCGCGTTCAGTTGCTTGTCTTGGCTGCAATGAGATCCAAGCCTTGGCTGCAAGAACAAGCACAAGATTGGCGGGAAAGGCCTACCACAAACAAAGCCACCCGCCTGGTCTGGCAACGTTGACATCAGAGGCAGGGATGGAGTTGGGAACCTGAATCTAATGTGTGAGAGTGAAAGGGAGGCTTTTGCCCTTGTGGAGAAAATAAGTCAAGTAATAAGTAGACTTGACTCCGTTCTGTTTTGAATCTCACCTTTTTTTCTTGCTTCACTTTTCTGCTTATGACTTGATCATGGCGACCGTGGAAGAGCAACAGCCTACTGCTGTTCCCGAAACAGAACGCGACCCAAACTATGGCCAAGGAAAAGGAATGAACCAAGAGAAGACAGATCGCGTCGTCAAGGGCGACAAGGTCGAACTCCAAGATTCCGATGCTTGGGACAAGCTTGGATATAGCTTTCCTACTTGGCGGAAGTGGTGAGTCGAGCCCAATACCAGAGACTCGGAGAATCAATACGAGGCGTGAGGCTAACACGTTCGCTCCACCAGGCAAATCCTCATCGTAGTCTTCTTCATCCAAATTAGCATCAACACCAATGCATCCATGTACTCGCACGCAGTCAGCGCTGTCCACAAGAAGTACGACGTAAGCGAACAAGTAGCCCGCCTTCCGCAGATGGCGTTCCTCATCGCATACGCATTCGGCTGCGAACTGTGGGCTCCGTGGTCCGAGGAGTTTGGGCGATGGCCCATCCAGCAGCTCAGTCTGTTCCTAGTCAACATCTGGCAGATACCGTGCGGCCTAGCCAACAACTACGCTACATACGTTGTGTGCAGGACACTGGGTGGCCTGTCGACAGCGGGTGGGTCGGTCACACTCGGTGTTTTGGCAGATATGTGGGAGCCGGACGAGCAGGAGTTTGCCGTAGCGTTCCTTGTTCTGTCGTCCGTCGGGGGCTCGGTAGTTGGAGCCATCATTGGTGCGTTTGTTGAGGCACATCTTTCTCTGCCTTGGATCTTCTGGGTCCAGCTCATCATCGGTTGCTTCGTGCAGGCCGTTCACCTCCTCTGTAACCCGGAAACGCGATCGACTATTCTGCTTGATCGTGAGGCGAAGCGGAGGCGCAAGACTGGCGAGGATCCAAATATCTATGGACCGAATGAGATACGAGGCGGTCACAAGATAACCTTGAAGGAGATTGGGACTATCTTTTGGAGGTATGTGGATATGTGTTCTGGACTTATTCAGGACAAGACTGACACATCCACAGACCTTTTTACATGTTCTTCACTGAACCGATCGTCCTCTGGCTGTCTTTGCTTAGCGGCTTTAGCGATGCATTGATATTCACTTTCCTCGAATCCTTCAAGCCGGTCTACTCCCAGTGGGGATTCGGCACAGTTGGAATCGGTCTTGCATTCATACCGTGAGTGGTACTTGATCCTATCCAATAGATATAATACTAACGTTGTTCCAGCATATTGATCGGATACTTCCTAGCATACGCCTCGTACATGCCTTCAATCATCACCTTCCGACGCAAACGCCGACAGAACCCTGGCTCCGTAGCGCCAGAAGCTCGACTATGGTGGCTCCTCTTCCTTGCGCCACTGGAGACTGTGGGACTGTTTGGCTTTGCGTGGACATCGTTAGGGCCGAGCTATGGTATTCCCTGGATTGCGCCGATGATCTTCTCGACGTTGATCGCCATGGCAAACGTAAGTTTTCGTAGCGAGCAAGTGCTATCCCTCGAAACTGACGGACCCCTCAGTACGCCATCTATCAGTCTTCAATAGACTACCAAACTGCCGCGTACGGCCCGTACGCTGCATCCGCAACCGGTGGCAACGATCTCGCTCGTGACTTTATGGCCGGCGTAGCAGCCATGTACTCGACACCCCTCTACAAGAACATCCCAGGCCGACCTGTGCAATATGCATCCACCATCCTCGCTTGCCTTGCTTTCGTGGTCACCATTCCAATCTACATTGTGTACTGGAAAGGTCCAGACATCCGGGCCAAGTCGAATTTTGCGCAGAGCTTGGACAAGTCAAGACAAGAGAGGACGGAGAAGCGTAGGAAGAGTAGTCTTGCGGGCCTGGAAGCAGGGCCGCACGCTGAGAAGCAGAAGACAGAACATACGGAGCGGTTATAAGCGATGTGTCAGCCCTAAGTGAGATCGCCAGAGGGGGATACTAGGCTTTTTCTATACCAGTCGTGTACGATATCTGTAATGTCTTATAATAAAGAGACCTGGACGAGTAGAACTATATCGTTTTGCCATGGATCTTTATAGCTCACCAGAAAAGGACAGGCCAAGCCCCAAGTAAGTGTTTATTCCGCCTAGATGAAAAAGAATCAATACGATGTCCCCACCTTCCTCCCGTTCATGTACGTAGTGTGGTAGACCTTGAGATCCCAGTCACCCCAATTCTTTTCCTGGCTCGTAGACACCAACTCTACTTTGAGATTCGGCCTGTCTCTTCCCAGCTCCCGCATAGCTTTCATGAATTTGGTGTCCTGGTGCGGATCTGTAAGACGTAGGGTTTTGAGCTTAGGCACCCATTCCGGATGCTGCTGGAAGATTTCAAATAGTGTTGCTGTCATTCTCGATCCAGTCATCTCCACATAAGTCAGGGCAGGGCAGGACGCTAGGAGACGGAGAAGTGCTTCGCCGCTGAGACTGGTTGTGTCTGGTAAGTAAATCTTCCTCAACTTGGGACAGTGTTTTGCTAAGTTTATGACGGCGGTATCGGTCAGACCTTTGGCACCTGAGCGCATGGAATCAGTAGTTGTTCCTTTCGAGAGAAGAATGCGAGCATGGATAGTAAACAAGTGCTATCTGACCGTTATTGGCGTCGTAGCTAACATCACCGTACACGAATTTGAACTCTGTAAGATCTCTGCAAATCTTCGGTCTCATGGCCAGGATGTCCTCGATGTGTTGACTATTAGGGTAGCGGGTCAGTACAAGGCCATCAACCTAACACAGAGGGTGATGAGGACGTACTCGGTCAACTTGAAGGAAGAGCGAAATTCCAATTTCTTAGTCGCTATACCGACTAGCTTGTCTAAAGGTTGAGGTCTAAAGTCAATGTATGGTCTCACATGCAATTCGTACACGCACATTACTTACTGAATTTGCCATCCCAATCATATCGAGAATCTCTGAAAGATGCATCCTTTACACCTCTTCCTGCAGGCGGCAGCAGACGCATAACTTTTGCAACCTTTGGCTTCGGGGCTGGTATCGGTATAGCGGGGGCGGGTTGTGGGGCATTGTATGCAACTGCTTCAGCTTGGGCTTCGGCTTTAGAAACCTTCTTGAAGTACGCGTCAACACCCTTTGTTGCAGTGCTGTTCTGCTTTGCGGTGCGAATGGGCGGCATACTTTCTGAGTACACGCTCTGGTACGGCGCGTCAAAGAGTGTCGCGTTAGTTATGAGATTTGCGGAGAGTTTTGGAATGTAGGCGGCGCGCGTCCTTGTTATAAAATGGGCTGGCCCGTATCACATTCTTAGCGTGATGAGGCTTGCCTTACATTTGATTACCCCTGGCAGCGGGTTGTCAGTTACGACGGAAGTGACCGGAGATAAAAAGAGTCACGGACGAATCACGTTATATACCAAGCCCGTTTGTAGCTAATATCATTCGATCTTCCCCCTCTGAGCCCCTATTAATTCCTTGCATCGTCGTCTACGACCAGGGATTGAAAAAGCAATATACTTCATCTGCTGAAACTCTATTGCTCTTGCGACGTGTTTTGTTTTACCAAAGGACGGATCGAAGCGGAACATCAGCAGGTCCTTAAATCTCCACACTCGGCTTCCCCGCGGCACTAGTGGTGAAAGGGCTGAATATCGAATCGCGTTAGACTAAAGATACATCAATAGCGCACCCAGGATTTAGTGTGAAAGCCCCAGAAAACTATCGAGGATACTGTTAGTACTCAATAATGACTAGCCTACTCAAGTCGGATGTCTCACATCATATATCGGCCCGCTTCCGTGTATTCCACCGAAACATAGTAGCCGTCAGACATTCGTGTCAGAGGAAGGAAATGTATCAAGTCAACGATACGGTGGTAGTAGGTAAGATACTTTTAGGGAAGACTGAACAGCTAGATTCACCAGGAAATACCTGTTGCCCTCGAAAATTTCATAGCTCACTGTACTATGGAGGTTCTGTCTATATCCCCTTATGCCATGCTTTACGGAGCGTTAAATTAGCCTTAACTCTAGACCACGTAGATGAACTGCGACACTCGCATCCGGCACACCTCACACCGCAACGCCTAGATGTCGGCAACGAAGTGGAAGCCGCCCCATCTATCGCGGAACAGCATGCCTGGGTTGCCGTTGGGACCTTTGCTGATACGCCTCTCTAGCGTCCAGTCACCCTCCTTGCTATTCTGATACTGCTCGATGGGTCCCAACTCCCGGTCTTCGGAATCAACACCATCGACCGCATACCCAGCCTGGTGAGCCTTGATGTACCCACTAAACCGGCTGTAGCCCGTGATGCTGCCGGTGCTATCACGAACTGGAAGTGGCTGCGACGGGTCAAGAGGAAAGCGCGCTGCAAGAGGTGAATCAATGGAGTAGCTGCGAGGTGTGCCGTGGCCAGATGGAAAGCCGAGCCGCGCTTCGATGGAGCTGGCTTGACTACGAGGCGTTGAACACGTGGCTGTGCTTGCACTGACTCGGTTCCCCATAGAAAGACACATACGAGTACCTTCCTGCATAAATGCCAATGTCTCTTCACTGAGGCTATCTGGACGAGGAGGGCGTGACGGCGGCGTACCGACTGGCTTCGTGAAAGGCACTGTAGCTGGGCGCACTGAGATGGGTGCGCTTGACAGCTGGGCGATGAGAGTAGGGCGTGAGATGGAGATGCTTCGACCCTGTGAGTTGATGATGGATGAACGCGAGTCGCGTATGGAGGGTCGGTATGCCTTAGGTGCTGGAGGCTCGACTGGGATTTGTGGAACGGGCGGAGCTGGTGGAGAATGCGTGGCCGAGCTGGTGTTGCGGAAGAAACGCGAGCCTGGATAGCGTTGGTATGGAATTCACTACGCGTGCATGGCCAGAAAAAGACAGGAAGCGGACAACGTACTCCTACTCCTCAGCGTCCCGAAGCTAGGGCGTGGCTTGAGCTTGGGTGCGTCTGCACTGCCAACGACGCTCGCGCGCTCAGGTGTCTCGAAGAAGTCCTGCGGAGTCGGTGGGAACGGGAGCGGCTTCTCGAGTTCAGCCTCTGGCGAGGTAGCATCTCCAGGTAGACTAGGCGAGACTAGAGTGAACGGCGAAGCGTTTGGTGGCGGAGTGGGCAGGGACTTGTCTAGCTTGCCATTCTTGTACAGAGCGAAGAGGGATGCTACAGAGCTTAGCTTGCAGCCCACCAGCATATGGTAGGTAATGACTTTACATTTCTTTCTCAGACTGCGGCCTTGGATGCCAGCGTCAAAGTCTGCATCAGAGCCAAACTCGGCGTTGGCAGCCTTCTCGTCTTGACTAGGGCCATCTCTGAAGAAGCGCGAGGCTGCTGTGGGGTCAGAGTCGGGGTTCAAGAAGCGCACGTTAGGGACGTAAAGTGCGAAGGAGCGAGGTGGTATTTCTGGAACAGACTGCAAATGCAAGAAATCAGTGCTTACCTTTTGTCTTGAGGCTCTTCATCCTCGATAGCTGTGGCGATGGGCAATTGATAATAGCGCGGCTGCAGTTGAGTTATGCGGGCGGGTACTTGTGGGATAGGGCCTCGTTAGTGCGCATTATATCCAGAGGGGAAGGCGCGTCGCGTCACACTAGGACCATCTTCTCCAGTGGCGGGCGCCCAATTGCTAACGGTGAAGTGAAGTGAAAGTAGGCTGGGGCAAACACTCGCAGCGAGAAACACTGCCATCGGTAACATGCCGGCCGAACCATTTAGTACCAATGATCAGAAAGTGAGAGCAGTTCACATGCCTGGAGCGCCCTGTGAAGTCGTTGGTGAAGTCGTGTTCAAAGAGTCAGTCACTATTTTGGTCATGACGTCGAGCTATGGGCGGAAACTCACAAAAGTGAACACGCAATGCCGGATCAAATCACCAAATACAGTGAAACGAGCTCAAAGAGTCGCGCTCAAGGCTCTGGTCTCGTCTTGTACTAGTGCGCAGAGGCCACACGATCTGTCTGTGGTTGTAAAGGGTCATCGAGCTGTACACCATCACCATCACCATTTTGAGTTTGGAAAGCCGAATTTGGACATGAAAACTCGATGTACTTCCAAGAGGAAGCACACCAGAGCCGAGCATCATGCCCTTATATTTTTTTTCTTTCTTGATTTTTATCTGTGATGTTGTCGCAGTGTTGAGAGTAGTCGTGCCTGGATCCAGAATGTGGATGGCAGAGTGGTCGAGGGGGAGCTCGCTTCCCAAAGCCAGCCGAAACGTCCCCAGAAACATGTCAAAAGGGTTCCAATTGAACCAAACCATAGTCCCAGAACCGGATGCTTTCCAGCCCTCGGAATATCATGCAGCCGTCCATGAACAATGCCAAACAAGATGGTTCCACTGAACCGGAAACCTAAGCAGACGATCCCAACGATGCCACGCTACATCTTCCCACGACCAAATGACATACCAGTCATTGTTGGTCGTCTATACGCCGAGAAACGCCATGAAATATAGGAAATGACAGAATGCCATGAAACATGACTACATAGAAAAACTAAAAAGCCATATAAACAAACGAAGGTGATGGAGTGATATGGAACACGGAAAGCAAGGCCCAGTCGCAAGCTATGCAGGATATCGCAAACGTGAACAAACGCCATGACTACCGGACACTGGGCGTATCTTTAAGATTAAGCAAGCGCTTCAAGTCCTGCTCTAACGCCATCGTATCGGAAGGAGTAGAAGTTTTCAACGGCGGAGGGGGGCCGGTAGAAGGGGGTGTAGAAGTAGATTGTTGCCTTGGCTTTGCCGATACAGAAGCAGGGACAAAAGACATCATCGAAGTGGAAGGCTTCGGCGCAGGAACAGAAGGGCCATTGCTAGTCGCTTTTCCGGGCCTAGGGCTAGAGCCATTGGGTTTGGCTCTCACTGGATAAGAATCGGGACGAGGTTGGAAGGGTTGTTTACCGGGCGTTCTCCTGCGGTTATTTGGGCTCTGTTGGTAAGGCTGAACGAACGGTGCTGATCCACGACGCGGTCCCATGGAGCCTTCGTTGCTGCCTCCTGGCTGACTGCGAGTAAAAGTGTTGGGATCTACCACTGTAGGCGGCTGAACAGAGGAAAATCCTTGGAACAAGCCCTGTGCCACCACAGGAGAATCGGCAGTAATCTCGGTGCGAAGGCCGGAATTACGCTTCGGAGTATCGCCCTTGGCTGCTTTGAACAACGGAGAAAGGTTCCGATTACCGTAAAAGAAGTCAGCAGGCTCTTGGGCTGCTGGTGCTGGAGTGGAGGGCCCTGAAACACTTCGGACGGTAGTAGGCCGGCCACTGTGGAAGGGGGACGGTGTCAAATTGCGAGATTGAGGATCCGAAGGAGCCTGTCCTTCCGGCCTTGGCGGAGTACCAACGGCCGGGTTCTTCTGCGACATGGAAAGCCTCTTGAAGAGATCCTGCATCACGTCGTTTCCATTGTTGGCTTGGGGGGAATCGATGCCTTGCGGAGCTGGGGGAGGTTCTGTGACAGAACGATGAGCCACTGGCGATGCTACCGACGGAGGAGACAAGGGAGCATTATTGCTTGCGCCATCGAGTTCGATGGGGAAAACACCATGGGAAGAGTTGAACGAATCCTGCTTATAGTGCTGAGGCCTCACAGGGAATGATGGTTTGGCGAAGTTGGCAGAAGCTGGACTACCATGGACATTCTTCGCCCTCTCTGCTTTGTCGGCTTTGAATAGCATGTCGAGCGGCGAGTCTTGATGGCGCGAGGGAACGGAAATGGGAGCGCGAGAAGGGGATGGGGAAGGACTCGGAGAACCCGCAGAGTCTGAACTGTCCTCCGGGGGTGGGGTCAACGGGCCTGCCCGGGTCTTGGCTGGCACAGATCTGGACAAAAACTTGGGAATAGGAAGGGCTGATGGTGCAGGAGAGGCATGGAAGGTAGGGCCAGCATATGCGCCATGAATTTTGAGCGGTGTTGCAGAGGAATTGTTCGAAGCAGCGTCCGTGTCGGTCAGGGAGGCCTGGGCGCGATTTGGCGACGATACACGGTCGCTTTGGGGGCGGGACTGTGTGTGCTTCTTTGGGTTGCGTGGTCCTGTAGATATCTGAGCCTCCTCGCTGGAGAAGCCGGCGGTTGGCGCAAAGGCGGGGTCGACATTTGTTGGCAATTGATTCGGGGCCCCGGCTGCCGCATTGAGCTGGGTACGGCCATTGTACGCGCGATTCCCTCTGGGCTTTCGATGTGATTGTCTTCCGTTGGTGGTGGTGTTGTTCTGCAGCGGTTGGGTTGCGCTTTGCGGGTGCTGGGGATTGCCCCGGGGCGGTCGCGGAGACGCTGTGGTTTGAGTTGTCGACATGTAAGGCGCAGTTACTGGGGAGGTGTGATGCGACTAGGGTTATCTGGATAGTGGTCGGCGAGCGATCTTGTTTCGGGCTGTGGAGGTGGGTTGGGTGGATCGGAAGGGCGCGTCTGTGTCTGTCTGGGTTTGAGAAAGCGGAATTGTGGGGGAGCGAGAAGTTGAAGTGTTCATATCCAGATTCGAAGGGTAGAGATAGGCACAGGCCGGCGGGTAATATGGGACGAGTGATGGACGAGGAGTGTTGTGAGAGAGAGTTGGGCGCATGAACGGTGACTGAGGTGGCTAGCCGGGCTGTGAGACCCAAACAAGGCTGAACCCAGCCTGGGCGCACTGACGATTGCGGCGTAGGGCTGAGCGGCGGGCGAAGCATGATTGAGTGAAGGCACGACAGTGGGCGTTATGGATTGTCTATTAGATTATCGCTGCAAGACCAAACAAAATGTGATGTGGGATTTAGTTGGTATTTCCACCTTTTCTGGGGGGAAGATGGACATTCCCCTTCACCAGTTGTCCCAAGATTTGGGCAGGCACGAGGCTTGGCATGGGTGATCCGCTTGTTGCTGTTGCTGGCGCCTTGCACGTTGACAGAACAAACACCGCCGCACTACTTGACCTAACCGCCGCCACTCTTATACCGTATCTGGAGCTGCACCGCGTCTTTCCGAACATCTGACGTTACTCGGACACGACCTGCAACCGCCGTCCGCCTCAGCCAGCAGCTTGAACCAGCTCCCCGCAACCCCACTAGCTATACACCACCATCATGGCGGACGTCGACATGGCTGATGCTCCGCCGGCAAAGACCAAGACGGCCAAGGCCAGTGCCACGGCCGACGGCGAAAAGAAGCGCTTCGAGGTCAAAAAGGTAGGCAGGGCAAGAGGCTGTATCAAAGTTCAAGGCTAACGCGACAAAGTGGAATGCTGTAGCTCTCTGGGCGTGGGACATTGTCGTCGACAACTGCGCCATCTGCCGTAACCACATCATGGACCTCTGCATCGAGTGCCAGGCAAATCAAGCGTCCGCCACGAGCGAAGAGTGCACTGTCGCCTGGGGCATCTGCAATGTACCTTTTGCACTCTCAAACTCATCAACGACCAAGCTAACGTGTCGCAGCACGCATTCCACTTCCACTGCATCTCCCGATGGCTCAAGACGCGACAGGTCTGCCCGCTCGACAACCGAGACTGGGAGTTCCAGAAATACGGTCGATAAACGCCTCCAAGGAATAGCACAAAGACATGATTTCTGCAGGGACGCATTTGGGTCTTGGTTTCATTCGGACGTCTGGCGTCAGTGGGGGCTTTACAAATAGGTCACGATAGCATGAAGCAATAGCATAGATGCTCTTCATCGTCACAAGGCTTTGCCATTATCTCCCGGTTATCTCAGGAGCCCAGAGTGGCTGTGCAATTGCCTACCCTCTTTCTCACGTAGTCTAACCCACCTTCTGCCCGTCCACGTCGATGCTGAACCCTGATGTCGCGTTGTGCGGCGGTAACCAGCCCTCGGGGTTCTTGTTGTAGAATGGCCACGGTGGTACGACGACGAGAAAGGTGAGCGCGGTGCCGGCGAGGCCAACGTAGAGCGACAGTCGGATATCTTGCGTCATGAAGCCAACGAGGAAGGCGATGATCTGCAGTGGTGAGCTTCACCATGTTGTCAAGGGAAGAGAGTGTGGAAGCGTACGCCAGCTGCGCCGAGTAGGACTGTAGTGAGCAGCTCAGCAAGGCGTTGTCCCTCGAAGTCCTGTACGCATGCATAAGTGACATGTACTTGAGTATAAAAGCAACCAGGCTACTACTACGTACAATCTGGCCCTCGACGGCGTCGCGCACTTGCTCGAGTAGCTGATCTGCCATTGTGGCCGTCGGCGTGGTAAATATTTGGCAGGCTTCGAGCTGCGTTTGTTTGGTGTGTTGTTGGCGGCTAGCTGGTGTGGTCGGTCTTTGGAGGATGGTCGATGTGGCTTGTTCAATGTTGATGCACACACATGCGATGTTGGACGACAGGGGGGTCTGGAGCCGCAGCCAAGCCCTGGAGCAGAAGCTAACGTTGACACACGCCAACCACAATGTGTGGCCCATTTCTCCAGTGGAAACTTGGTTCAACTTAGGCCGCGGAAACAACGGCAAGTCGTTCAGCTGTCTCAACCGAGTCCCATAGTAGCGACGTTCTGGAATGCGACTATTTGCAGGCGTGCATCATCAACTCTGCCTCTCAGCCCAATCAGCTTGCCACGCGAGGGTCCGTGAAGGGCAAGAAAAGCTTGTGCCGACCCACCGACCTACTTAACCTTTGCTCCCCCCCCATTCATTGCTCCTCACACATCGTCCACCTGGACTCTGCAAATTTGCACCATCTACAAACTGTTCCCTACTGTACGCACAACAATCTGCCGACGATAGCGGCACCAGCGACTCCCCACCACCGAGCGGTTTCACGGATCCTGACAAAGGAGAAGAACCCGAATTACAACCCGTAGACTTCGACATCCACCGCCTGCACTCGATCGAATCAGGGGTTCCCGTTTCCAGCTCCAACCCCTCTTCACTCCACTGTCGCCACGGCGTCTTGTTATAGACAAACCATCAAGTTGGCGGGCCTCTACCTTCACAAGTTCTCCTCGATCCGTCCCCTTCTCGGCCCAAAGGCGTGGGTCTACGGAGGCGACTACCAGAAGCCCCCATAACTGGGCTTTAACGGCATTCAACAACACTCGCTACTGTAATTGTCTTTTCACAAAAACCCTTCCTATTCCCGTATTGGGTGTGGAAGTCTGGCTACCGGACACTTCTTCCCAACGGCGGAGTGTAGGGGAGGACCCTACGCGAAGCCTATCGTCAAGTTGAGCGCGCCTTAGAGGTGGGCGCTCACAAGCGACTCACCCGGACCCGTGGCCCTTGCGCTGCAAGAGGTCGCTCCACAAACCAAGAAGCTGGCTTAATCAAGGAACAAGAAAAGAACGGAGTCCCACTCATCGCCACCTGAGTCGACAAAATGACTGACACTCCGCGATCCGAGAAGTCCCAGACGAGGTTCAGCACCCCGGTGTCTGACCTCGATGACCACCGCCACCAGCCTGCGTCCCTCCCACGAGTAGACCATGGCTCCCCTGTTCGATCTCGTCGACCCACCTTTGCGAGCATCCAAGAACGCCCACAACCACATCTCCTTCACCAGGTCAACGAAGCACTCGAGGGAATCACTCGCCGCGACTTCGAGAGCGCTGTGGTGGATGATGACCAGCTCCTGTCCCCCGAGGCCTACGCCCGACGTCCCTCGTTGGCCCACAGTCCACATGCTCGTCGAGACACCTTCAGGCGCCCCCGCGATCCGGCAGTCGAACGCCTGTCTAAAAGCAGAGCTTCATCCACCAGTTCACGGTCGGTCTCTCCTCCCAATTCAGTTGACGCCTTTGCTGGCCCCAGGCGCCGTGATCGAGCAAACACCCTACAGAGTCAACCAGGCTCGGAACTCAACCTGAGTCTGCATAGGACGCATTCTCGAGCTACTGCACGGCGCCCGACTATCAGCGACGAGCGACCCGAAGAGCTGCATAACATCGAGGTTGCATCCGCACACAGTTCTGCGGAAGAGGATGTATGCTTCCCTGTGTCTGAGGACCCTGGAAAGACCACCAGGTTCGACTACGAGGAACTCGAGGAATTCGTTGCAGAGGCCCAAGCAAAGACCCCAATCGGTCAGCCTCTGCGCCACAAGACCAGTGTAGCTTCACATCTTTCTACAAAGCCCAAGGTCTTCGCAGACCTTCGCCCAAAGTCGAGCAATTCGACCACGCCCAAGATGGAGGCTGACATAACAAAGGAAGATGTTGATCCAGCCATCCAGGAAAAGCTCGCGGAGGAAGGGCTGGCGCATATGTTCAGTGACAGCAAGACGGTAGCGGATGTCCAGTTGAATCGATGGACGTTTTTCTCGTCCGAGCTGGACGATACGATCCACGCTGCGGAGCTCGGTGGTCTTCTGATGCCCGGTGAACGCTTCCGCGACCTTTTTGAGACCCCACCAGATGGTGGCGTCTGGTGGCTGGACATGGTTAACCCTACCGAAGAGGAGGTATTCGCCATCTCAAAGGCCTTTGGTGTGCATCCCCTTACACGGGAGGATATCTGCATTCAGGAGCCGCGCGAGAAGGTGGAGCTCTTCCATCAGTATTATTTCGTATCGTTCCGTTCCTTTTACCAGGCCGACAAGGATTCCGAGGATTATCTGGAGCCTGTCAACTTTTATGCGGTCGTGTTCAAGGAGGGCCTCCTTACCTTCACTTTCTGCGAGAGTCCACACACGCTCAACGTTCGCAAGCGCATCAGCCGTCTCCGCGACTATATCAATCTCAACGCCGACTGGATCTGTTACGCCCTCATCGACGACATTGTCGACAGCTTCGCGCCTGTCATCCGCGGTATCGAAGACGAAGCCGAAGCGATTGAAGACCAAGTCTTCACCGCACGTATCGAAGACTCGCGCGCCATCCTGCGCGCCATTGGCGAGTGTCGTAAGCGCGTCATGCAATTGCTGCGGCTCCTCGGTGGCAAAGCCGACGTTATCAAGGGCTTTGCCAAGCGTTGCAATGAATCTTACAGCGTTGCACCGCGGGGCGATGTAGGCTTGTATCTTAGCGATATCCAGGATCACGTCGTTACCATGATGTCCAACTTGGCCCATTTCGAGAAGATGTTGAGCCGAGCCCATTCCAACTATCTTGCGCAGATTTCGGTCGACCAGGTCATCCAGGGGAACTCGAGCAACGACACGCTTCAGAAGGTCACTGTCATTGCCACCATTCTCGTTCCACTGAACTTGATTTGTGGTTTGTTCGGCATGAACGTGCGCGTTCCAGGCCAGGATGGCAGTCTTGCGTGGTTCTTTGGTATCCTGGGGACCATCTGCCTCTTCGTTGCATGCTGCTTGGGCATTGCGAGGAAGATGCGTTTCATTTGACTCGTTGGACTTTTCGTTTGCTGATCTGCTGTCTTTATAGATTCTATTTCTTTTATTTGTTTACCATGTTTCAATTTTGGTCAGAGTTGTTTTAGAGGAAGCGTCGAGTTACTGGGAGCGTTTTCCCTAGATGTTGGTATCTGTACATGCAGCAAGGCGAAGGAGGACTACTGTCCTACTTGCACATAATTTTGTTTATCGGTATATGATGATAGAAGAAAAGTTGTTGTTATTCTAGACGTTTGCTACATGTTTCCAATTAGTAAAGCGCCAACTCATGGTCCTTGAAACTTTAATTATGTTACATCACGACGTTGAGCATCATCGCCACTGTGCCCTTTACAAACTCTGTCATTTTGAAGATTAAAGTTCGCCATTCTCGTCTAGTTAAGTACCGATGCTCATGTGAGGCTGACGCATTAGTGCGCCATGACAACACATGATGCCCGGCGGATCACCTGAGTAATGACCGACTCAGCTGCTCTAGGTCAAACACGTACAGATGGTGATGAAGAGTATACCCTAGGCGATCATGTCTTAGACGGCACAGGAACAACGAAGCAGCCCTGGAGGCCATGTCCCGTAACGTTCCTAGGTTCCGAGTTCGGATTCGGAAGGTGCAGTGAAGATAGCGTGCTTTCCTTTGTCCGTGACAGCTGAGCCCGCCGCTTCCAAACTTCTAGGCAACATTCCCGAGTCAACGATATGTGCTGAGGGCGACAATAATGGGTGGGCTACTAGAGCAAAAGCGAGGGTGAAGCCTGCTCGGTCGCCCATGGCTGTCTGCAGGGTCAGAAGGGGTGAATTGGGTTACTTCCGAATGACCGAGCTAGACAACTGTAAACCCGGCGAGCGCGGTCATGCAGGGTTCGCCTCAACGTGCGCCCAACCCTTAAAACACTCACGTCTCACTCACCCACGCTCTCTCTCTCTCTCGCGTACAAGTTCACACTCTCTCTCCCAGACATACACTCTCTACTACACACCAGTTCAACTCTACCGACCGCCCACGCTGCTCTACTCTCCCCCCGCCCTCCACCACCACGGCGACTCAAGGCTTAAACCGGAATTTCGGAACGAGCAGGCAAAATGGCGGAAGCAGCGCAGCGCGTGCTTATGAATGAGTTCAAGCAGCTGAGCAAAGAGAAATGGACCAACATCGAGGCAAGTCTTTCATGCCTCGTCTCCTGGAGCCGCTCATGGAGTGGCGACCGCATACAGGACCCAGCTAACCGCCCTCCAGCTCGTCAACGATAACGTATTCGAGTGGAGCGTCGCGCTCATCGTCCTGAATGAGGAATCCATGTACTACGGCGGTTATTTCAAAGCGAGGATGACCTTCCCTCGCAACTATCCCCATAGTCCACCAGGTATGTCACAGTCCAAAACCAGGCGTCAATGGTCCCGCCATACACATTAATCACTTCAGAAGTCAAGGGTGTATGGTCTAATACCATGACAGACTTCAAGTTCATCCGCCCACTATACCACCCCAACATCTACCCAGACGGCCGCCTATGCATCTCCATCCTGCACCCGCCGGGCGATGACGAAATGTCCGGCGAGACAGCTGCGGAACGCTGGTCCCCCGTACAGCGCGTTGAGACGGTCCTGATTTCTATCCTCTCCCTGCTCGACGACGCCGAAGTGTCGTCTCCTGCCAACGTCGATGCGAGCGTCATGCTGCGTAACGAGCGCTTAGAGTATATGGAGATAGTGAAGAAGGATCTAGAGTTCTCAAAGGCGGATATCCCTGCTGGCTTCGTCATGCCCACACACGAGACGGCGTGGCGGAAGAAGAAGGAAGATGACGGCGACTTTGACATGAGCTGGGAAGATAGTGATGTCGAGAGCTTTGGGGGTAGCGAGAGCGATCTTGATGATGAGGATATGGATTCGGACTCTGAGGGTGTCGATGATGACGCAGAAGACGAGGATGAGGACGACAAGTGAGCGCTACTACTCATTCTGTGCACAACCACACACTACCTAGGCAGTGGTGGTGGTGCGCATGACCCGCTCCCCCTTCCTGTCTGTTCATTAGCGAATTCCCCTCGGTTCTTTCATATCTTCATCATCAGCGAGGCGTTTGGTTCAGGCCGTGTGGTCATGATTACGACGGCGGCATTAGCATGGGTTCGGAGTTCATTATGGGATCATCATCATCATCACGTTTCAATCATCACTCTACCCACTTCGCACGTCTTGGCGCATGGCATATCTCTCTATATATACACGTCACTTGCGTCTTTCGGACGTGAACTTTCAACTCAATGCATACATACTATATCATGAATCTCTCCGCTAGTGCACGAGCATGACAGACACTCTAGGTTCCCTCCCCACCAATCTTCTGTCTCTCGAAAGATTCAATGCCGCAGATATTGATATCTTGAACGCCCCCCCAAAATTACAATCACCTCAAAATTTCGAAACCCCTTAACCTCCCCAGCTCGGTTTCTTTGACATTAAACAGTACCCGCAATACTCAGATCTCGAATCTCCTGTAGCACTTCCTCCACCCGCGCATCCAGCTCGCCCTGCGCATACTGGTCCCGCGTATTCGCGTCGAGATATTGCTGCACCTGCGCCATGCGCGAGTAGGCTTCTGCGCAAAAACGCAATTGGATCTTGACCAGCGCCTCGAAACTCGGGTCCAGATACGGCACTCTAAGATCAATGAGTTGGGGCAGTTCCGTCGTGAGCGTCTCGTTCAGTTGATCATAAGCGGCTTTGGCGAGCTGCTCATCCTTCTCGGCTCGGGGAAGCTTGGTGACGTCCTTGTCGGGCTTGTCTGTGAGTTTCTTGACTTGTGCGCGCATGCGGTCGTAGTCCATCTGCTTGTGCTCGCGCTTGGTGATGCACGAGTTGATATCAGGGAAGTAACTGCAAAAACGCTGTATTGGGTCGAGGACTGTCGTCCGGTAAGGTCCGTCCAGGGCTTTTATTGTTTCGGCGTCCAGGTCTGTGACGGCTTGCTTGTAGGAGCGCGAGACGCCGTCCTTTGTGCCGGCGTCGCCGTAGAAGGCGTCAATCGTTTCGGCGATGCGCATTTGGGACGCTGTCATGGCGCGCAGCGAGTCGAGGTAGCCTTTTGCTTCTTTTTGGAGCTTGTTGGCGGCGGTTTCCATGGTACGGTAGCGGCTGGATGTGTGTGAGCATAGTGTAGTTGGGGGAAGTATGCCATGTGGGTTGTGCAGTGCGTGATAGCGGGGTGAGGGGAGCGTACCGCTGCTCAGTCTCAAAGTCGCGGTCATTTGTGCGCTCGACCTGTCCTGTCTTCATGAGGACCTGCGTCGTCGCGCGGTTGACGCCTTTCTTGAAGCCTACGAGCCATTAGTCTCCGTCGTTCCCGGGTAGCGTTTGGGCAGCATCTTACCGGTCCACGACATGGCTGCGGTCTTTGTAGCGTGTCGTTTTGCAGTGTAGAGGTTCGTAAAGCCTTTCTGCGGCTATTAGTGTGGTAGGAGGTGTCTCGTCGTGAAGTATGTGGAGTGGAGAATAATTCGGGGTCGTCAATGAAGCGGGTGTTTCTGTTCCTGGACTGCGGGCGGCCAGTCCAGTGGTGGTTGGCGGGCGGCAGTGCCACAATGACGAAGCGCCCCGTGGCTGAGCTCGACCGATGCTCCGAACGTGAATGCTTATGCTTTTCTCCGACTTCAATGTTTTCTCTCCGGACGCTGCATCGAGCAGCCCCTTCTTCCTTGCGCATTAGTTCTAGTTGTTTGCGGAACTATTCAGTTGCATTGCCGCCCAGAGAGCAGCCTGGGAAGAAGCAGGTGATATTCTCGGGCATTCAACCCACCGGCGTACCACACCTAGGGAATTACCTTGGGGCCCTTCGACAATGGGTCAAGCTACAGGATGAGGCGTCGCCAGACACTACACTGCTGTTCTCTATCGTGGACCTACATGCGATCACCATAAAGCAAAACCCAACTCAATTGGCATTATGGCGGAAAGAGATGCTAGCTAGTCTGCTGGCAGTGGGCTTAGATCCGAAGAGGTGTATAATCTTTGCGCAAAGTAGCGTGAAGCAGCATGCCGAATTGATGTGGATATTGAGCTGTGGTGCTAGCATGGGATATCTAGGACGCATGACACAGTGGAAGGTATGCGCACATGAACTTTGCTCTCATTTGGCTGATTGGAGACGCTGATGGCATAGCAGAGCAAACTCTCCCTTCCCTCCAATGCCTCACCCCTCGACCCTTCTCCCTCAAACAAAGACGCACTCAAGCTCGGCCTCTTTTCCTATCCCGTTCTCCAAGCAGCGGACGTGCTTTTGTACAACACCACCCACGTCCCTGTTGGTGAAGACCAAGCGCAGCACCTTGAATTCTCACGCGAGCTCGCCATCGGCTTCAACCACCTCTATACCCCAAAGTCGTCATCAGACCCCCTCTTGACTATCCCGCAAACGCTGCTGAGCCCCGCCAAACGAGTCATGAGTCTGACCGACCCGGCCAAGAAGATGAGCAAGAGTGATCCGAAGCCGAAGAGTCGGATACTGATCACGGACTCAGGGGAGGAGATTCACAACAAGTTGAAGACCGCCTTGACAGACTCGATTGAGGGTGTGAGCTACGACCGAGAAATGCGGCCTGGTGTGTCGAATCTTGTGGATCTCATGTTCCATTTCAATCAGTCGGTAGCTGCGTCACCAGAGGAGCTAGCGAATGATATGAGAGATCTGAGTATGCGGGCGCTGAAAGAGAGAGTTGCGGATACTGTCGATGATGGGATCAAGGATATTAGGGAAAGGTACGAGGAGTTGATGGGCGGGAATCATAAGGAGCTTGTGGGATACGCGGAAGATGGGGCGAGTAGGGCGGAAGAGATTGCTGAAGAGACAATGAAAAGGGTGAGAGGTGCAATAGGGATCGGTTGGTGAGTATACGTATGACCAATTAGCCGTTTTTGTATGAGAAAGTAGTGTATTATGAGACATGTAAGAGTATAAGGAGTACGTGTACAAAAGTAAGAGACATGGTCTGGGAGATATGAACAATACTCTTCGATCAACTCGTGGCCAGTGTTACGCCATGAGCCACGTATAAGACATAGTGAGAGTCAGCTGGTATCGAGTCGCGCATGCTGATTATATTAACGTAGGATTCATCCATAAGTATAACCCGTTATCGCCATCGGTCAACCTTGACCCTTTCAATAAGCTACAACATCAGAATCTCGCAGAAAACCAAACAAGCAAGCAACCTCACCCAAGCGATTACATTCGAAAACGAGTCACCTCATCTTCTATACCAACCACCTAAACAACGACATCCTCCTTGAACCTTCCAGTCAACATGCCCGCCAATGCCCCTATAGATCCCAAACCCATTACCGACAAGGAGATGTTGTACTGTCCAGGATACGAAAACAAAGGATGCAAGAGCTCTGAGACTGCCGGTATCATGGTAGTAGGTTCCAACAAATGTGGTTGCGGTATTGAATGGGATAAGATAGTTCGGTGTACTAGGTGCAAGAAGTTAAATCTCAAAGGAGCTGCGGTTTGCCACGGGGCCTTTGCTGGCGAACAGGAATCTGCTGACTGTGTTGAACCTGGAAAGAAAAGGGTTTATGTGCGTTCGAAACGAGACCTTGGGGAGAATCGATTCATCGTGGGCAGAGTTCCTAGGTTCATAGATGCGCGCGGGCGGGGTGGGGAATCGGAAAACGAGCGTGGAGGTTGATAGGGAGCTTGAGGAGTTCGAGGAGGTGTATGAGGGTGCCGGGGAGAAGAAGGCTGTGGGTAGATTATTTGTAATGATACCGATAATCGATGTACGGGTTTTATTCATCGCGAGATCACTGAAGATATTCCCCAACCTAATGTTCTTGACAAATCTTCTCAGGTCTATTTACTTTGAGCTGTACATTTTTGTTGCCCGTGGAAATTCTTTGGGATAGGTTCGAAAATGTGCTCGCTCCTTACTGTGGGTTCTATACTTCTTCTTCCAAGTACAAATAATGGCCACGTCCCCGTTATTAGTATCAATCATATGGGAGTTCCACATATACAAATATCTTTTTAGTCATTGTTACCGTGTATACAAGTCTAAGCACCATCAATGCACAAACACACGGGCCGTAGGCGCATCTTAACGCTACTTCTCTCGCCGCACACTCTTTTACCGGCAAGTTTGTCTGACTGTTATTCCAAGTTCCAGAGATGTGACTCAATCAAGGGATGAATCAACACGCGAACAGTAATCTTTTAAGACTCATAGCAAAGTATATAAGAAATATACAGCTTCTTTTCTTCTCCTTCTACTATTAGTATCCGACATTCACTTCAATACTCCGTCCTCCACAAAAATCGTATCAATATGGCCGATATGGCCGAAACCCCAGAACAGGTCATCCTGCCGTCTAACACAAGCCTAGGAATCCCTCTTCAAATGATACAACCAGACTTCGAAGCCGATGGATCACGAGTTGAAAGGGAATATCACAAAGAAAATGTATGATGTATTAAAACGTTGTTAACCCAACCTGCTTACTCATTGCTTAGTATTGGCGTTGCAGACGCCATGGACTTGACATGCCAATGACAACAGAGTACTGCTCTTCCATTGATTATCCAGCTTTGCTGCCACTCGGGCGGTGCTACAACAATCCCGAACAAGCAATTGTTTACACCGATCTTCAGTTATGTAGCGAGTGCGTCAGAAAAGATTATAAACGGCCCAAGTTCCGGCTCCTGGGATGTCCTGAAGGATACCCCTTAAAATGCCTGCGCTGTAGTGTTGTCCTGGTCGATAAACCAATCACACACATGCTCTGTTTACGAGTTTTGCCTGGGAGTGGTCGGCGATGCGGCAACATAAATCAGGTCACCAACAAAACATGCGTAAACCCGAAATGTAACCGCCAATTTCCAAACAACGCGACACCACCGAGTATGCACTTCCCAAGCGCCACAATCTTGTTAACTAAGAGAAGTTTATCAACGGCCTGGGTTTGTAGGCGCTGTTGGTCGCAAAATCCGCCTGGCCCGCCGGGCTCGCTGAGCCCGCTTCCTTGTCAAACACAAGATTGTGCTGGGGAATTCGAAAAACATGGCGTGACGCCTTTTACAACATCTTAAATGGCTGCAGTAAAACCCCTCATTGTGTAACTGCTCTATGGATGACTTGACGCTACTCTGCGTACGAGCACCAGTGAGCCATTACTGGCTTGAAGCATTCCCTTTTTTCAAGATTGATAGCGTGCTTAAGAAATTGAATATTGCGAACTTGGGTTAGTTTATGAATTAGGTAGTAATTCTCATAAATAATAGGAAAGTTTGATGAAGCCTTGGGCCCAACCCGATACATGTGCAGTACGAATTGAAAAATATTAGTCATACCCCCTCGTAAGTCCTACCTAGAGTCTATGAGGCAATCCGGTTCAGGATCTTCGATTCTGCATCTTTGTTTTCCACAAAACACTACTCCTGATCCAGTCATGTGTCGAGTAATGAAGCATGTATTTAGAAAGGCAGTGAAAATATAAAGATGATCGATGACTGAAACTGTTTTGGAACGAAGGAACTTATGAACGAGACCCATCTTGGTTGCTTGCCAGTGGGGAAATCATATATTAGTGAAAGGCGGTCAAAACTTTTAAGAAAGGATGTGATGCAGTTGGTGTCCCTCACTACTGATGCCAGCCACTCACCAATAACGGGCTCCCAAGATTTACCGTTACGCAATCCTATTCCCTGACCGTATTTTACAGTGTGCTTCCCCATGAAGTTACTGGGTGAATTAGTTCAACCCGAGGGACTTGAAGTTAGTAGTACAGGCCCCAGCCGTACCAACACACCCCGGCGGCCGACCTAAGAATAGACTAAGTCCCGCTTTACCTTGGCTGTGTTCTATTGGCCTGAAGAAAAGAGTAGCAACACTATGGGCATAGCGGAATATTCATGTAGGCAAAGTCCACGCCACTAACTTACGCCCTGTCACAATGCATCGAGCGCTGGGGCACGATGAACACCAGAGCGTAGATCGTTTTGACACGCCGGGAACCGTAAAAGCCAACTAGAAGGGATCAAAGCGACAACTTGAGGCTGAGGAGAGAGATACGTGTGGATAGATGTGCTTTCGCGAAGTACTGCGGAAATAGTGAGCAGGCAAAGGTCCCAGGTGCGACACCGACAGCGAGGTACTGGGTAGTTGGATACATTGGTGGCACCAACCCACGGTGTCAGTTGAGCATATATTCTTCTTGAAGGTATTTTCAAACAACCGCGATGCTACTATACGCCTCGAGCGTCGGGTAATATGAGTTTCATTGGTGGTGTCCGCCAATCAGCAACCATGTCAGCGAGGCGTTACCCTCAACGCTGGAGGCGGGTCAGAGAGTTGTGCTTGACAGGGAAAGGATCTCTGTTTCATGGAATCGCGGAATTTGCCTTGCGCCCGTGTGTGGCGTTGGTAAAGCTATGTGGCATGTTGTCAGAAAGGACGGCGAGTCAGCTTGAGCACAATGCGTCCCGTCTCAATCCTAAGGTGGTAAGTATATGGCAGCATTGTATAATTCCAATGAGATGCAGTTGAAATGCAGCTCGGAGAGAGAAAGAGAGAGGACGTTGAACGAGGGAAGAGGGAAGGTCGGCTATAATCTTGACATATCGCGACTGCCTAGCGCCGCAATGCAACAATTATAGGACAGGCGCTTACAATCGTTCATGCAGGATCGCCTGCATTTTATGCGCATAGTCTGCTGTTTAAAGATGTGCGTTAATTCGGCATGCTAAGTGCATCGCTTTCTAATTGTGACTGAGTTATGAAGATATGCACAAGTTGTGGTGCAGGTGTTGTTGAAGAACCGAAATAGCCTAGACATGGGGAGCGTCCAATGTAACTTCAGCAAACGGGGAACCAGACAAATACGCCATGGCCACTTCTTCCCTAGTAGTTGTATTCGATTAACCGAGACAACCAGAACTCGTGGTATGAAGCTTGCAGAGACACGAACGCCTGTGCCATCTCAAGTTGTTCGGCGAGGTTGGGTTGTCGTCGAGATTGTGAAGAATGTAGTCGAAATTAGTGAGAGGAGTGCATCGAGACGTAGTGACTGGGGGAAAGAGCGACTCTTCACCATTCCTGCTGTCTGAGATCACCGTAGAGGTAAATACACCCTGGCTGTTGAGCTTTAGTTGAGGAGTAACGAAAGGGGGCGTTATGTGGCCACGAAGAGGCTACTTCGGCGTTGCTCATGAACATGACCACCAAGAGTCCTAAACTGATAAGAGTTGTGCCGGGCAGGGCTTCATGTCACTCTGCAGACTGGCAATGAGCCTATGACCTCCACAATGACGATCAAAATACCAACAGAAATCAAGGACTGAGCGGATCTCGGACCCGATACACAGGCGTTTAATGACGAGAGCATGCAATCTGGCGATCAAAGCGGATCATGAGTTGGTGGTCCCCGGGTGGATGCCGGAGTCAGGAGGTGACCCTGAGTCTTGACCGCATGAGGATGGTGATCCCTGTATGTAGGCGATCTGGTAGCGAAGCGCCTTGCTATTTTTAGGTCAAGATCCATTGCTCCTCCGTAACATTGTGCTGGCTTCCACGATCCGGCCTCTAAGGTTCATTGAAGCACCAAATATCACCGTCTCTGATACTTATGACGGCCCATGGATCAGGCCTTTGGTTTAACCCACTGCGACTAACCGGCCTTCGTAGGCGCCAGACCATGTTTGGGGCTGGCGCACACGCGAAATGCTGACTTTGGCAGTGAATAGCCCCCGACTTCCAGCCTTACCCTGGCTTTGATCCAATTGCAATGCGCCGCCTCCTGTCAGACTTTCACCAGCATCAATCCTATGAGCGATCTTAGAACCGAAGCCGATTTCTCGTTTCCTCTTTACATAAGCGGGGAAGCCTAATATGGGCATGGGGATTAATTCGGGGACCTAATCGGCAACTGGCTCAATTCCTTCGGCGTAAGCTCTGCAGGATGGCCAACACGGCGGAGCATCACCTGTTTATACTGCGCGATCCCAAACGTTTCAGAAATTGCATCGACAGTACACGAGTCTCATTGTGTCCTCCGTTCAATCACAGCCTTCTCTATTCTTGGGCAACTTGCAAATGGTCTTACTGGTGCCCTTCCCCACGTCCTTTCTAGACAGAATACAATATACACCAACGAGTGACTCTATCATCTGCCATACAAGTCAGATAATTCTCAGCCACTTGGAGAATAAGACCACTCTGGCTCAGCTTCGTTTTCTTGCACTACAGATTCGGATACCACCTTGTACCAGAACTACCACGTAATCTCCTTTCGCATCCCACAATGGACACAGATAGGAGACTTACGAAGGCTTTGGGTGCAGCCAACGATGCTCTCCAGCACCTATCCATGTCACCTGACTCTGGATGTATAGACTGCACACACATCGACAGATTGCTCGGTCGTGTGGTAGACCTACCGACCGAGAGTAACCAGAGGAACAGTAGGAGGAACCTACTGGTGATACGACAATGGATGATCACAGAAGGACCAGGCGTGGTGTTATTGGAGGTTCTTGGACAGCTCTACTGGCGGTTAGGCGAGCTTAACAGCAAGCAGTTTGAGAAGCTCAAATCAGCTCTTCGACAACAACAGCCATACCTTTCACTTATCCAGGATACTGGTGCAGCCACGCTGGTGATTCAAAGGATTCGACACATTCAAAGGTTAAAGGCAGATGCGTGTCAGGATTTCTTATACGAGCTGTCCGATCTCACAGGCATGAACGGTAAGCCTCTGCAACCACGAACTAGTACAGAATGTTAACTCAGCTATTAGACTTGCCGATGGCAGAGATGGACGCCCTACGATCGAGCTCGAGCACGCCCTCCACCCCTCAATCAGGTCACTCGTTCGACAGCAGCTCATCGCAGGAGTCTAGCTTCGTGAGCCTTATCAAGTATGTTCCGTCGAGCACAACGTGCGAAAGCGATATGGAGCAGACCCTCACCGACTTCTACATCAACGGTATTTGTCCGGGTCGCACAGTTGCGACGCAGTCAAATACTTATATCTCGATGTTACATATAGCAAATACCTGTTTGAGCACAAAATGCGCGCTTCTAAGCCTTGCAGCATCGTACATCTGCGAGTACCGCTCTGAACAAAAAGAGGCCTATCACCGAGCGGAACTGTACTACTCCACCCAAGCACTCAAAGCTCTGGCGACGCAAATCAGTAGTGGAGAGGATTACGATGGTGCACTTGCGACTAGCATGCTACTGATGCATCACGGTGCGATAAATCAAGATGATTCACCCTTGTGCTGGTCATGCCACGCCAACATCTTCGACACCATACCGTCTGACTCCATCGATCACCATTCTGACCCAGCTCTGTTCATCCATACTCAGTTAATCCTCGCTCGTACGGCACAAACGGCATACAAGCTACAAAATACCCAAATACATTCGCCCGATACCAAGAACTGGTACGAGGATACGCCGCCAGCTGAAGCGCAGAAAGTCTGCGGTTCTATTGGCCTTTCGCCTCAACTCTTGTCTTTGATTTCGTCCATTACATCTCTGGCGATAGACAACGGTCCCAACAAAATCATTCATGGGCAAAGTTGCGAGACACAGCTTCAACACTTGAGGCAGTGGACAGTTGAGCTGCAAGGTCCTGAGCAAGAAGTTCTCCTCGCCACGGCTGAAGCTTTCCGTCTTGCAGCTCTCATCTACCTACGCTGCCGACTCTTTGGGTAAGTCCAATATGATACTTAGTACTGAACTCTCACTCAAAAACTTTTCAGTTTTACACGCTTCCATCCCTCGATCCTCGAGCTCTCTGAAGCTCTCCACATCGTCCTCCTATCCTTACCAGTTAAAGGTGCCCTCTACACCGCCATCTACCCCGTCTGGCCGCTCTTCATCGCCGCCGTGACTACTAGTTCAGATAAGCGCGACTGCCTCTACCAACGTGTCGACCCCATTCGCGAAGGCGACAAGAATACCCTCCCAGCTGTACTAAACCGAATTTCTGGGATGAGAATATGGCTTGCTAATCAGGACTCCGCTTGCCAGAGGCGCAACGGTTGGTGGGATGAAATGCTGAATCCTAGCAGCAGCACGACGGCACTGGGATCAAATTTGTTGTGCCTGGGTTGAGCAAGTCGCACGCATCCAGCTTCAAGATTTGCAACTATACATTCGGCATTCGACCGATAATAAGACTGCGGATTTGACGCTCGCGAAGATTATCCAGACCAGTGTGGCCGACCGACCGGCTACAGTCATTATACATATCAGCTTCCTCCACTATATTACCCTCTTTCTTATCCTACCCCCCATTTATCTTGTATTTAGCGTTACATACTTGTCTCCTCGGTTTCTTTGAGGTGTTGGCGGTCGCTCGGACTTCCACATTATTCCTCGTTCAGAATACTTTATTCCCAGTAATACGGCTTGAGTAAGTTCAGTTAGGTGTGTTACTAGTATCCTTTAGCTTCATCATACAAGTGTGTTGTTCTATTATCGTGATCAACCTTTTTTTCTGTTTATTGTGTACTATGGTGGATCAAATCTAGCCGTGTCCCCTGCTTGTAGCCTCAATGTATCCATAAGCAATTTGACACGCGTAAATGTGCTCATTACTTGTTCAGACAGTGCATCTAACACGGCCACATTTCCTGCAAAACGGCTAGGCCAAGAATTTTGAACGCCGGAATAACCTCACTCTCGTGTCAAGGCATCAGGACCCACAACACTTGTCAGTTTGGCGTAAGGCGCAAGGCGTAAGGCTTCGAAGATATTCTCTGACAACCGAAAATCTTCGCCCTCAAGTTGCCTCCACAGATTGATGATAGCCCAACAGGTAATACTGAAGCGTATGCGCGCTTTCAGTCTCTGTTTCTCACATTCTTGACATGACCACTGGCACATGCGTGCAGTGAAGTAGGTGAAAAAAGTTTACCTATCGCATTACCAAAGCTAACCTGCATAAAATCGAGGTATACTAGTTGCGACCCATTGATGTAAAAAGAGTTAGGCAGCTGAGTGACGTTTTTCAATTAAAAGGATGGCTATGAGGCGGAATCCTCATTGGAAATTCACATTATCGCCAGCGCAACCGGCGTGACACAATTGGACCACAACTTCGTTTCAGGACACAGCGTTGTACTCCAGTCCGCGCTAAGGAACTCCGGTCCGCGCTGTTGCTTCGCCAACGTCACAACAAGATACCTAAAACGGCCCTTTAAGCGAACAACATGATTGACTTGGTGTGACCTGTGTCATGGCTGCTATTGCTTCTTCCTTCGACAAATAATTCTTTCCCTGAGTAAATTATTTGTGAGTAGAGATTGCACAAAGTAGGCGACATCATGTTTGCGATGATTGGGAGCATTGATAGATTTGGTGTTAATCTTGGAGATGAAATTCGATGTCGACTGGCCCTGTGAACACACGTTCCAAAATCTCGAGTTTGAGCCTTGAATCTGCCTCGTGCAACAAAGGCTATCCCAGAAACCCACCCGGCGCTTTACCGCGGTTCCAGAGCTCAGAAGTGTGGTGGGGGTTTACAGGACGAGGGGGCGCAGCGCATCCTGTGGACTTGGCAAAGCGTCGACCTTTGGCCTGCCACGACGCTACTGTGATGCGTACTATATAGTTGCTCCCATACTTCTCTCACAGAATTTCACTTTCGGTACAAGCCGACTTCAACCACCCACCACAACTCTTTACATTCCACTCAAGCGACAACTACCACAAATTGCCGTTCACCATGCCACGCCTTCCTACTATCCGCCTCCCTACCATCCTCAACAGCGTTGCGTTGACCTTATCTCTTACGCTAATCGCCCTCTCCACTGCTATCTTCTATCTTACGGGCCATGGCATGCAGCTGATGGACAACGCATATCCACCAGGCAGATATACATGGTATCGGGGCCCAAGCTGGGATATGGATTCAAAGCACACGGTTCTTCTTCAATATGACTCCGCAAACGAAGGCATGATTCTTGCGGCAGGCGTTGTGAGTTGCTTGGCCGGGCTGGTTGGAATGGGTGGCGCGGTGGCCATTTTCCTTACTCAAGAGGTGAGCTTTTGTTCTCTAATCCCTCTAACACGATCTGGAGGATAGTCCTCTAACAGGCGCACCATAGAAGTCTAAAGCCACCTCCCAAAAGCTCATCCTCTCCCTCCGCATCCTCCCAGGAGCCTTGACCTTTATCATTACCTTCATCGCACTCATCTTCACCACTGTTATATTCTTCAACAACAACAATGGTAACTGCTTCTGGGAGGATGGATACAACCCAAAGACCACATTCACCTGCACACGGGAGCAGGCAGCTTGCAATATCGGAACATACTTTCAAAACTCACCTTGGTGGGCTCTTCAGGGCGCGTGTGGCCAGACACAGACCGGACGGCACTTGGTAGCACCGCTTTTCGTGGCGAGCGTGTTGATGTTTGGCTTAGGTGTTGCGACCTTTGTGATGGGTAAAAAGGGACAGAACGAGTATGTTGAGAGTCCTGATGAGAGAGTCGAGAGGCTGCAGAGGGGTGAGTAGCAAGTGGTAGCTAGGAGGGAAAACAACGGATCTGAAAGTGTTCGGTGACATGGAACATTAGCGATCTGCGATAGTGGAGGGAGATGGAAATGTAGTGGTTCGGTTGTATTCGGTGTTGTTGGAAACGTGCTGAGTTATGTATGGAAGGCTGAACTTGTATGATTTACGATTATATAGCATTAATGTACGCTTTGTTTTTGATTGTTTCCCACACATATTTATGCGGATCAGTGCGGTCTCCGAGCTCACATTATGTCGTTGACCTCGCTTGAGTGTGGTAATGAAGCCGCTTTGAGTGTAAACGTCTAGCTTAACTTCTACTTCTCTTTCCTGATATAAATGCGGGTATATTTAATGTATATGGATTCCGTGACTGAACTCGTTTATCTAAGGGCTCTCTTGGCGGATTGTGGAGGTAAAAGAGTTTTAATCATGTATACGATATCGATATATTGTATTTTGTCTTGGCTATTTAGGTTATTGCTGCGTTCCGTTGAGGGATATAGTTACAAATTAGTTGCCTTAAAAATCTCTTCTGACTATAATCCTAGTCGATAATCTGACTCGTTAATCTATTTTATATCTTTTGCGTATTGATAGTACTTGATACTTCAATTTGCTGAGCCATATGAAACATTGTGTCGTAGTGTTAATGATCTGGTTACGTAGACATATAAACATGCAGCTCATCATTATGCTTCGCCAGGCGTAATTTATTACCACACGTAGTAAACATGCTTACTGGAGCCTGCAGGTAATTTGTGTCGTATCGCTTGATTCTTTTCAGACTCTATGTAGGGTTATAGTAGGGTTTGGCCGTGGGCCACCCAAAGTTGGAAATTTTCCACCAGAACGCCGTAAATATAGATGTTATGCCACATTATCGTAACAGGCGTGATACTCCAGGCCCTTACGTGTCGCTTCAACGCCTCTTCCTGCATGCTGCGCCTAAAGTCTACGCCTAGCAACCTAATGATTTCTAACAATGACAATTTTACTATAGATTGTCTAAACAAGATTGGCAGGCTACTAAACCCGCTGGTAAGCTGTGTCATTCCATTCAGCCTCAGTAAGGTGGACCGAGTCCTCGGTAGGCTTGTTCATGGACCTGACACCTTTGCCAGCAGGAACCCAGAGATCCCCGAAGATACGGCCAGGATGAAAGACTGTCATTGCGGATACAGCAAGAATGATCAAGGGGCCTTCGAAAATCATGAAGGTGACTTCGTCATTGGCGAGGTGGCTATTGAAGCCGTTCCAAAGCTCGGCAACACGGTAAACGCAGCGGACAAAAATGAGGAGTGTGGCCGCGAAGAGACCTTTTGACTATTAGTTACATATTCTGTGGGACCGATGGCGGATAGACTTACTCCACTGGAACAAAGTAAAGTTCTTAGTGGATCGCAGATTGTCGTATAGCGGTGGTTGGGAGCGCGACAACGATCCACTGAACTTAGCGCGGCGAGTGCGCAGGACGAAGTCACCCCAGACGGCCAAAAACAGAATCATGGTGATGACCTGAGAGACCAGACCAGCGATCATAATGTTGACACCGCGCCTTGAGCCCTTAGCATCCCTTGCTGTGGCAGCCATGCCACCACCAATGGATTGAAGGACGAGAGCGAGCAAGTCGCAGCCGACGAAGACATAAGTGTACATCTTAGGCTTGAGGCGGGAGTTTTCACTACCGATGGCGACGATGGCGCGACCGACGCAGAGGTAGATGCCTGCCGTGAGTAGTGCAGGAGAGATTGTGAGCGGGACGAGGTTACTAGAGAGATGTTAGTTGCCATTCAGGATATGGTGCCTCGCCAAGCACTTACACAAGAAAGTTATCCATAAGAAAAGGGTTCTGGTTCAACATGATGCGACCAATGTAACCAATGATCTCTCCAAGGATGCCGGCACACATAGTGCCCATATATGTCCATGTCTTCTTACGAATACCTAACCACATCTGCCCGCCAAGCAGTGCAAAGAGACAGAGCGCGTAGATGACATTTCCGGCAATAGTGGGTCGGTACTGGATGCTCTGCCATGCTTTGGGGCACTTGCCGACCTTACAATACTTTTTTGACATGGCGATCTTGAGAGGGTCGGTGGAGTTGACATCAATGTTGTCAGGGTCGATGCCATTTTGGTCGAGTGCTCTTATGGCTAGATGGAAGAGTGTGTCCATCATATTTGATGCTGTGCAGAAGGCGAATATTTATGCGAGATGAGATGGTCGGAGGAGTTGAATGAAAGGGCGAGGAAGCTATCTTGAACGGCAACACCTGGGGATTGAGCTCGAGAGCAAGGTGCGAGTTGAGATGGTGTCTGACTTCTGTTGCGAGACGAGCAATTCATGTCTTTATACCCAAAGCTTAATGATCTAGTCACTGTACGACATCGGCTATGATTGGTCGGTTCGTTCAAGTTGACACGGACAGGGGTTGATCCGGGGCGGTGCAAGATGCCGCGATTCAGGCCGTCTTGTCTACAAGCTTACATGATCAACATGTACTGCCATATATAGGCCATGAGACGCCAGGTGACAACGTTTTCTCCAGTTAGCGATGGAACTCAGTGTGTCCTGTCCCACCGCTGATAGGCTCGCGTCGTCAGCAGAGTTCTCTGGCGCCGGTATGCAGGCATATTATACTTTTCAGAAGAGACTCAGCATCTCGGCGCGTTTACAGGGCGACGGCGGGGGTTGCGACGAGGAGACAGGTGTGTTGTCAGTGCGTTCAGCACAACGCTACTGTAGATCTTGAGATCAAACACGGGCCCTAAATCGTGACTGTGTGGTACGAGCCTACCAATGACATTCCATGTTTGTCGGCGTTCATCCTTTGTAGCGCAATCTGCTCAGCCCCACACACAACAGTGCTATATAGCTTAGGCCACCCAGCACTGCACGCCAGGCAACCCGTCGCCAAGCTCCACAACCCGTAAAAATAAAGCATGTATGCCTGTTATTATGCTAGGAGGAAGTCTCCACGTTTAGGGGGAGGAGTGGTGACGATGTGTCGCGCTGCATCCTTGTCCCGCTGCGCGTACCACGCCCATTTTAGTTCCCGCTCCGCTGCCCGTCAGGTCGTGCTGACGTGCACATTAGAAACCTGGGACCTTATAAGAGAGAACCTGAGAACATTAGACAATCTCATGTTTACCTCCCAAGACCTTGCCTCGACAAGTTCGCAACGACCCAGATCATCCATTACTTTCTTTACGCTGAACTGCTGCAGTTGCTTGTCTCAATCCTATCTTCTGCATCCAAAGCACAATACAGTTATCGCGAAGTCGCACATCCCAGCCTAACGCAATGTTAGGTCTCGATACGGAGCTTTTCATCATCAACCGATGAGGTAGAAGAATAGAGGAGGCAACAAATGTCGACCTATCTTGATGAGCGACATCACGTTCTATTCTTATCAGCTATCGCTGTCTTCTACACTTCCTAGCTGCCCTAGCTGCGTTACGGTCAGTCTTTTTCGTAACAACCCTGTGGCCTCTCGTCCACGTTCGAGACACGTTCCTCCGCCTCAATGTTAACCCGTTGCGACCTTCGATCCAGCTAGAAGCCGAGTCAGCGTTACATTCGTCATACTCACAGTTAAAGAGGTATACACTCACCCATTGCACTGCAGCTGTCGCCCCAAAGAACGCAACAACAACCACAATCATTGTGATGTAGCCTTTCTTCCAGTACGGCGCATCGGTTGCGGGATACAGTGCAATACCCCAGAAAGTGTAGAGCACTGATTGCACCAGGCTCATAATATAGAGGATAAGTGATCGTGCAGCATCATCGCCACCCCGCTGGCAGATGACGTTTGCCCAGCCGTACAAAATGGGGTTTACGATATACGATGTGCCGGATAGATAGAACGCAAAGAAGGTCCCGGCAGTCGACAAATTTGGAAGCAGCAGAAGAATGGCACCAAGAACCTGGAGAACTCCGGCGAGAATGACCATTGGTATGCGCCGATTAGTCAAATCGATAATGTAGCCGGCGCCGATGTTTGATACAATTGAGACAGCTTGAATACCTAACGGGTAAGTTGTCGTGGCATAAGATGGAAACTGTGTGATATGGACCTTCATCCAGAGAAGGAAGAGTCCTTGCAGTACAATCGCCTCTAGCGCGCAACCAATCATGGAGTAAGCGGTAAGTATGTACAGTTCCGGTGCTGCGAAGAGGCGCTTAGCAAGCGATAAAAGACCAATGGTGTGACCCCAGTCCTTCTTCTGCGGCAGACGATCGAGTGCTAGCTGAATCTCTTCTTTACTGAGGTAGGACGCTTTGGTCGATTCGGGGAGATTAGGGAAGAACATGAGGCCGAAGATTCCAAATGGAATGCCCATGGCTCCGTCTTGAACTTATCAGCATCAAATTGTGAAAGAAGAGCGCAAGTACCATACTGATAATGAAAACCCACTGCCAACCTCGTAATGAGGTCTGCCCGTTCAAACTCTCATTCATTGCTGTCATCATGACTCCAGCAAACATACTGCCGATTTGACCGATAGCGGTAAAGATGGCCGTCCGCTTCGCTATCTCAAGGGGCTTGCTACACTGCTATTAAATGACGTCTACTCGACGGTCGGAATAACGTACTACCATGAACCAAGAACGTAGATTGTGCCACTATATAGACTCGATTCGAAGAAGCCCTGGAAGAATCGGACAACGCATAGCTGAGCATAGGTCTTGCAAGCCGCAGAGCACATGGTCAAACCAGACCATATCAATAGTGTAAAAGGCAGCCAGAAGCCAGGGGCGACCTTCTGGATAATTAGTGCATGAGGTATCTGACCAACACAGCTTCTACGAAGAGTCAGATTGCATTCGGAAGTATAACATAAGTTTTGGGGATCCCACCCTGCGGTGAACATTGAAAGAAGAACGCTGTATTGATTGCCCTCGAGGTTAAGGGACTCTTTTAGCCCAGAAACCTATCCACTGAGCATTAATGTCTCATGGTTCCATGCATGGAAGATTGCGGCGTACATAAGCATTTGCGAAAGCAGAGCGATCTAGTGTTGATGAGCTTATGGGGAGAAAGATAGAAGGATCGGATAAAACTCACCAAGATAATTGAAAAAGTACGCCGCGCAGCAATACAACTAACATCATGTCAACTCCCAAAACAAATTCTGTCAGCATGAGTACAAACCAGGATGAAGAAGTCTCATAACCCGTTAGTTGATCGACTACATTCGAGTAGGGCGCAGAATATCACATACCAAGTTTACGAACGAGTCGCTTTTCCAGGCCTGACATGTTGCTTGCGCGCGTGTAACCACATTGACGATAGTGGAAAGAAATGATAACACTTTGGCATGAAGATAACGCCCAGGGCTGCCAATGGCGGCATTGTGGAGCAATTCAAGCACTAGTTGCTGGGCCAAAGGCAACCAATTAAAGGGTGCCATTTTCTAAGCAGCGGAAAGTGTATAAAAAGCGAAGTTGCAATACCGTCATAAATTCAGTACAGTGTAAGCGAAGATTCTAACTGGTAAAATTGTCTGCGAGAAAAGTGCTAGCGTTCAATTCTTGACAAGGGTTGTTCTCATTCCAGTTGTGTCTTTACAAACGCACTACTTTCGCTTCGATGTTCTTCTGCGACCAAGCAAGGCGATATCGTGAACAAAGGCCCGGAACGGTACGGGAGGCAGTCACAGCCCGCCAAGCACATCCAGGAAGCAGAGCCCGTACTTGACACAAACTTCACGCAGTACACTAAACATCACCAATTCACTACAGTTCTCAACCAAAACTCTTCTTCCCCATCACAGAACAAACTAAACAATATGTCCCTCAACCCCGCGCTCCACATCATCCCGCCAACAGCGCCTCACACCTATACAATAATCTTTTTACACGGCCGCGGTAGCGACGCAACCACCTTCTGCAACGAAATCTTTGAAAGCCAAGATAGCTCAAATCGCTTCTTCACGGACATGTTCCCGTCGGTCAAATGGGTATTTCCCTGCGCAAAGAAGAGATGGGCCAAGACAGAGGAAGAAGAAATGCATCAGTGGTTTGACATGTCTTCCGTTCAGAGACCACAGGAAGAAGTCGTAGAGCAAAAAATGGGGTTGTGGGAGAGTGTGAGTCAGGTGCTGGAGGTGCTGAGAGCGGAAAAGGAGCTTGTTCGGGGCTCAGAGAATGTGATTCTTGCTGGCATAAGCCAGGGCTGTGCTACGGCTATCTTTTCTCTGCTCACAAGTGACGCCCGGGTGGGTGGGTTCTTTGGACTTTGTGGATGGCTGCCTTTGGCGGAAGAGATGGAACAAATTATGCGGGTACCGGGGAGATCGATTGATGTTCTTGCAATGCCGGTTTTGCTACAGCACTGTCGGGATGATGGAGTCGTGCCTGTTCAGAATGGCGAGGATCTTGTGGAAAGGTTGAGGAGCATGGGTATGCAAGTGAAGTGGGAGAGCTTTGAGAATGGGGGCCATTGGCTGAATGAACCAAGGGGAATGGATGGAATTGTGCGGTTCATCGAAGAGGTCATGGAGCGTGGAAAGAGTTCTACCAAATGAACGTTGTTTCTCAGAGATCTATCGAGGTTCGCCATCTAATTCTTGCGTGTAACCTATACTGACAGTTTATAGCAACGTCTTCCCACCTCTTAGCAACGCCAGGTCATCCATTGTGAACCTCACATATGCATCCGCGCCCGGCTTCGTCCACAAAACTACATCATCTGTTCCTCCTACAACCTTACTTCCATATTTGTCAATCTCAATACCCTCTGCCCGCAGAGGCCCTTTGTTCTGCTTCTGATTGTCTGTAGTGCTCCCTTCCCTCACGAGCCTCAGAAATACTGGCACCGCATACTTTGGCAGCTTACTGCGTGTATACTCAAGGAATGCCTTCCAGTCAAACGACTCAGAGTTGGTATTTTCAGTGAGGCGCAGCGCAACGCAACCAGCGCGACCGTCGTGGCCGGGTACGAGCGTTCCATAGACAATGGCTTCCCCTACGCCGGGGTACTTTCCGAGAACTTCAGCGACTTCAGCGGTGGAGACATTTTCGGATTTCCAGCGGAATGTATCGCCTAGTCTGTCGAGGAAGAACCAGCGCCCATCATCATCTCTACGAAGTGAATCGCCTGATCTATAATACAAGTCGCCGTGCTTGAAAACATTTCTTTCGAACTTCTGCGCTGTTGCTTTGGGATTGTTGTGATAACCTGCGAAAGCTTCCTCGCTCGGGACAGCAACCAAGATTTCTCCGCCTTCGTTGTACGAGTTTCGCTTTACGAAACCTGTTTCAGGGTCGCGGACGAGCTCGCCGGTTTCTACGTCAACAGGCACAGGCACATAAACATCATAGAGCGCTCGCCTGATGAGAGCACCATGCTGGCCAATAGAGGTCGCTGTAAAGTCTCCCTTTGAGTGTATTGCCATGCTCAGCACACCTTCGGTAGAGTTGAAGAACTCGATGACTTCAGGCACGTTGAAGCGCTCCTTGAACCGGTTCCAAACATCGGGTCGCAGTCCGTTGCCATACATGCCGCGTAACCGATGGTCCCGTTCTCGTGGATGTGGAGGTGCCATGAGCAAGTATCTCGCCGCTTCGCCCACGTATACAAACATAGTCGCTTGCGAATCGTGGATGTCGTCCCAAAACGTACTGACAGAGAACTTGCGTCCGATGGCTATACTCATACCACTCGTAAGCGCAGCCATACTCGACATGCCCCCTGTACCATGAAACAAAGGCATACAAGTATACCACCGATCGCCGTTGGGCCCTGGTTTCTGATCGAAGGCGAGTTTCTCCGGATTTCCTCGCTGATGGTATCTGTTCACCATGAATTTGGCCGCTTTCGGAAGTCCAGTCGTTCCGGACGTGTATAGTAAGCAAACTGGATCCGAGCCAGCAACGTGTTCTCGATATTCGTCGCCAGGTACAATAACTGGTCCGGCGTACACCTTCTCCAGAAGCCCATCATCAATGGTGAACGGTTTGACTCTAAGCTCGTTCTCCACCTGCCCTCTACAGGCCTCGAAGCGCGCTGCACAATCGGGCTCCGAGTCCACAAGCACCATCTTGGCACCCGCCACTTTTAAACAATGAACCAGGCTATCGGCCTTGAGATTGTAGTTCAAATGAGCTGGAGCGCAGCCTATGCAGAAAAGGCCTAACCAGATGACCATGAAGTCCGCGCTGTTTGTGAGGTAGGTGGCCACCAGGTCTCCGGGCTTGATGCCATTGGCAAGGAAGAATTGAGCCCACTGGACTGCCTTATCGTGGACTTGTTGCCAAGTGTAAGTTTTCTCCCGAGACCAGATACAGAGGTTGTTGCTATACTTTGGCACGTGTAGAGTGAATGGGTACCAGATGGATTGGCGTTTGGTGTTTACTATTTGACACCAACGTTAGATGGGACGGGTCTTAAAGTAGAGCAAGGGATTTTGGACTCGGTAGTAACTTACCAAGATGAGCATAATATTTCTCCGCATCGCCCTTAAATCTCAGCACCCCCAAGTCTTGTCTTATCTGGTATTTCCCGTTCAGATATGCCGCCAGACCGGAGATGGCTACTACCGAAGCGGCAGCAGCGGATGCACTCATATTGCTTCAGTGCTTACCTGGAGCTGAGATGCTGTAGCAATTGGGGTTGTGGGTATTTATGGGAGGGTCTAGATAATACGAGTAGATAACAAACAGCGGATGGCTGGCGGGCGTAATGAGTAGCAGCCCGTTCGCTCCAAGAGATGCCGAGGTTCGAGTAAGCAGAGTGGTAGCTTGACGCGGCAAAGGCGGGGGTGGGGCGCCTTGTCGATCACCCGTACCTGTTTACCGCTTCCCGACCCCTTTCAAAAGCAATTGGGCAAAGCCTTCTTACGTGGAAACGCCGTCTGAGGAGCCTGAACGAATTCCGATGTACTCTTGGCCCTAGCGCGTTTGGATATGAAAGATTGTATATGAACATCCTGACGCTGTGGAAGGGGGCAACACCACAGCGTGAACTGCCATTTGCGGATTAATGTGCGATGCAGGGTCGAAGGAACAGATCCACTCTCATGCGATTGGGTATGTGTATCTATATTTCAGTACACAGGTGCCGTACTAGACAGATTATGCCCTGCTGCTGAGACCTGAGCTCTAACCTTGTAACAGTGTACTGTTGCTTGTGTCGGACAGAAAAGATTGTTGCCTCCATCGGACATCCAGAAGCGATCACTATCCTACTTGGCTGTTTTCTTCTCTTTCCTACCGACATTCTCCGTTCCAGGTGGGACTTTCAGTCCTCCAAACGCCAACGCACATACTCCGACCATGCCTGCGGCACCTGCTGCATATGCTGTCTCACGACCTGCCCACCAGTAGAGTGTGCAAAAGATAAGGGGCCCGAGGGATCGACCGATCTGGCCTGTTGAATTGTTAGTACGTTGCGTAGGGGCGATACAGATAAGAACTCACCGAAGCTTCTATGGTTCCCTAACTTATTCCCCCGTTCGTCAGCGCTGGCTTCGAATGAAGAGAGACTGTTTAGACCGGTGACGACAGTGGCACTTGTCACAGCCAGGAGTGCGGCAGCTCCGTATAGTGCACCCTGCGTCTCTACTCTACCCAGTATGAGGAACGCGATCGTGCAGCTGGCTACACCGAGCTGAACAACTTTGAGAGGATGCATGCGTCGAACCACAGAACCCTGCAGTATTGATGCGACGAGCCCGATGAAACCAAGTAATCGACCAGAATCTTTGGCTTGATAAGAGAAGAGATCATATGTCATAAAGGGAAGCGAAAACTCCATGCCGCTGAAGAAGAGGATAAAGGTAAAGTGCGTGGCGTTGAGCAGCGTATGCGAATTGGTTCGTATGCGAGGTTTCTGCTCTTTGGTTGGGTTGGTGTGTCCGCTGGCCTTGTCATTTGCAGTTGTGTTCTGGTTCGCAGTAGCCGTAGGTAGAGTTTCTGGGAGGCAGAAGTAGAGATAGATGGTCTCTGTAAGAACCAAAAATAGCGAAAACCCAGCAGCCATTGCGAAGGGGTTCTTGTCCATGACTTGTAGTGTCGAAAGGTATGCGCCCAACGCTGGTCCAAACGTGAATGCGATGCTGAAGCATACGCCCACAAGCGCCATTGTTGCGCCTCTCTGGCTTTCATCGCTAATGTCCGTTGCTATCGCCATTGCGAGCTGCACATTGCCCTCACTCAGCCCACCAACAACTCGACTTGCGAGGAATGTCCGGAAGTCTGTTGCTGCGACCCAGAGCGCAACGCTGAGAATGTTTCCCGCCATTGACCACAGAAGCGCCGTGCGCCTGCCATGCTTGTCAGAAAGGGTGCCGATGAAGGGCGACGCAATTGCCTGGCAGAGGGAGAAGAGGGAGCCGAGTGCGCCACCCAGTAAGACAATGTCGTAGCGTGAGTTGATGGGCTTCGCAAACGAGTTCTTGTACGCATTCAGGCCGGCGAGGATCTTGGACAGTATCGTGTTCGGTTGCCCTGTTTCGTGGTTGCGGTAGAATTCGATGAGTTTGGGGAAAAGTGGGAGGATGAATGTAAAGGATATCTGGCATACGGTCAGAGTTGAAGGTAAGTGATACAGAAGGGATGACGACGTACTAGGTCGAGAAGTAGTGATATGAAAAGCACCTTCAAGACTCTTTTCCGCAGTGTCGCAGACACTGGCGGTGCTTCCAAGCCCATTGTGCAATAGTGTTCGGAGGTCACAGATGGCTGTGAAGAGCCAAAGTCGATGTGGACAGCTGGACGGCTAGCCGTCAGGTTAAATGGAACAAAGCGATCGGATAGAGGGGAAGATATGGTTCAGCTCGGACTCTCAACTCCATCTACAGCCTAGAAATAGAAATAGAAAGGGGTGCGCAAGACATTCATTGGTGGCGTGCGAGCTGTGCGTCGGGTCATGACGAAGTATGGCCGTTTGGCTGGTCGTGAAACAGCCCAAAGGTGGAGCAGGGCCGTGGCGGAGCGGCGGCTTGTCAGGAGAGCGCGGACGACGATGAAACAATGAGGTCCATTCTGAGGCTGTTAGGGCAGTTATGTAACTATGGTTCGAGAAACATAAGTTAGTATTTCGTGTAATTTGAGGGCTTCAATTGTGGTTTCATTCAGAACTGAGCACGCGACGCGTTGGTCTTCCCATGTCGAGGTGCTGCTGCTGCATGTAGTGGCGAAGCCGAGGCAATTATAAGCTTCTCTCCCCGCCAACTACAGCCCTGGCAATAGTAATGCCGCCTCGATGTTCATGAAAGAAGTGCTACTTCATTTTGATAATCTACTGGCCACTAGAGGTGCTGGAGCTGAGGTTTCTTTTCACGTAAGAAGTTTCCTCCCATCATGGGCGACCCGGAAGCAGACCGAAAGAAGGCCATAGCGGCTGTACAGGCCATGTTCGACAGGTACACGCTACTCGCAGCTCGAAGACCCAAGGATCACATCGTAAGTAAATCCACAGGCCAACTCCATTCCCTATGACTAAAGCCCACTAGGACTTCGACCGTGAGGTTATGGAGAATTTCAAGATTATAGATGCGGGCCTTGACGGGTCTGTTACCTACGAGCTGTACATGGCACCAAACTTCTCCAACTTGAACAGTATGATTGAGATCTATTCGCACTCACTGCCAGCTAAGCTTTGCAGATGTCATGCATGGTGGTGCCGCGGGTGTCATTTTCGACATGTCGACAACGACAGCTCTGTGTCCCATTGCGCGGCCAGGCTTCTGGGAGTTCATGGCAGGTGTGACACGCTCACTCAATATCTCCTATCTCAAAGCGGTCCCAATCGGCATCAAAGTCCGACTCAACAGTAAAGTGGTGAGCGTGGGAAAACAGATGGCCATGATCCGAGGCGATATGACCAGCCTTGATGGGAAGACGACATATTGTACGGTGGAGCATCACAAGGTGAACGTGCCTACATTACCAGAGCATTTGAGCGCAAGAATATCCTGGGACGACGAGTTCGACAAGGAGTGGAAAGACAAGACAGAAAAACAGGTAAAGAGTAAGATGTAGAGGGTGATAGATGGTGATGGATGGCTTGCTATATACCCTCTGATACCCATACACACAACATACCGGCCATGCAAATATAACATAACGCCGTCAAATGCTTCACGTACAGTAGATATACAATGTCCCGTGATAGCGCGAGTCGCCTGGTCGTATTGCGCCCGCCTATCTCTTCTTGTTGAACTTCTTCGATTCTGCCATATGTTAGTACCTTCGCTTCTTATCCTGCGACTTTTGCACTCACCCGCGGCCGTTCTCTTCTTCTTAGGTGCGCTCTTTCCTCTTGACTTGGCAACGTTCATATGCTCGAGCCAATCTTCCTCCTCTTCGTCTATGATTTGTTGCTCAGGGTAGAGACTTCGCAGTTGGCTGATTGTGCCTATTCGGGGTGGGTAGTACGATGCGACCGAGGGACCTTTGAGGCGCTGGTGTAAAATGCGCGAGCCGATACGGAGGCGCTCGGGGTTGTAAGTGGTATTGAAGACGCGGCATTGAACCTAGTGTTATTAGTGAGCGTGCAATTGGGGCTTTCTCCAACGGACATACCCTCATGAGGTCCAATATCCGCTGTCGTGGGACCGCCATCGTGAGTGCAATGGATGGTGATGGCCTGCTGTCGCCGAGTGAAATGGCATCTCCAATCCATTGATGTCGATTTCGCTCTTGGCGCGCTAGAGCCCGGACCTATCGTCATTAGGGACTTTTTCGAGCTCCCATATCGCAGCCTAGGAAACACCACTGCCCAATATTCGCTGACTGTCTCTACTCATATTTCTACATAGCAATCATGCCGCCACCCAAGCGAGGAGGCGCTTTCCCTCATTACGGTGATCGTAATTCGCATATCAACAAGAAACAGAGAAGCGGGCAGCCAGTCTATAGCTCTGCAGCTTACGGCGACTTACCAAATGATCGTGGACCGGACAAGCCTGTACAGCGCAGCATTGCTCCTCCACCCAAGCTTACGCTCTCGGCAAGGGACATGGAGTCGGGCCTTGTAGCCTTGCTCGACAGATTTGTAGCAAACGAGACTACACCAAACGCAAATAAAGACATACTTCACCATGCCCGAGAGCTGCGCCGCCTTCTATGCACACGTACCGACGCAAAATCTCAGATCATGCGTGAACTCGATGAGAAACGCCCTGACAACGCTGCCAGTGTCTACATACCCGAATACATTGAGCGCAAGGTCCAAGCAGCGAAAGACCTCCCTCCTCTGCCACCTATCGCTGAACCTCACCTCCACGAAGCCGTCTTCACCCATCGCACAGCTCATGTCAACCCAGACGATCCAAAGCAGAGTAATAACATATCCCTCGAGCTAGACTACGAGCGCCTCGAATTGCTTGGCGATGCTTATATCGAGTTGATAGCCTCTCGTGCACTGTACAACCGCTTTCCCCAAGTCGACGTTCCGGAACTTTGCTCCTGGCGAGAGAGGCTTGTGGAAAACTCGAATCTTAGCAAGTTTTCGGAAGCATATGGCTTCCCAGACCGGTTGAAGCACCGGGCGCACTGGGACGTAGGCTCGAAGGCGTGGCAGAAAGTCGTTGCCGATATGTTTGAAGCTTACATTGCCGGACTCGTGCTCTCAAATCCAGAAAATGGGTTCGAAATCGCCGAGAACTGGCTGACCGAACTCTGGGCCCCACAGCTACTTGGCTTCAGGGAGAAGATCATTGAGAACCCGCAGGCCAGAAACGAGTTAAATAAGCTCGTCCTTGTCAAGGATGTTAAGCTCAATTACCGAGAGGAAAAACGTATGACATACGATTCGGGTAGTGTGCAACGTTTTTTCATTGGTGTCTACTTGACCGGCTGGGGCTACCAGGACGAGTGGCTGGGCAGTGGAGAAGGTCAGAACAAGAACCAGGCAGCTGTCTCTGCAGCTAGTGCTGCAATCAACAACAGTCCAGTGGTGAAGAATGTTGCGCGACAGAAGGCAGAGCTAATGGAGGTCAAGAGACTTGAGAGGGAGGAAGCCGAGAAGCAGGAAGACTTGATCGCCAGGGAGGCTACGCACGGCAATGAGGACAAGAACAGCAATGCGAAGTTGGACAGTGGCGGCGACACTAAACGCAAAGAACGGAAGGGCGACGCACAAGGGCCTTCTCCTGAGAGGAAGAAAAAGCATAGCAAGAAAGAGAAGAAAGAAAAGAAATGCAAGGCCTCAACTGACGATGATAGTTCCTGAAGTACTCCAAGGTATTGTTAGGCAGGCAGTGCCAGTGTCCTTACAAGCACGCTCTCTCGAGAGGGTAGTTCGGAACTGTTCGGCTCGGATAAACTATGCTCTAGTTAATGTAGAGGTATATTTAGTTGATCTAAAAGGCCGAGTCCACTGTACGCAGATATTAGGTAGGTATCAAACAGTAGGTGCATACATCTCCTCTATCTTATGGCATCTGGCTAGTAGCACTACCTCTGCAAAGCTAAGTGCACTAAGTGCTCAGCATGGTCTACCATCAAATAAACGTCAACCCTTTTCCGCATTTGCGTTTTTAAGGAGGGACGACAAGCTGGCGGCTAGCTGGCGTGACAGGTAACATATAAACTCAATAACGGACTAGATTGTCACTCATAACTCCCACTTGAAAACACTCCAATCATTGCAACACCAAACGCGATACGAGAGCTGACTGGAATTCATACGTGATGTTTCTCGCCGCCCTGGAAAGCCAATCCCTACTGTGACATGCGACATGACATCGATCGATCAGCATATTTCCAAATATACTCTTCCAAATCCTTTCTTCGCTAGCAACGCTACTCCTAGGCTGAATTCGCCCCAGACACCTTGAACGCCGCCCTACCATGCAATTATCCTCATGTAGACTTGACTTTTATGATGCCGCTCACTTCCTCAAGGCGCGGCCTGCAATGTCCTTCCGGTATTGCATCCCTTCGAAGTGTATGCATTCCACGCCCTTGTATGCTTTGGCGACGGCTTCTTCAAGTGTGGATGCGGTGGCTGTTGACGCGATAACGCGACCACCGGACGTCTTGAGTGTGTTGTCTGAGAAGGATGTTCCGGCATGGAACAGAACGACATCTGGGTATGAGTTAGCGCTTGCCTTCAACATTGGAAGATGATGTAAACCTACCTTCCGGCACAGCATCCAGTGTCATAGGGGTGCCCTTAGCATAGCTGCCAGGATATCCTCCAGCTGCAACCACAACAGTAGCAGCCGAACGAGCTGACACCTTGACGTCTACATCTTTTAGTCTACCCTCCGCACACGCAATCATCACTTCAGCAAGGTCACTCGACATCAGTGCCAGCAAACTCTGTGTCTCTGGGTCTCCAAATCGCACATTATACTCCAACACCTTTGGCCCATTTTTCGTCATCATAAGCCCTGTGAAGAGCACGCCCTTGAACGGCATGCCCTCGGAGCGCATGCCATCGATTGTCGGTTGTAGAATCTCCCTGTCTACATGGTCGAGTACGTCTTGGGGTGCGATACGCGTTGGTGCGTACGTGCCCATGCCTCCTGTGTTGGGCCCCTCGTCATTGTCGAAGATGCGCTTGTGGTCCTGAGCGGGAGGTAGGCTCTTAATTGTGTTGCCGTCGCTGAAGGAGAGAATGGAGAGCTCGTCACCTTCCATGAACTCTTCAATCACGACCTCGTCGCCCGCGGCCCCAAACTCCCTGTCCAGCATTATATCCTTGAGCGCAGCGTGTGCTTCTTCTTTGCTTTGTGGTATGATGACGCCTTTCCCTGCTGCGAGACCTGACGCTTTTATGACGATGTTGTGGGAGATGGTGTCGAGGTATGACTTGGCAGCGTCGTAGGAGCTGAAGTTCTCGTATGCGGCGGTGGGAATATTGTGTCGTCTCATGAAGTCTTTGCTAAATGTCTTGCTGCCTTCCATTGCCGCAGCCGCCTCTGACGGACCAAAGGCCCTGATGCTATCGCCGACATTCTTCGCAAAGTAGTCGACGATGCCAGCCACCAGCGGTGCTTCAGGGCCTGGGATTAAAAGGTTGATATCTTTCTCTTTGGCAAAGGTGACGAGGCCAGCGAAGTCCGAATCCTTGACGTCTGAAACGTTTGTGACTTTCTTGTCGAGGGTCGCAGTCCCGCCGTTGCCGGGAACGACGTAGATGTGCTCGACAGATGGCGATTGGACGAGTTTCCACGCGAGAGCGTGTTCGCGGCCGCCATTGCCGACGAGAAGAACACGGAGTTTGCCTGTCATTGTATGTGGCGAGAATCAGTTGCAGCTTGTGAGTGTTTTGAAGCTCCGCTGCGGTGTCGCTGGAAATTTTTGGGCTACATGTTGCCCCGCCGTGGGGTAGAATGCAGGGATCCTCTTGTGAGGTCATCTTCAGCCCTGCAGAACGCGGGACCTGAAAGATGCCAATGTCGTTCAACATTGACGTGTCGCTACGTTCACTAGTTGCAATTTAAAGAGGTGTAGGGAAAGTAAGAACAAATTCGGCAGATCTCTCTCCACGTCTATTGCCAACGGAGACACTGAGGAGGGGTTGTTGCGAGCAAAAGTGACCTTGTATTAAGGCTACTTTTCTGTCAATGGCTAATGATGATAAGAGCACTTGGATCCTGTAACCTTCCGCCCTTAGACAACGATACTTCGCCCTTCATGCATCTGTGCCGAGGAATAACGGGAAGTGCACTTGCACCCCCTCTTCAACGAGCCATACCAGAAATCCTTGATAGCTGCATCGAGGAACAAGATATTGATGCAGAGGAGCATGTAAACTTTCCAAGTTTCGACATTCTCCTCATGTGCAGCCAGCCAGACCGCGGTGAACATCGCAATGCATCGAATCAGACCGTAGCAGATATCATAAATGAAGTATCCCATGAGGGACGGCCGTCGAGCTTCTTGCTGATGCTGCGTTTGTTTCGAGCTGGGCAAGCCGGTGCAGCTCGTAATGAAGACCTCTCTTGTGCGAGCGAGTCGGCACGATTCCGACTGCTGTGGTGTCTCATCTCCTTGTCCGTCATCGATGAGTTGCTTTGCATCCTGGGCATCTGATTTCGACTGCCCATAGGTTTTCTCGACACTACCTAATTGAGCACCATATCAGCCAAGGCCATTGTAGTCCTGCTTTGCTTTCATGAAAAGCTGACCTAGCACGTCTTGCTGTGCTGGTCCAGGTGCCTGCGTTGGCAGGTACCCTTGTTGTGGATACTGGTGGGGTATTGGGTGGCTGTGATGGTTGTGTACGCTGAAGCCTGCATCCTGTTCCCGTTGCTGGCCGAACAGCTCCCGCAGCGACAGCTGGCGACCCATGGGAGCGGAAGACGGGGCCTCGACGTGGTCGGTCGCTTCCTTGATGTCGTGCCTGTGTTCTCTTTCCTTGGACTCGCGGCTGGCTCGTGCCTTGTCGGCAATCTCCATCATCTTGTTGCCAGTCTCAACGCGACAGTTGGCCGTCGAGGCAGGCGGCGGGTCGGCGAAGATCCAGATGCCGTAGACTACCTCGTCGCCCTGAAGAATGACATAGGGGTCCGTAATCTCCATGTCGTCACTGCTAGTGAGGTCGAGGTAGAAGTTGTCGAGGCCGCGGCGGTTGTATATGATGACACAGTAGCGTTCGACGCCCATGGGGGAGGGCGTCAGCTGGCAGATGAAGAGCGTGCCCTCGATGCCGACCTTCTCCCATTGCTGCGTGTCGAGGTTGAATGTATAGAGGGCTGCATACGGCGTGACATGCTCGATGGCGACGAGATGTGGGTAGATGCGCCCGAGGACCGAGAAGTTGAGCTCCTCGTTGGAGCGCGGGGGTGGGAGGGGCACGTCGACAGCGGCCGGTGGTGCGTCCGTCTCGTAGTCGGACGGCTGAGGCGGTGGCTGCGGGTGACTAGCGCGGGCTTTGGCTCTGGGGGGTGCCATTATCGATGTTGGTGTTGGGGTTGTACTATGGATATGGATACAGCCTCAGGCCCTGGGTTGGAGTCTTCCAAAAGCAAGGTTGAAGAGGAGGTGGAATGGATCGTCGCTGTGCCTGCAGACGCTCGGAGAGGGAGCTTGGGCCAAGGCACAGCCTCGCATTCGCCCGGCCTCGCCCTCCGTCATCGACGCTGCGGTATTCACATTCGTCATTGCTGTGAAAGCTAGCTGTGGGTCAAACCCACGCCCGCTTAATCGCCACCACTCCCACCACACACAGCCGTCAACATGGGTTGACAAAGCTTGCCCTTTCAATTCCAATCCCTCACCCCGCCGTTGCCCCGCCATGGCCCCCGACGCATCCTCTGTGCGCTCTACGGAACGCCTGGACGCAAATATACCGGGCGCTTTCCCTAACCTACTGGCACCCAGTCAGGCATCCATCACGACCCACCAGACATCCCTTTCGCAGACCCTATACGAACGCAGAGCAGAGTACACGCGACCCCGCAACGTCCGCATCAAGGTGGGAACATGGAACACGGCCGCCCAGAAAGGGACTGAACAAGATGTGGGCGAGTGGTTCATAAGCGGAAAAGGCGTGGAAGAGGCTATCGCAGGCTATGGAGTGGCAGACCCTGGACCGCATTCCGAGGGCAGCAGAGAGAGCGTGGCATCGCAAGAGGCGAGACATGCGAAACACACACCCACGATTCCACACAACGATGCAGGAGCAGTACCGGGCGCGGACGAGATTGATATCTATGCGCTAGGTCTCCAGGAGATTGTCGACATCACGTCTGCTTCAGAAGCCCTCAGACCATACAGTGACCCGAGCAATGCGAACAAGTGGAAAGCATCGCTCGCGGCCGCCCTGCCCCAAGGATACCAACTGGTCTCAGAGCAGCAACTGATTGGACTATGGCTCGTCATCTACGCCTCACCAGACGTGTTCCCGCAGATCAAGAACGTCAGTACGACCAGCGTCGGAACTGGCCTGATGGGTTATATGGGGAACAAGGGCGCTGTCACAACGCGCATAGTCCTGGGCGAGACGACGCGCCTTGTCTTCATCAATTCTCACCTGGCAGCTGGCGCTGACAAAGCATCACTCGATCGAAGAATCTGGGACACGGCACAAATCAATTCTCGCACTCGCTTTGACCCAATCGTCGACTCCTTGGGCTCATCGCAGACCACGGGTGAAGGTCTGGGCGAAGAGGAGTTTGCCTTTTGGTTTGGTGACCTGAATTACCGCCTGGAGGGTATGCCTGGAGATGATGTGAGACGACTTCTCACGGTGCATACCAAGGACATGGATCACGAAGAGGAAGGCAGAGCTTCTACTTCTGCTGACTCCGGATACGGCGAAGATACCCATGACGCAGTACCCCTGCCTCCTGAGCTCGATCCTGCCTCACTGCAGACGACGATCACGTCTTTACTACCACACGACGAACTACACCAGCAGATGAAAGCCGGGAAAGCATTCCACGACGGTTGGCAGGAAGGCCCCATACGCTTCTTACCATCCTACAAGTATGATGTTGGCAAAGTCGGGGTCTTCGATTCCAGCGAGAAGCGCCGCTGTCCCAGTTGGTGTGATCGTATTCTCTACCGAACTCGTGCATCCAAACAGCGATACGATGCCAAAGTTAAGGAGCAAGAAGAGGCTCGCAAGAGAGACCAGGAGATGAAGGCGAAGGGCATGGATTTACCTGGAGACGATGATGTTTTGTACGACTATGACCCCGACACCGATGGTGATACTTATGACGACTACGATGAGAACGAAGACCCAGAGCCCGAACCAATTACAACCAAGGATGACCTGTCTGCTGAGATCCTTCTTGAGTATTATACAACCCATATGCGCATACTCAGCTCAGACCATAAACCCCTCGACGCAGTGTTTTCGTTGAAGTACGATGCTGTAGTTCCTGACTTGAAGACTGCGATCCATGGTGAAGTAGCTCGCGAGCTTGACCGTCAAGAGAACGAAGGCAGACCCTCAATAGCAGTGGTTGTGGATCGTGCCACAGGATCTTCATCTGCGGAGGACACCAACAAAACAGACAGCTCTTTCGAAGGAGTAGACTTTGGCGATGTCAAATTCACAAAATCGAAGAAACGTAACATCACAATTGCTAATACAGGTCGAGTACCGGCAACCTTCGGCTTCGCAGATCGCCCAGTCGACCATGAGCAACAGGCGGGCGCGTTCCCGCCCTGGCTGAGCGTTACATTTGACAGAGAACCAGACAAGCTCGACAAACCTCAGCCAGATGACATACATCAGCACTTCACACTTGAGCCTGCTGATGTCGTCAATGTGGAACTCAAGCTCAAAATCGAAAGTCTGGACGCAGTACGCAATTTTAACGAAGGCGATTCCGTATTGGACGAAGTCCTAGTTCTTCGTGTCGAAAACGGCCGAGACCACTTCCTACCACTTCGCGCACATTGGCTGCAATCTACGCTTGCTCGCACTGTCGATAAATTGATCAGGATCCCAGAGGGTGGTATCAGGAAGCTTCAGCACCAGATACCGAGTCGCGAAGAGGTAAAATGGAGCGCGCCTCGCGAACTGTTCCGGCTGACGGACGCGATAGAAGATTTGACGGAACGCACACTAGCTGAATGGGAGATGACGAAGAGCGAGGGCGAGAAAGGGCCATGGCAAGATAATGCTGGATGGCCCTTCGTCAGATCCCACTCTAAAACCGTGGTTGATGCAGATGACCGTGAAGACGAGCTCGCTGACCTCTACGATGCATTAGACTGCGATACACCCTTCGCTGACGCTTTTAATCAAGAGACGCGGTCCAAAGAGAAAGTCGAGATGTTAGCGGAAGTTCTGCTGACGTTCCTGTCAAGCCTAGTAGATGGAATCATCACCAAAAGCCTCTGGGAGAAGCTCGAGGAAAGCATCACGACACGCGAGAAGTCTAAACAGCACATCTCTTCGGACGATGAGAAAATGGCGGTTCTCGAGATCTTGACTACAGCTCCCAACCATAACGCTTCGTTCTTCCTCATCATATCTTTCTTGCAGAACATTGCAAATCAAGTTACCGAAGTCTTCAAACCCAAACCGCACACGCCCCGTACTAGCACTGAACTTCCGGCTTCGCCACAGGCAAAAGTACGGAGGCGCACATTGAGCAAGGTGCCTGAGGTTGCGATACGGCAGCTCATTGTGAAAAACTATGCCGTTGCGTTCGCGGATGTTTTGTTTAGATGTAAAGAGGAGGCGAAGATAAGAGAGAAGGAAAAGGCGATCAGGAAGGAAAGGATGGTCAGGGTGATTGAGTTGTTCATAGGTGGTGATAGCTAGGCCACATTGGACGGGGTTCGACTGTTGATCTGGACAAAGCGTAGCTTGAAAAAGAACACCACGTCCAGTTTTGTTGGAATGAGATCAAAGATGGACCGGCTAGGTAGAGGCGCGTAGAAAGCGTTTAATATGATACTGGTTGAAACAATCATGCCCCGGGTACATCTAGTACGATTTTGCTCAAGATAATCACACCCGAACTAATACACCTACCACAATCTCGTTACTCTACAGCGATTAAAAGAGTTCGGACGATCTAAGGTTGCGACTGGCAGGCGTTACCAACCTTGGGAAGCAGGGGAAAGCGCTACCGCCTTATCCAGTTTAGCGCAACCGAGATATCGAATCTCCCAGTGCTAAAAACACGAAGTGCTACTTCACCAAATCCCTCCAACAACCACATTCATCCGCGAATATGCCCTCTCCACCTTCGTCAAAGATCCATCTGCTCACCCCTCCAGAGCCAGGCAAAAAAGCTGCATCTAGAACGTACATCATCTACTTCCTGACCGGAAATCCCGGCCTGGTGGAGTACTACCGCACATTCCTGACCCACTTGTATGGCTTGCTAAGCCGCGACACGGCATCCAGTCGCGATGTTGAGTTTCAGGTGTACGGAAGGAGTTTCTCGGGTTTCGAGATGAACACATCGGATATCAAAACGATGAAGTGGCGCAAACAGCCGCCGTATGGTCTGCAAGATCAAATTAGACATGCGGAAGAGGATGTTGTAGAGGTAGTAGAGGAAGCCAAAGAGCAGGGAGCAAGAGATGTGAGGGTGGTGTTGGTGGGTCATTCAGTCGGGTCGTACATTTCGCTGGAGATTATTCGCAGGTTAAGAGCGCATGGCATGGCGGGAGAAGATTTCGACACCAAGATTGTGGGAGCAGTGGGCTTGTTTCCTACCGTTGTGGATATCGCGAGAAGCGAGAGTGGGATGAAAGCGAGTGTAAGTTGCGCCCCCAAACAAAACTCGTGGTACTGAATGAAGATGCTAATCACATGAGATGCAGCCCTTCCTCAAAAACTCCAACTTCGCTACTTTTGCCTCCATATTAGTTAGCTTTTTGACCTGCTTTCTCCCGGTATCACTCATTGCGATGCTTGTCGCAAAATTCATGGACTTCCCAGAAGATGCAGCGCACACGACAGCCTCTTTCGTCAAATCACCCTTCGGCATACAGCAAGCCCTCCACATGGCACGGGATGAGATGTTCCAAATCGACACCGACATCTGGGATGAAGATATCTGGGGCGCCACCACTCCGTCCCAGCACCCACACCCCCGCCCTCTGCTGCGTTTTTTGTTTGCTCGACAGGATCACTGGGTTGCTGACTCAACAAGAGATGCACTTATTAGCAGTCGTGGTAGGTACCAGGGAGCTGTTGAGGAAGTTGGGGGTATGGGTGAGAGCTGGAAGCCTGTAATGGAGATTGATGAGAGGGAGGGTTGGCCGCATGGGTTTTGTATCAGACATGGTGTTCCAGTTGCGGAGAAAGCGGCTGGGTATGTGAAAGATATCGTGGGGCAAGATTTGCAGAAGTGATACCTCGTAGGACCGAGGTGCAAAACTGAGAAGGTTCAATGCAGCAAGTATGTACAGAATAAAGTATAAGAGATAGGAAGTATGGGCCAATCAAGAACTAGTTAATTAAGGGTAGAACTCTTACCTGAGTAAACTCGAGGGATGCATGGGGTTGGATCGCAGTTAGAAGTCAGATTAGTCGGGGCCTAGAAGGCAGGAGACCAGCAATTTACTAGGCTGAATGTATTCACAGTACTTGTGGTAAGCCAATAGCAAGCATATAACCTGGCGAATGTATCCAGGCTACACAGTACACAACCCAAGAGGTTGTCACTCTAACTAATTATTTTCTGCAAGAATGTCCTCTGTCGCCTTCTCACTCAACATCATAGTAGGCAACACGGGGAAACCACCCGGAACCTGTTCATTAGAGTCAGCACACAAGCTAGTAATAAAGAGCTTTTAACGTACCTTGGGGAAACTGCTCGCATCGACAACCCTCAAGTTCGTAACACCTCGAACACGGAACTTGCTATCCAAAACTGCAAGCCTGTCGCTGTCGGCACCAATCTTGCAGCTGCTGGTGGCATGGTGACTGTATGATTGCTCTTTGATATAGACTTTCTGCGTGTCAACAGTGCAGTCCTGCTTACCAATCTCGCCCTGGCATGGGTGTAGTTCCGTGAAGGGAGCGAGAGAGTTTGGCGCCGAGGGGTCGACCTTGGAAAGCCACGAGCGAACCCAATTCACGCCTTCGTATAGAGCCTGAAGATCCTTGTCGGAGCCCGCCTGCTCGAAGAAATTCAGATTGATGACTGGGACTTCGCGTGGGTTGGGTGACTGGAGCTGCACGACACCGGCTTGGGAGCGGGGGTTCATGTGGACGAGGGCACACTCGTACTGGTTGGGACCATAGGTCTCATTGAAGTTGGGAGGCCTGTTGGGGAAGCTGTGACGATCGTCAGAGTAGGTACAGTGAGGAGGAATATGGAAGCAACTGCTCACCCGGGCCAGAAACCCTCAAACGCAAATGAGCCACACCACATGTAGATGTCACGGATCGCACCTTGAGTGGTCTTATAGAAATTGGGAAAGATCTCCGACTTGCCAGTCACAGCACGCTTACCCAGCGACAGAATACCGATCTCGTAGTTATCGGCCACGGACTTTCCCACGCCTGGCAGGTCTAGAACGAGGGGAATCCCGTACGTGTTGAGTTCCTCGCGTGGGCCGATACCGGAAAGGAGGAGCAGCTGTGGGGAGTTGAAGGTACCTCCTGAAATGATGACCTCCTTGGACGCGAAGGCCTTGCCAGGAGTTCCCTTGTCAGCGGCATTGTAGCGAGGATCAGCGCCATACAGACTTTTGCCCTGTAGGTATTCGATACCAACCGCTTTGGGCTTTGGACCAGACTTGTCGAAGATGATCTTCGTAGCGAGAGTGTCTAAGGAGATGGTAAGGGGATATTTGCCCGCATTGGCTGTGTCGCGAACATAATATCCAGGAGATGATCGTCGGCCATTGGGATTAATATGGCTGACGCCTCCAAATGGACCCACAAGATTGTCGCGGTCAGGTTGGTTGCCATTCATGTCGCGTTGTAGTAGGCTTGATGCGGAAGAAGCCTCGTAGCCAGCCGCCTGAGCAGCGAGTTCACTGAGCAGTTTGGCGTCTGCACTGGTGGTATACCCAGGATCAAGCATCGTCATATCCAGGTACCCATCATGGCCGTGAGGAGAAGTGCTGTTGTAATGTACCTTTTCGAGTTTCACGAGGTACTTCCTCATTTTCTCATGCGACCATGAGTTGTCACCGGTAATCTTGGCGATGTCATCCCAGTCGGCATCATTGGGCAACATCGTTAAGCCTTTTGTGTGTTAGACGTTGTTCTCTTCTATGAAAGGACTAGCTTACAGCCATTGTGCATGGCGCACCCGCCTAGAGTGCCGGCGCGAGGGTAGTACTAGAAGACAGGAATTTAGGAAGTAGTTTCGCAGATCTGCTAGGGACAACGTACGATACCCAAAGGTGCAGAGCCCGGTGGAGCCTCTGTTCCCACGTAGAAGGTTCCATCAGGCTTACGCCACGTCCTGTGCTTGAACCTTGCATCCTGGTAGCTATCGCCAGAGTGTCTCACGAAGAAGTCCCAGCGAGTCGCGGGATCATTTCCAGCAGCATTGAAGTTTTGCCATTGGGAGACATTGACATTCTCTGTCTGGTCATCTCCAGCTTCCAGTAGTAGCACTGAATGGCCGGCACGAGCAAGGTTGGCAGCGAGAGGCGCACCACCAGGGCCAGAGCCAACAACTATGTACTCGTAGGTCTTGTTATCGACAGATGCTGCCGTAACAGCCTTAAGGCTCAGTAGTGCGAGGGCCGAAGCCAGAGTAAAAAGAGGTGTCATAGTAGACGAGCTAGCTCAACGATTGAAAGTACTGCTATTGAGAACTGTATAGTGGCCCGGGTTCAACTCAAATACTTTCTCTCTTTCCGCAGTGGGGAAGCCAATGTCTGCCCATCTGTCCACCTTTTCTGGGGATGGATGCACGGAGTCAGATCCATGTAGGGGGTTAAGCGATTCGCCTGGGCGAACATATAGGACCGAGATTTTAGACCCATGTTTGAATCCGATAGGATATTGGCATGGATGTTTTGTTCGTATAGATTGCTCGTATTTACTCCCCGGTCGTCGCTACTCCGGTAGTCACGCCGTAATCCAATCAGCGACGCTAGCTGACTGTGCGGTGAAATTGCTGCATACCTAATGGCAATAGGTTATGTACATGACCGGCTACAGGACCGGTGCAGTCTATGGAAACAGCCGTTCGCAAGGGTATTTGGAAAGTATAAAAGCTATAGAGCTCAACATTAGTGCCCACGGAAGCACATGACATCCGCGCTGCCTGTACGGCGTTATTTACGGTGAATATTAGCGCGGGCTAGAATTCTTGGTATCTCGAGATGAGTAACCCCATTACTGCGAGCTAGCGATATTTTCTGATGTAGCTTTGCTGCTGGAGCGCCAGTGTTCTCTCTTGTCCATTTGACGTGGATGAAGTGGGGCAACTGGGGCACAGCTGAGCGAAGGCCATATTCAGTTGAAGGAACGGTGAAGCTTCATTAAATATAATATTAAAGCTGAGCGGGCAACGATGCGGAGCACAAAGATCCTGGTTGATGTTGGGAAGATGCGTAATATGAGGAAGGTAGCAATATCGACCGCGGCAATTCGTGTAGTCCCTGCACAACTGTAGTCTAAGTCTTGCTAGGAAGAACTAGGCATGCCTAGGTACTTTGTTTACTAGGTTTGCGCTTGGCTTGCCACTGTCATAACTCCAACTTGACAGTAATGCAAACCCCAGGAGAACCTATGCTTTCTTGAACTCCATCAACTTCTCCTGTACCGCTTTCTTGATATCAAATCCCTGCAGCGCACTTCCCCTTCGACGCCTCTGCTCGATTTCTGCTTTGACTTCCCTAACAATATCATCTATTTCCGCCTCAGGGTCATCCGCAATCCCGAAAAGAGGCACCTTGTGCCCAGGATCACTGCTCTGGGCATCAGTCGCCAGCAGTCTCTCTTTCCGAACTTCTTCTCTCGCAGTCTTCTCGACAGTAGATTCATCGACAGAAGTGAAGGTGGCCGGTGTGGGCGCGCGAGAAGATTGAAGTTGCAAGATTTGTTTGCGGAAGGGTAAGGATTTCGAAAAGAGAGCGAATGATGCACCGATGCCAACGATAGTATAGAAGTAGACGCGGGCCCAGACTATCAAGGTGTCGGAAAAGCCAAGTAGAACAAAAGGGGCCACGGTGTAGGCGAAGACTACTTGAGTGAGGATCGTGGTGAAGATGTCGTAGTATCGTTTGGATGGGAGGGGTGATTTGCCATCTGGTGTCAGGAAAAGTGGACGAATCATGCGGCGGCCATCTGATGCCTGGTCAGTGTCGCAAACGAGTGAGAATTCCATCATCACAAGTACTTACTTTTCGCAACCGTCTGCACAAAGGATGCGAGAACGAATGTGAGGTAATAGCCCGGATAGAAACCATGCCAAAACGCACTCGTGACAAACGTGGCTAAAGTTGCCCTGAAACCCGGCTTCTTACCCTTTGGTGTAACACGGAGATACATGTAATTCCTTAGCCAGTGGTTTGTGTTTATGTTCCAAAATCCCAGATAAGCGCGGGCATTCTGGGCCGTCTCGATCTCCCAGGGCTTGATATTTGTAAGGCGGTCCCATTTGGCGCGGTTGGTAACCGGATCGATTCCATTGTATCCAATTCCAGACAGGATACATGCGCCTTCAGACAAGCTCCAGATGGCGTAATACTTCATACGAGTAGTGAGTCCAAACATGTACAGCTGCCAAACCCTGCGGAGAAACCCGTACTTCATGTACTCGTCACCTAGAAAGAAGGCCGGATAGTACCATCCGGAGAACTTCAAAAAGGCTATCAACCACAGAGTGCCGTAGACGCCTTTGATGGTGGCCGGTGTGCCGCTACGTGGGATCTTGTGCTTCTTGCGGGTTGGTGGCGCTTTGGAAGGATCAGTACCCGGTGGAAGCGTAAACATGGTGGTGGTGATATATTGACTGTAGTCGCAGTAGTCAAAGGCTGGACCTGCCATGATTGCCGGGAAAAAGAAGACATAGCCGGCGTAGTCAATGATACCAGGCATAGTGCGAATAGCGTGCTCTTTCTGGAAGTCAGATAGATCGGCCTCCGGAAGACGACCGTCTTGTACATTCCAGCAGAAAGCCGTGAGTTTCATCACCAGAACCATCTGAGCGCCCGTAATGTCGAAAAGAGAGGAGTCGTCGATCGTCTGACGGTAGAGGTGATTGACAGATAAGTGACCCATGAGGAAGACAAACCCGATCCATGGCATATACGGCGAGTTTATCTGCGAAGAGATGGTGTATGCCCCAGCAGCGCTGATGAGTATAGTGCGAAGACCGCTCCACAAGTCAAATAGACCGATCAAGTAGAACATAGACACGCTGCGGTTCTCAGCATTGTATTGTGCGCTTACGGAATGGCAATACAATTTACCTTATTATGAACAAGTTCTTCTTCCATGGTTCCTTGTCTGGTAACCTCTTAAGAGCAGCAGCCAAGGGGAAGGATAGGTAGAAGGTGGTGACCAGCTTGACTACGTATATGAATCAGTAAAGCACACGGCCGGCATTGAGAGGCCTTACGCTCGTCTGCCGAGTTCCCAAGGACACTGGCGACATATTCAAATGCTTAGATAAAGCGTCAGCGTGCAGCCACATGTTGTGCAAGTCTAGCACGTACGCGCATTGATATAGGGTAGTGGCATTTTGGTGGTATGGAGCGTCGCTGTGGGGTAATGCCTGTAACACAGTGGACGTTGAAGTGTGGGAGGGGCGCGGACTGGTTATACGCGAGATGTTGGCATCTTCAAGGCTGCGAAAGTGTGAAGAAGTGAAGTAAAAGTCGACAGTACCTGGCGCAACGTCGAGTTTGTGGAATGGCAGCATGACGTCGGGCCACATGGGCCGAGGCGCGTGCGCAAAGCTAGAATTCGATTCGCCGGCCATGGATGACCTTGACGACGTCGACACGAGACATGAGGGTAGACGAACAATTACGATAGCCCAGGACAGACGCAAATATGAGCACAACGTACAACCTCGAGCCGAATCCGACGGCCAAAGTGGTCCTCCACACCACCACAGGCGACCTTGAGCTCGAGCTCTTCGCAAAGCAAACACCCGTCACATCGCGCAACTTCCTGCAGCTATGTCTCGACGGATACTACGACAACACCGTCTTCCACCGCCTAGTCAAGGGCTTTATTCTACAGGGAGGAGACCCGACAGGTTCGGGGCAAGGCGGCGAGAGCAGCTATAATGGCGAGCCCTTCGCCGACGAGTTCCACACTAGGCTGAAGTACACGAGGAGAGGCCTGCTCGGCATGGCGAACACGGGGAAGGACGACAATGGCAGCCAGTTCTTCTTCACTCTGGCCGCTACTCCGGAGCTACAGGAGAGAAACACCATGTTTGGAAGGATCGCCGGCGACACTATCTACAACTTGATGAAAATGGCAGAGGCAGAGCTTCGCGAGGGTAGCGAGGACCAGCCCATGTATCCAACGAGGATTACTGGCGCCGACATCATCATCAACCCATTCGAGGATATGGTCAAGAGAGCAAGGGTGGCCGAGCGGACAGAACCAGAGGCCAGGAAGCCCAAGAAGCCCAAGCGGAAGGCTGGCAAGAACGTACTCAGCTTTGGAGACGAGGAAGAGGCCGAGTCGGCGCCTGTTGCAAAGAAAGCAAAATACAATACTAAACTTGTTAGCGCGGATCAAGAGCCGCCAAAACCCAAAGCACCGGAGCAGGCCAAGGCTATTCCAATCCGCAAACAATCCAGAAAATCTCCGTCAAGGTCTCCATCACCCAAACCGGCACAGAATTCAGCACCAAAATCACCGCCGCAGGAGAAAGCACGCCCCCCACCTCCGCGGGAGTTATCTCCAGAGTCTGAGAAGCGATTGAAGCTGGACCGTGTGAACGCACAAATTGCAGAACTCAAGGCATCCATGAAGCGGAACACAGCAGCTCAGGATACAGAACCAACCAAAAAGAAGTCTTTGCTAGAGTCTATGGTACCGACGTCCACAACGCGGGGGCGGAAACGAGGTGCGGGTGGCAACACCGCCCAAGAACAGGCAACGCTAGATATTTTGTCCAAATTCAAGTCGAAACTGGATTCAGCAGAACCACCCACAGCACAAAAGGCCAAATCACCAGCCCCGCCGGCAGATATCTCGAATAGCAATGGTAATAGCGACACGAATCCCAGCAAACCAAGTGAGGAGGAGGAGGCTTGCGATCTTCACTTCATAGTAGGCTGTCAGTCATGTAAGGCCTGGGATAGGCAGGATGAAGAGGAGTCAGACGACGATGCTGGTTGGATGGCGCATTCACTAAGCTTCGCAAAAGATAGATTAGGCAAAGACTTGGAGTGGAAACGGAAAAACGAAGAGGATTTGCTCGTCATCGACCCCCGGGAGGAGGCAAAGCGCCACAAAGCTGAAGTGAAAGGGAAGAGGGAGTGGGACGATGCTAAAGGAAAGAAGAACCCTACCAAGGCATAGGCAAAGCGCACTTAACATTTAATTGTAGGCATATGATGCCCTAGCTTCTGGATCCGTTTGGACACCTCAGGACGAGGCTGGGCTAGATATGCCGAGTTTTCGTGGAACCAAATTATTCCGACTTCCTATCACTAATCCTATGCTGGCCTGGATCCGTCGATGCAATGATAAGCGTGACAATTGCATAAGAGACGAGTCTTCTTTACCTTGGCATATAAGAAGTACTTGCACAGCCAATTTCAAGGCACTTAAGAGCGATTATGCCTGTGCTAGTTCTAACATATGTGCAAGAAATAGTAGGTATGTAAGCAGTATAAAAGTAAAGAATAGCTTAGGCCTGCATTAGTGTGCTCTGTGTTGGACTGGGCCAGGCTCTCACCTTCACCACGGATCTACTCCTCTCACCATTTCGTATCTTTAACCTCGCCCTCCAACTCCCAACTTTATTTCCACGACACCAATCTAATCCGCCTCTCACGATAGTCTTTCTTTCAGCTTTACAGCTAGTTCATTTACTTTACTGCACCAGCATCTCGACAATCGTCCATATATGTAGGTTTGCTTTTGTTGTTTATGTGCCTGCTCAGTAGGCAAGATTTGTGGAGAGGCTCAGTCCCATTACCACACGGAGCCCCACGCCTCCTCCCAAACATCTTCTAAAATTATCCCTGTTTTACATTGTTCTTGTTCTGCTATTATATATTTTAATACGTTTCGGCACTTGGTAGCCTTGCATTGTCCATCACCACCCTCAACATCAAGCATGCAAGGCCTGGAAGCTGCGCTTTCGCACTCAATCAGACCTAGCTAACAACTGCCAGCTACCATTCAAGATGACTGTCAACTTCCTCGATAAGGAGACGAACGACCGGCTCATCGCTGCCATCATTGCGGCTACCGACAACAAGGTACGTCACTAGACACCCTTCCTAAAGCCAACCTTTATCGCACATTCCAGCACTCCTCTCTAGTCCGCATCATTTTTTACTAGCATACGCTAAGAGTCATTTAGGTCACCACGAAGGAGATCTCCCGCATGTACGGCGACTCCGTCAAGTTCAACGCCATGGAGTGGTATCTTCGCAAGATCAGGCACAAGGCTATCGAGATGAAGGCTGAGGCTGATGGACTTGCACCCCCGGCGCCTAAACCGGCAAAGAAGGGCACGGGTAGGAAGAAGAACAGCGATGGTCAGTAGATATTATTTAGCACACCAATCACAGGCTAACGTTGAATTTGGTAGGAGTCAAGACAGGACGTGTCACGAAGAAGAAGGCTCTGTCTGCGAAGGTCAAGAGTGAGGCTCTCGTCGAAGATGACATGCTTCTTGACCCCGTTTCCAGCAATGATAACGACTTTGGTTCGGGCGACGATGCTGCTGAGGAGTATGTCTGAGTAGCCCCGGGGTTCCTTAGAACAACTTGCGCAACGATTGTTTATCGAAGACGGAAGTTCGCGCATGCCTGATGTCCGGTTTGAAGGACGCTATGATACACGGGATCGGGAATTCGCGGTTGTATCCGAGTCGGCTCATGACCTCTGGTTTCATCGATGAGTAGAAGCCGCGAGTTTACGGCTTCTTTGACAAGGCGAACGGAGTTCTTGGTTTAATATGCCTAGTCTCGGACTCACCTGGTTAATCTGACTGGTGGTCCAAGTCCTCAATGCTTTTTACATACAAAAGGAAGCTTTGGAAGAATGAAGAACCACATAATGAAATATCCTGGAAGCGTTCAGCTGTGATTAGCAATCTCACTCAACAACCCTTCATGATCGACAACCAAGTACTGCTTTGAGTGTCTGTAAGCGCAGGTCCTATCGCTTAAACATGAAGTACGGCTCGTGTGTTTTGAGGTGACTGGTATGACGAACTCTGTAAAAGTGCATCGGGGTTCTAGGTGATCGAATAGGCATAGTGAAAGAGTTGGTCATACGACTTGTGGCACCATAGCAGTCAGCAACACAGAGTTCTAGCGTGAAACCTTCACAATATGGCAGTCTTCAATAATCCCAAGAGAGCCTACTGTGAATTCAATTCAAAGTCTAGGCTAAAGTAAACACATCGAGGGACCGTATTCATCATGAGTCTCAAAGGTGGTGACGTCTTCAGGGTAGCACCGGATGGGAAGAGTGCAAAGATTGTAGGTGTTGTATCTGATGCACTAAGAAAGGGTCGGAGACGAAATAAAATATACACACGTAGCTGTTCATTTCTATACATGTTCCGTGAAAAGACATCGGCATTGTCGAATGCAATTGACTTCATCTCACGGCTTGTAGCCTGTCACTCGGCTATACTATCGTCATCGGATGTTTCGTTCATTTACGAGAACGACCCTCAGCATTACATCCGCAAGCCCTTGTGTAATCTTTCCTCGCTTGCCTTGCCTCGTCCTTCCGCGGCTTGTAAAGGGTAATGGAGGTCTTCGGTTGGGGCATGGGCAGAAGATGTAGAACTTATTAGTGAGTCTATTGGCTGGGTCATCGAATGAATCGGCTGTAACTCAAAAGGCATCATGATATACAGGTCCGCGGGAGTGCTAACCCGAATTGGCAGGGGGTCCACGCGATGGCGAAATGTGAACCTCGCGTTTCGTGCTCTGGTTGGATGACATCGACATCGGGACGGGTAAAGCGGGATCGCTGAATCGGGTATGAAAAAAGGAGTGGTGAAAATAATCTTGAACGCTGTTTGTACATATCTAGCGTCGTATTTGTCGCTAATGCATGCCAGTGTCTATCACGTCTAGGAAACCAGGGTATCTCAAGGGGTGGGAACATGCGCCAAACTCCAATGCATTCTGGAACAATCTATTGTGTTGGCATGGCTTCCGGGGGGTTGTTATCATCGTTCGCAGGCTCTGTTGGCTCGTCTTCAGAGGGCTCATCCACGGGTGCAGGGCGGCCCTCTATTAGACGTATCCACCACGCGGGCGGGTCGAGCGGACTATGGTTGTTGTGGAGCGGCGGGTAGATGTCGTTGAAGTAGTACCAGACTATGAACAGTTAGCCTAGGGTTGTATAAACGACGAAGGAAACCTACTGTGGCCGACGACGATGCCGCACATTTCGTCTTTTGGCACCGTCCCATGCATGATCAGCGAGAAAGCCAACAGGACCCAGGGCAAGTAAGGCGCCTTGAAGACAAGCAGTCCGAGGAAGCTAAGCATAGTATCAGGGTTCTTCCGGCTCCAGATGTAGATGAGGGTGCTCGACAGGGCGGAGCCGAGGAAGGCCATGGAGAAGACGGGCGCGATGCAGAGGAGAAGGGTCGAAGCAAATGTGAGGAGCCATGAAAAGTGGGCGGGCGAGCGACCGGACGACTCTTCAAGAAGGCGCGAGTAACGCTGGAGGAAGAAGATGTGGTAGAGGAGATCGAGGCTGAGCGGGCCGAAGTAGAAGAAGGTGGTGAGAAGTCGCCAGTACTGACTCCGGAAGAAGACGGTGCGGACGCTATAGAAGAGCTGGTAGGGCGAGACGATGCGACACTGGACCAGCACACTCGCACTCAGCGCAGCCGTCATCCACCAGCGCGTGCACACAGGCATCTCATAGAACCACTGCTCCAGCGGGAACCCTCCTGCCCCTCCCATCATGCCATTCCCGCCTGCCAGCACGTTCGCCATGGTGTGTTGAGCTGTCGGGCGGCCGGAGACGTAGGGCAGACTGTCTAGGGCTGCAGGAATGCGTGAAGAATGGAGCCAAGCCGAGGAATAGGCAGTGTTGAAGGAAGAGAGGGAAGCATGTGGCTACGTAACCATAGTCGCTATCTAATCTGCACGTGATGTTGGTGCAGATCCAAAGTGAGCATGACGGGCGGCCCAAGCTCCAGCACCAGCCACATTCCCAGCCCCTCGAGCACTTGAGCGTTGGCTCAACGCGGGCATCCCCATCAACACCAGAAGAATGCGCCCCAGCCGCCTGCGCACTGCTCCCCGCTTTCACCTGCAACCTCTCACCACTATTCTTGCACACGAGCTGTCGCCATCCAAAGCCGCCCAATTGCTCACCAGTTCCGAGTGTTGACGTCTTGACGCGCTTCCCAGCTATCGCGACTTTTCGTGCCCAAGCGCGCCGCCTCTCCCGAAACCCAAACAATCCATCGGGACCAGCACGCTCCTGGTCTCACCCCGTTTGCTCGAATCTCGTCTTTGGTGTCGCCGTCAAATTGAATTGAACCCGCCGTCGCAATGCCACCGAAGTCACCTGCCAGGCGCAACAAGGCGCGCCCGTCGCGCGGAGGAAGGGTTAGCACAGGACCGAGAAGAGATTCTGGCAAACGACGTATGTGACGACGACGCAAACGAGAGCTACCTCCCGTAAGCTAACTGGCGACACAGTTGGCCAACCAGGTCCAGCGCCAGACCGGGCCAAGAAGCGCTACAAACCTGGAACCGTGGCACTACGTGAAATCCGCCGGTACCAGAAGACAACAGACCTGCTGCTCCTAAGACTCCCTTTCCAGCGACTTGTGAGCCTCAATTTTCACAGCGACCGCGTCGCCCGAGTCTAACACGAGTACAGGTACGAGAAATCGCGCAGACAGTCACCACAGAGGACGGGCCCAACAGATGGCAAAGTCAAGCCATCATGGCCCTGCAAGAAGCCACCGAGGCCTTTCTCGTCAATCTCTTCCACGATGCAAACCTCTGCGCCATCCACGCGAAACGCGTCACCATCCAGCAAAAGGACATACAGCTTGCCCGCCGACTACGCGCAACCTGGGGACCTCCTGTGTGAAAGCGGCGCGTCTAGTTGTTGGCAGATATACCCCATGTTCTATTCTACTGAAAAGCCTGATATTTTGGGCCAAGAGATTTGGAACGCCATTTTGGTCCTTTGGAGAGGTGGCTATAGGAATTGACAGTAGTGATTGGCGTTTCACGGCGCATAATGGTTATGGCGTTCGCAATGGTCCTGGGTGCTGCTTTCTTGGGATGTTGTTTTCACAGCTTGTGACATTATCTTGGCCGTGGCTTGTCCTGCGTAAGAGAACCAAGCAATTCTTACTTCACCTAAACTTGTCCCGACTTGCTTGGCGTGTTGATAGGCATGCTAAGCATTTTCCGCCCCCCCCCCCTCCTTCTCTATGATCTAAACACATAGACCAAGTGAGACTGGCGAGCACGGCAAGTGCATCGAGTATTGCCAGGAGGATGGACATCGATGATGCTCGAACAAACATCTGACCGTGATTGCAACCTTAACCTTAGGCTAACAAGTTGATCCGTAGATATGAGCGTGTCACCGGCTGTATATATTGTAACGTTCTTTCCCGGCTTTCCCGCGAGCTAGCATCCGCATTATAAAGTGCAGGTGTTCCATGTGTACGTTAGCGTACAATGCTTCCGTTTCTGGAGTAGGGTTGTCGTTTAAGATAGCGCATTACTGGAACGAGCAATAAGTGGCGTAACAATCACTACTACCTTCAGTTTCAAAGTCTCTCCACGTGCATCCTTAATTATCATCCGCAACACAAAGCGATATCAGTCCTTGAGGCAACCTTTTCTGCTTCCTCTTCCTCTTTTGCGTGCTAGGAAGCTGAATTACTTTACCCCCCAAAGCGAACACAGCCTTTTTCATGCCTGAGGATCGCACGTATCTGACAAATGAAAAGGAAACAACATTGGGCAACCAGCCGCAGGACTTCTACTAGTACTTATCTCACAACATGAGCATGCATCCAACTATTGTCTAGCCCTAGGCGCGATGCGGCGTGACGAAGCCCGCCCTCTCACAGCCGACCTCATCCGACCCGCCACTTCCGTTGCTTGATCTGCTTGATTTACGCCTCAGTCGCTACCTGTGGTTTGAGCTACGGCACATGGTTCGAGTAGACTTTAGCTATGATCACGATGTTGGAACTGCCTAGTAGTAGCTGCGCGATCCGAGCTGCGTCTGAAGGCTCATCGCGATACGCCTCAACCCATGTCTTCACGATCCATCGATGCTCACGGAGGAATCCTCCATATCAGTGATGATGGAACCGAAGCTACGCCGGCTATATCCAAGTGACAGGAAGATACCTTAGTGGACTTGGCCCTGCAACTTTCCCCGCCCATATTGCCTGTCTAGTGAGGGATCGACGTCATTAATTGGTTGCCTCAACGACTTATTCCTGCCATCACATCAACGCTATAGCTCAAGCAGGAAGCTCTGTAACGCGATACATGGTATTACATCGGATATGTATATGATGGGCACACAGCCAATGTTGTACCCGAAGACACCGAAGATACTATAAAGAGCTGTTCGTCGCTCACAGTCCATGTGGTTGATAGCAGCCACGCACAATCCCAGCTTTTAAGTCAACAACAATTGTTGCGATGTTGTCTAACAAGCTCTTATCATTGTTCGCAGCTACTGGAGCATTAATCGGAATTGTCGATGCTCAATTTCCTGCCCCGCTCGAGGGCGTGACAATACTCAACTCTCAAATCGAAGATGGTATCAGGATCTCATATAAAGAGGTAAGTTGTCATGAACACCAACACTATATCACTATTGTACTAATATCTACACCAGAACGACCTTTGCGAGACCACAGAAGGCGTACGAAGCTACTCTGGCTACGTACACCTACCGGCCAACGCCCTCGCCGACCTTGGTGTACAAAACCAGACGTATGAGATCAACACGTTCTTCTGGTTTTTCGAGTCAAGAAAAGACCCAGCGAACGCCCCACTCGGAATTTGGATGAACGGGGGCCCGGGAAGTAGCTCCATGCTAGGACTGCTTCGCGAGAACGGGCCCTGCTACGTCAACGCTGATTCGAATTCTACGTACTTGAACAACGATTGGGCGTGGAATAATGAGGTCAATATGCTGTATCTTGATCAGCCCGTTCAAGTCGGGATGAGTTATGACACTTTGACCAATATCACAACCAACATTGACACTGGCGCTGTCAAAGTCGCAGACTTCTCTAGCGGTGTTCCAGCGCAAAACAACTCGTTTTATGTCGGAACCTATGCTAGCCAGAACTTCAACCTTACCACACGAGGCACTGAGAACTCTGCACGAGCTCTGTGGCACTTTGCACAAGTCTGGTTTCAGGAGTTCCCTCAACACAAGCCAAACGATAACAGGATTTCCATCGCCACTGAATCCTATGGAGGCCGCTACGGGCCCGCTTTTGCAGCCTACTTCCAAGAGCAGAATGAGAGAATTGAGAACGGAACCTGGGATGAGCAGGGTCAAACTCATTTGCTTCATCTTGACACTCTCCTTATTATCAATGGCTGCATAGATCGCTACGTCCAGTGGCCAGCCTACCCCACAATGGCGTTCAACAACTCATATGGTATAAAAACCATCAATGAGTCACGACATGCAGAAGTCATCGATAGCTTGTATCGCAAGGGAGGCTGTCTCGACCAGATTGAAGTATGCCGAAATCTGAGTCTAGTATATGATCCCTCGAATCAGGGTTTTAACGAGTCTGTCAACGACGTTTGCGAAGAGGCAGAGACCTTCTGTTCGCAAAAGATCCGTGATCCGTATTTTGATGCTGATCGCAACTATTACGATATATCTGTTCCAACCGCAGCATCATTTCCACCGCCGTGGTATGCGGGTTGGTTGAATCAGCCGCATGTGCAACAGGGACTGGGCATCCCGATCAATTGGACACAATCCAATTCAGCTGTGTCTCGCGCATTTCGAGGCATTGGCGATTATCCACGTCCGGGATGGAAAGAAGATTTGGCATACTTGCTTGAAGAGGGCATAAAGGTGACGCTGGTGTATGGCGATCGCGATTATGCCTGTAACTGGTACGGAGGTGAACTGCTCTCTCTTGCGATCCCATACCCCAACGCGTCGTCCTTTGCAGAGGCAGGCTACTCCAACGTTGTTGTCAACGATACCTACATCGGTGGGCAAGTACGGCAATTCGGCAATTTGTCTTTCACGCGCATCTATCAAGCAGGTCACGAAGTCCCCGCCTACCAACCAGAAACAGCATATAAAATATTTCAAAGGGCTCTATTCAACTTCGACATTGCAACTGGGAATATCTCCACCATAGATAATCCGGGTTACGCTACCAAAGGCCCCAGTACCGTGTTCAATATCACGAATGAGCCCATCATCGATCCGGGCTCGCAGTGCTATGTTTTAGATCGCGACCAGTGCACAGAGGAGCAGTGGGAAACGGTTATGAATGGAACTGCTCTGGTAAAAAATTGGATCGTAGTCGATGCGAACACGAGCTCCTTGTTCCCAGACCTGGTGGGCAATGGAACAAGCCCTGCGAATGGTACAAGGCCGTCTGGTACAAGGCCACCGGTGCCCAGCGCAACTGGAAGTGGAGTGGCACCAGAGTCGACGGGTGCTGCACCTGGCCATCTACATGTTAATATTTTCGGCAGCTTGATACTTACTGCAAGTTTAGTGAGTTTGATATTGTTTTGATCGATAGTCGCATTGGAATTGTCAACCATAAAAGCAAATACAACACGAAAGCACGCCAACTCCCTTGTGGTCTGTAAGGAGATAAGAGGAATAAGTCTGGGGAGAGCCGCTTGTAAGATCCTTCAGCTGGGGTTGAATTATCATCTCAAGTAGGATGCCTTCGTGCTTTTGACTAGATTAAGAGCTCTCTGCAAATCGTAATAGTTGAGCCAGCGCACATTGTCCCTGAATGTCTGTGCTTTTTCACCTGTTCTAATTGACTACTCTTCAATTACACCATTATACGAAAGCTAGCCGATCGGGGTGAATAAGGCATCTATTTGTACCACCTCAGTCAGCATATTATAACATAGGTCCCTGATTAAGGTCCGAAAATCGTAAAGCTATCTCTGACGTGCCTAGATTCTACCCGTTCCGCGATAAATAAGAGTTGTACGACAAATGGTGTTGACTGCTGAGTTCACGGTTTGCGTATGCATTGGGTAGAGTTGACGTCATGACTTCTCTCACTGTACGTAGTATTTGCCATAGAACACACAACTACACATAGCTATCCCTACAGTTCACGGAATATTCACCCACCAGCTTATCATGTCTCAAAGCAGGTACACGGCTTTTCAAAGGCACCTCCTCTTCTTCTCTACTCCTACGACTCCACCAAGACTCACCTTCCTATCTGCCTTGCGAGCAGCCGTCTCACTAGGTCTCGATTTCCCTGTGGCAGTAGTCCTGAGCTTCTCTTTGCGACTACTATATGCGCCATTACCATACATATGGTCGCCCATCATCGTTGACAAGATCCCACATTCAGCGCACCGCACCCAACTTACCTCTGCTTCTCTTTCCAAAGACAAATCAGAGTACACCTGCTCGGAACTCCTCCAATTACTCGGTTCTTCTGAAGCTGGACATGGCCTGGTAAAGCGCTTAATCGATCAGGGTCATATCGTTGGTTTTTGGACTATGACGGCTAATGCGCGCACGCACACGGTCAGTAGGGAGGATGTGCGGCGTTTTCAGCAAGGGGAGTGGGAAGTGCCGGTCGCCACGAGGAGGCAAGGACGGGATGATGTAATACCGTTATGGCGAGGCGGGCCGATTTGGGCGGGAGGGCATAGTTGGGCTATGAAAAAGTTGATCGGTGTGAGGGTATACGAGGTCAAGCAGCAATGAGGAGTCGAGACCACGTGCATTGATGCGCGTTTGGACTACTTCGCAGCAGTGCGCAGTCCCGGCATCTAAGATTGGGAATCACTTATTAAGTGTCTCCACATAGTTTCAGACTGATCGCTTATCAGTTTTAATGATATCTGATTCATGGCGAACATCGGCGGATATAGGACCCGCTTTTCTCAACGCAATTCCGCGCTCACGTAACAATGATCCGAAAGCATTTTTCGAAAAAATGACACCAAAACAAAATTTAAACATGTTTGTAGTTTCAGACGGTTTACCAAAACAACTTTCTATCTTCGAGATTATCACCCTTACGGACCAAACGAGCAAAACGTGACAAGCCGCTTGGACGGTGTCAACATTCAGCATCGTGGAAGGTCTAACTCTAATCGCGCCGTTACGGCATTAATTCGGATTTTGGTGCTCAAGCTCAGAGTTACAACAAAAACTATACATCAATCGGCAATTGACTGTCTCAAACACTGCAGGTCCCCGCCGCTTCAGAGGAGAGGAGAGGAGAGCATTGTTCGCATACCTGCCTGGATTTCACAGCACCATAGCAGCCCCTATTTCGCCATGGACGGCCACGCTAATACAGCAGAGCCAAAGAACGAAATACCATCATTGAGGTCGTCGGAATCCGACTCCAGCCTCGATGAGGATACACGCCCTCAGAATCGCGTTTACCAATCCACACACCACGCCACGCAGCCGTCATTGCATCATGGAGATCTCGAGCTGGCACGAACAAAATCCATTGCGGAGACCATGTCCCCAATTCGCGAGTTCTTCTTTGTTGGTCTGCTCTGTTCCGCACAATTCGTAACACAGGCTGGCCTTCTCAACACGCTTAACATTCTTCATATCATTGGATCGGACCTTGGCATCAACGATCCGGGTGTTTTGTCATGGTTGATTGCAGGCTACTCGCTCACCGTCGGCACCTTCATTTTGCTTTCCGGGCGATGCGGTGATTTGTTTGGCTACAAGAATATGGTGGTGCTGGGCTTCATTTGGTTTGCGATTTGGAACGTGGTGGCAGGGTGCAGCGTATATGTTCATGGGAACGGTGCGCAGGTGCTATTCATATTCGCAAGAGTGATGGGAGGAATTGGACCAGCGATTTTACTACCGAATGCGCTGGGATTGCTAGGGGCGACGTACAACGAAGGCCGGAAGAAAGATATGGTTTTCTCACTTTTCGGAGCTTGTGCACCCGGTATGTTACTTTCCTAATTTGTTCCAAAGCGGTATACTGACGGTTTGTAGGCGGCGCTGTTGTAGGTGGAACATTTGCCGGCCTTTGGGCGCTCCTCTGGTGGCCCTGGACATTCTGGACCTTTGGCATCGCCCTTGTCGTTCTCGCAGTTCTTTCGACTTTCATCCTGCCATCTGTCCCGTTAGACCCCGAACTGCGGAACCTCTCAACAAAGGAAAGAATAAGAGACCTAGACCTACTCGGCGCATCAGTGGGGATCACAGCAATGATTCTTTTCAACTTCGCTTGGAACCAAGCTCCGGGATTTGGATGGGAGCAGCCGTATATTTACGCACTATTGATTGTTGGGATCTTGCTCTTCCCGATCTTCTTCTGGATTGAGTTGAGAGTTGCGGAAAAGCCCTTGATACCCTTCGACGTTCTTAGCACGGATGTGACCTTTGTCATGCTATGCGAGATGTGTGGTTGGGCTTCGTTTGGTAAGTTTATCAGCGCGTTCAGCGTTTTTTACTCGTGCTCAAGGCAATAAGCTAATCACACCAGGTATCTTCGTGTACTACTTCATCCAGATCCTCCAACAGCTCCGACATACATCACCACTCCTTACCATGGCGCAACTCAGCCCCGTCGCAATTTCTGGCTTCATCGCCGCTATCACTACGGGCCACGTCATTTCGCGCATTGGTCCAGGTTGGGTGATGCTCATCAGCATGCTCGCCTTCCTCACGGGAAGCATCATCGTCGCCACGATGCCAGCCCACCAAATCTACTGGGCACAGGCTTTTGTAGTTACTTTGATTATACCGTGGGGTATGGATATGAGTTTTCCAGCCGGCACCCTGATTATGAGTAATGCAGTGGAGAAGGCACATCAAGGCATGGCGGCAAGTTTGGTCAATACAGTGGTGAATTACAGTATCAGTATTGGGGTTGGTATAGCGGGAACGGTGGATATACACGTTAACAATGGTGCCCAGACGGTGGAAGATGAGCTAAGAGGGTATCGTGGTGCCATGTACGTAGGCATAGGGCTGAGTGCGATGGGTGTATTGACAAGCGTCTTATTCCTCTTGAAAATGCGCATGCATGAAAGGCACGTTCAGAGGAATACGAAAGCAGCGGGGGTGTGACATTAAAAGCTCGTGGCTTCAAGGCAGTTAGCAGGGCCTCGCATAGATGTCTCCATAGTGCCTTTATTCTCGTACCATTGAGTATTAAACATAGGGAAGCTTCTTCATGATCAGAAAAGCACCAGCATCTCCTGACCGTAAACAAAAAGCTTCTAGCTCGAAGTGTGAAGCAAACGGCTACAATGGTTTGTAGATATCCTGCAGTATGGCAGAGTGGAAGCTAGTGAACCAGAACATATGATAATTGGTGTAGTTGGGGAACATGTGCAAGGTCACCATGCGCAGCTAGATTAGGCTCTATGCAATTGAGTGGCTTCTGTAGAATTCCAGGATGCTTCCCATTGGGGGCCTTAACCAAGGTGTAGCAGAGAGAAAGGTATCTTGCGGATTGGGCTTTACTGAGGGCGATATTAAAAGATCAGGCGTTGCTGCTAGGAGAAGTGTGTTAACGCCGAAAGGGGTGCATAGGCGGGGTCGGACTTCCGTACATCCTTTGCTTTATTACCACCGCTAGATCTCGACGTTCCTGTTGGTTATGTAAAGCTATTTTTTTTTTTGCTTGTTTGTAGCAGTGGCGTATTAGACGAAATTCAGCAGCTGCAAAGTCGGGTATAATTGTTTTAGAGGCGCGCTGTCAGGTGCTCTCGTGTGTGATTACATCATCACGCTACCCTGTTTCATGCTTCCTCGCCGCAACCAATGCTCCACAACCTCGAATCCTCAACAACTAATACCTTCATCCCGCTCGTGGGCAGCTTTCACTTAGTTACCTGAACTCGGAGTGAGTATGCAGTTGATGGCACGGACATCAGTGTTTGAAGCTTTCCAGCCCGAGCTGTGTTGAACTTGAACTGACAATGCTTCTTAGACTAGGTATGGCGTCTCAACCTGCGATCTATCGGCTGCCAGAGGAGTTGCTACTGCAGATCGCGTCGCAGCTGCCCGATTCAGCCACGCCTGAGCATCTCAAAAACATGTGCCTAGTGTCAAGCAAATTTCGGCCGGCTGCACAGGAAGCCCTTCATAATGTTGCGAGGCTGCATGTCTCATGTGGCTGCCACCCAACGGTAAACACTGTCGTAAAGCTGCTCCGCACACTATTTAATCGACCGGATCTCGCTTCTAAAATCAGGACGCTACGCTTTAGGACGGTCCGCAAGAACATCGCCAAGCTATATCATGAGCAGAGCTTCGACTTGACTGCTTTGCGCATACGATGCCTATCGAAGTTGAAAGAGCTAGGATACACGAATACGCATCCATGGTGGTCCTCAATCAACAATTCTGTCGAATCTGCTTTTGCTGGTGTGGTGCTAGTCCTTCTACCAAATCTCATCCATCTCGATTTCTGGGTCAAGGATCACCATCGCGGTCCGCCATCAAGCGAGTGCATTTCTGGTCTTTTCGGAGGCATGACCGCTCCTGAGGCGATCAGGCAGGGGTGGAAGAGCGTCCGGCATCTTACAAGCGGTGATACTCATATGCTGAAATGTGACATCGAGTTCGATGGCCTCACTACCTTGGACCTGAAGACTATTTCCATCGGCACCGTGCTCCGCTTGAATGGGCCTGGAAGCCTCCAGGGCACGAAAAACCTGCGAGAACTGCTATTGACGGTTTCGATTCAATTTGCAGATCGCCCCCTGGTACGTATTGTCAAGCGTGTAATTGAGACGGAAACAGTTACCAACGGGCTTGTATTGTATGGCCTAACGACTATCCTAGCCTAGGTATCATCGTATCTAGATTTCGGTCCCTTGGCTCTCATTTGGTTTCAATGTCCTTGACAGAACAATGACTGACTAGCGGCGCAGGTCGAGAAAGCAGAGATCCAGTTCGGTGACCTTTTCGAGGCGCTCGGTTGCGATAGTCTAGTCAGCCTCAAGATATTTCACATCAATGATGGGTATCAGATTGGCGACGACCTGATGACAGAACTTGACGCTGGCTACTTCATAGACCAACTACGCAGCGTACAGACTACCCTTGAGACTCTCGCAATCACATTCGAAAGCACGGAAGACGAGACAGAGCTAGAGTGGATGTTAGAGATGTGCGCACGACCAAAGGGGTCCCTCAAGGACTTCACTATTCTCAAACGACTTGTCTTGCCCCAGCCATTCCTCTTTACCCCAGAGTCGCTCGGTCCAGAGTCTTGCCATCCGAACGATCTACCGTCGAACCTCAAGTATCTGGAGATACTATATCCGCACCCAGACGTGGAGTTCTGGGTTGGTGGTTTTCTGCCTCCAGATGCTTCTAGTGTCAAGGAGCTTACACTGACTTGTCGTGATGAAGTCGGTACGTACGATCGCATTCAAATTCCTTCTCTTAGTTGTGCTAACTTGCCATGTTTAGGCACGCCCGCGCACTACTTCGCAATGGAAGTTGATCCAATCTGGTGGGCTTTATCGGTGGAAGCAGACATAGAAGCTTATACTTTTTGCCAAACAGAGGGATCTAGGAAGAATTTGGCAGCTACGTACCTTGAGGATGAGAGCGTTGATGAGTGGAGTGAGGATGATGAGGATGATGATGACGAAGATGATGATGATGATACTGATGACGAGATGCCGGATGCTGTCGACCCGACCAGTTGAGCCGTTCTTGTCACAAGAACGACGTGTAGTAATGTGATATAGCAGGGCTAGGTGCAGTTGTTTAGCCGAATGATCTCTCAGAGCATGAGACTGACGTGAGAAAGTCTATGCTGTAATGGATAACATGCCTCCTCTACATGGGGATATAGGGAGTAGTTGTCATGATATGGGTGATGATCTGTATTCATAGGTTCTATCGAGCTAAACTAGCTGCTGGGTGAATGATATACCCTATCCCGGCACGGACCATCCTTCCTTGGCGTTCACGTGACAGTAGTTAAACAATGTTGATTGGTTTTTTAATAGTGTCTACATAGGTTAAAGGCTGCGGAGCAGTGACTAAATGTACTGGGGAGCCATCGACTGTGAAGGTGTTGTAGGGGGTTGGGGGGCATCTGGAATGAGCTGTGCTGGTTTCACGTTCAAAAGCATGTGTATAATACTGTTATGTCCACATTTCCGTTTAGTTCGAAGGTGGGCGGCGGTCTGTCGCTTGAGTCTAAGCCTTACCGTCAGAGAACTGCACCACGGCCCATTTGCCGCTCCATGCCCACTTTCTTGCTCCGCTATCTCCACCGCCACCTGCAGTCGCTTTGATCCTCTCGTCTTCTCCCTCTGGCAGCCCGACAACAACATCCGCCTTGCAGGTCCGGAGTGCGAGGACGCGGATACCGGAGCCAGGACCCATGGGACCGATAGCGTCGGTGAAGGGTGTAGTGGGCGACCACGCCGCCTATTATAAGTCAGCAAATTAGACCGAACATGTGAAGTAGCGTTCAAGTATACATCAGCCGTTAGTTTCCGGTAGTTCAGATCGCCCTTGAAGATTACCAACTCGCTCTCCTTTAGATCCTCATACAACTCGGGTTCGGTCTTGGGAAGTCTCCAGTAGCTGCCGCCAGCGGTCCAGAAGTCGTTCGGTCGAAGCACCAGCTGGCCTTCAGCATGCATGCCGCTCCAGTTCTCAAAAAGGAACTGTAAACTCGCGTTCTCCGTGTCAGACAGTGGCGCAGCCTCCTTCCCGGCATGTTTGTCCTCGTCAGACAGAGTACCGTAAAAACCCTGTGGAGCGGCGAGCGCAGAGAGAAGGGCGCCAAAGTCGGCTGGTAGCACGTCGGACACGAACCAGGGTATTGATTTGGGGTGGAAAACGACGTTCGTAGCAAGGCCCGACGCGAGTAGGTAGCCTGCGAGGATGAGGTCGACGAAGAGCTCGAAGCCCGCGTTATCCAGGACTATGTCGACGCGTCGCTCCTTCTTGCCTTGCTTCTGCGCGGCTTTCAAGATGGAGAATGCCTTGCTTAAGTCGTTCACCAAAATGTTCTTCTCTGATGCCTTGCGCGCCTCGGAGCCTTGCAGCTTCTGAATATCTTCGTATGAGAGGTTCGTCAAGAGCGAGAGATCCGTCGCATTACCCCAAAGACAGATCTCGCACATTTCTAGAAATAAAACCTTCTCTGCCTCTTCGAGCTGCTCCTGTGTCTTAGCGCCTTGTATTGTGTGCTTCTGTTCGAGCTCGGTGACAATGTCTTTGTAGCGGGCGGCAAGTTCGAGAACGGCGGGCCGCGATGATTTGAACGTCGACATTTTCTGGCGGGCGAAGAGGTCATATGACCTCCACTTTGAAGTCTGTTTGAAGATGCTCGATATACGTCTTGCTATGGCCGTCAGCATTCACCTCACTGCAGGCCCAGGTTATCATGGTGCATACCGGTACAGGTAGCACTCCGCGTAAAGCCATGCTACGCTATGCCACTTGAGATTCCCTCTTGCTTTCAATTCGTTGTTGTATGCCTCGATGTCTCTCTCGCCATCGTCAGGAATGGGTGTCAATTCGCGGTCGTGTTGCACCTCGTACTTCAGCTTGGCCAGCTCGGAAACAACCCATTTGCCTTCGCTCAGCGCCTGTTCGTCTTGAGTGCCATGCAAAGAGCGATGGACGTCGTCAATGCCCTGCGTGATGATGATGGGCCATCGCTCGCGCGCAGATGTATGGGCGAATGAAGTTGCGTCGCTGGTCTTGTATTGCGCTGGCAGTGGTGAGTATTGTGTTTGGTAGATCACATAACGATATCCATACATGCCGCGAAGGTGTCGTACTCCATGGTGGCTTATTGTTCGATTTGGAAGCTTGGTCGATTATATTTTTGGTATTGGTTACCTGCATGTATTTATCTGTTATCGTGGCGGGGTGGTGGGGCAGGGAGCTTCAACTTATTTTGCAAGCATCATCGGCTTCTCCATGTACAGTCTAGCGCAAAATGGATCGAAATGGGGATAGTAGTCCGCGATCTCTAGAAGCTGAACCTTTGATGGTGGCATAGACGACTTGCCGTTGCCTGAATATGTTCAGGGCCTCGGGAGCTGCTTGACTGTACGTACGAGACGCCCCGAAAGCTAGTGATCGATATCCCTAGTGTGGACTGGTTACTGAGGACGACCATCTACCGCACGCCCAGTGCTCAGAGAAGACCTGATCGCCTCGAAGAATTTGTCAGTAAGCAAGGTGAAATCCATCTCGATGTGTCAAACAGCGAGCATGCGATTTTTGTGATAGTAAGCTGCTCACCTATAACGTACAATCGCCTTATACCAACTGCCTCCTTATCAGCAGGTATACCACCTGCAAGTTTTCGATATAGTCCGCGCCGCGCCCTTCCTTACCATGTGGCTAATGCAGAATTTCCATAAACGAGACGGGTCCTCATAAAGCTAGTAGCACTGTATCTCCCGAGGTCATTGCTCCACTGGGCAGTGGATTCGACAACCTTAACAGTCGTTACCTTTTTCTATGATCGCAGCTGCTACACAAACATGCCGTACTGTTCCATCCTCCCTGCTGCTACGTACGCCGTTGCCCTCTGTAGGAAGCACCTTATAGCACTACTGCCAGTAACATAGTTCTAAAAACCCCCCGCACGACATCTCTAAGCACCGCCCATTGTTCCATGAACGCATCGAAACACAGACAGTATCCATTCGCTCTCATCTCCGCAACATAGTCATGTTTGCAAAAATCACCCTCTTCTTGCTGCTCTTCTCCACCCTACTATTCGCGAAGACTCTTCCACCCTCCGAACGGATTGACTCATCCCGCAAACACACTAGCTGCCACAGTCAACACAGTCGCATCAATGCAATGATCACCTTCAACCGCAAAGACCTATTCGAGTTTGACTTTGCCGTCATCACCAAGTACCGAACATTCTATCCTGATATCCTCAGATACGCTTTACAGGTCGAGGCCTGGCAAATCTCCCGGCTCGGCAAGGACACTGAGTGTGGCTGGCACAAAGCACGTTCGGTATACGGGCCCTTAGGCCTCGAAGCCCACAACCATCGCGGCGACATATACTAGAAGTATAGCGACCTTCGCTTAAAGAGCTCCCCCAACAACTCCAGCATTACTTCGCAGTGGAAAGCGGTCGCGGACGATCATATCCCGCCGGTAAAAGGTCAACTCCCCAGCAACGAGACCGTGGACTCGATCAGCCGTATACTAGAGCGTAACCAACCTGCTGGAGACGTGTATGAGCTCAGCACCATTATTCTCGGCTACTCATCTGGCTTCCTGGCGTTCCTCCTGCTGCTGGTTTTAGTCCATCACTGCGCGAAGGACAGTGACCAGCCAATGTTGGACACCACCAAAGACGTGGAGAATGTTGAACTGAGTTCGATCACATCGCAATGCATCACCGATTTCATCTCGGCCCATCGAGAGACTACACCCGCTGGAGTCCTAAAGGCCATACATACCAGCACTCATGAGCGTTCCATGTCGTCAATGAACACCATCCGTTCAGAGCCTCTACCGCTGTACTCTGTCGATCAAGCCGACCGCTAAGTCTTGTTACATCCGAACGCGTATCGACATGAAACTTCTTTTGGCCCGAGGTTATATGGGCTTGAACCTCTCCGTTAGTTGACAGGGCCATTCTTTGCTGTGTTACCGCCGAGATTTTTGTATTCGGTCGTCTCCGTTGAGTACTTGTGCAGATTCTTGCGAGCTTCCATTGACGACGGCAATTGGTATTGAACGTTTGGCGTCCTTGGCTGAGTATAGGTTCTTTAGTGCTTGTTGCGTTCAATGCAATTACCATTCCCTCTATACTAGTGTGTTGTTGCGCTGCGGAACTTTATACGTGCTTCCATCTCTAGAGACTGATGAGAATTGCATTGAACGGATAGGGGCGAGGTTGCGGTTGATCACTGAGGGGCACATGCAGCTCCAGTAGACTAGTCCGCTTTCAACCGCGCCCTCTGGGCTATCTCGACTGTTTAGACGAAGGTATCTTGACCATATCGTCGCCACCTATCACTCACAAAATGAAAGAGCCGCTGCTACCATATCAGTCCACGAGACGCTTGTCGCAGACTAGAGCAAATCTGTCAGCGCGTCGATCGTTGTGTATTTTTCTTTGCGCAGTGCTGTTCACATGGGTACGTTCATCCCCTGTTGGCGCGTGGCATGCAGGACGACGCTAAGAGTTCTAAGAATCTAATGTCGTTTCAAACCTATGGCTCAAATATACTACACACAAAGAAAGAACACTTTCGAAGATGCTCGATCAATACCTATCTTGCCACAGGCCTCGGGTTTCTAGAAACGGCCAATCGACCAACTTTAGAGGACTACATACTTCGACGCAATAATCTCGCCAAAGCTCTTCTAGTGGAAGGCGTTGATGCCTTCGTCGTGGAACCTGGCTACACGTTCAGCTACTATGCAAATGTCACGCAGCCAGGATGGGAACCGTGGGAACCAGAAGAGCGACCATTTCTTATGATAATCAGACCAGAGACGCTCTCGGATGGCAAGATAGTCGCCAACACGTCATTTCTGGTTCCGCATTTCGAAGAGACGCGCGCTCGGCTACTCAATATGCCGTTCGAGGAAGACCTGCACACTGTCACATACGAGGAGCACTGGAATTACTACACCACGCTCTACCTATCTGAGATATGGGGCGACACCCTCTCACCGACTGTCATGGTCGATGAAGAGTTGCGCGACTTCATTCAGCGTGGTCTAGCCTCCAATGGCTTCACGGTCACTGGTCTTGCTGGGGAGGCCGAAGTTGTGCGACAAGTCAAGAGTGGGCGTGAGATTGGGATTCTCAAGGCAGTCAACACCGGCACCGTGGAGGCTATCCGTGCCATGAGACAGTGTCTATACCCATACGTCACAGAGAAAGAAGTTGCAGAAGTACTAGACGATACGATGAGAGCAGCCGGCCTGGAGCCGTTTTTCAACATTGTAGAGTTTGGCAAGTCAGCAGCTTTACCGCATGGCGGCTACGACGGGACTAGGAAGCTTGAGCCGGAAATGTTCGTGCTCATAGACGTCGGCGCGCATTTGTACGGTTACTCGAGTGATGTTTGCCGCACCTTTTTTCCTCCGTTCACGCCGAACCCACCTCACAACATGACCGAACAATTGGACGTATGGCAGCTTGTGCTTGATGCCCAAACTGCTGCCGTGAAAGCCATGGTACCAAATGGCACAGCGGCAGCAGTGGATATAGCGGCACGCGAAGTTATCGAAGCTGCTGGGTATGGGAAGTACTTCACTCATCGGCTGGGCCACAGCATTGGCATCAAGGCGCACGATAGCCCATACCTCAACAAAGCCAACTTCGGGGCACTTTTGCGCCCGGGAATGGTTTTCACAGCCGAGCCAGGGGTATACGTAGTGGATAAGTTTGGCGTCCGACATGAGGATATTCTGGTGGTGAGGGAAGATGGAGAAGCAGAAATCATTAGTGGAGGGTTCGCGAAGAGTCCCTGGGATCCTTGAAGCGGGAAGTCATATAACGATCTCTAGAGCTACTGCACCTACAGTCATCACGTGTGAGCTCATACGAGCTTAGACGCGCAACGAAGGGTTGTACCTCCCGCTGCTGCATCTAGCTGGGACAGGGATCAGTGGGCAAAGGCCATAGTCATTTTGAGAGGGAAAGTGGACGACCCTGATGTGCTCCCAGTCTGTATGCCAAGATGGCTGGATCGTAACTCTACTTTCCCATATCAGTCGTAATGGTCAGGCATTGGGAGAAGATGGCCATAAGACGACAGGAGATGGGTGATTGAAGTCCAGAAAGGAAGGTCCATCATGCATGAAGAAGGCATCTGACAAGTTTGAAGCCAGCTGTCCACCGTCGCTCACGTCCTATATTTTCATGATGGTGTCCTTGTGGTTGCGATGGAAAGCCTGCTCATATGCGGACGTCGACGATGAGAGTATGTCTGGGAAGCAGCGTTCGGGGAGACTGCGGCGGCGATGATTGGGGAGATTTATTTTCTGGTTGACAGCTGTTAGCTGCTGAGGGCTGGGCTAGACTCATTTGGCGTCCTGGTTATCCAAAAGGGTCTTGTCATCTCCTGCAGGTGAGCCATGTTGCCTGCATTACCTTCATCTCTAGCGCACGCTCAAGTGACGTCGTCGCGTGGACACTAAACACATGTCTTCCGTAATACGATCCCAAGTGTGCCACGCTCCATGTTTCCCCAGTAGTTCGCTATGGTCGTATGGAGTAGTACTACTCATGTCGTCTGACACGGCCTGCATGGCCTTCGGACGTGAACCGAGGTCACGCGTCAAGCCATCATGGCTTGGGTCAACGGCCAAGCTTCCTTCCCGGACTCCTTTAACTATGATCGTCGCGCCGCTGGGTTGCGCCCCGCCATGCTAAGACACTCGTCGGGGACACATTGACGAGGCAGAACTTGACGCTGCCCTTCTGCCACTTCTGCTACACAACCATGACGAAGCCTGCGCGTTACGACTTCAAGACGCGCCCCGTCGCGCATCCCGATGCCATTGTCGCGGGCGACAAGTACCGCTTCACCATCCTGACCGATGGCCTGCTGCGCTTCGAGTGGGCTGCCGACGGACGATTCGAGGATCGAGCATCCACCTTTGCCGTCAATCGCAAATTGGCTGTTCCTGACTTCTATGTCTGGGATCGCGGTCATGGCATCGAAATCGTGACGAAGCGCTTCCACGTTGTCTATGACAAGCGCAAGTTTAGCCCCGAGGGCCTCAAGATACACCTGAAAGGCTCTGTGACGGGAACATGGACATACGGGCAGCAAGTCTCGAATCTGGGCGGAACCACACGCACCTTGGACGGCGTGAATGGAAGGACTAACCTTGGACCCGGAGTCCTGTCAAGGGATGGCATGGCGCTTTTGGATGACACCAAGTCCATGCTCTTCGAGAACGATGGGTGGATTGCAGGCCGCAGAGATGGCGAACGAAGCGACCAGTACATCTTCATGTACGGACGAGACTATCGCGAAGCTATGCGCGCCTTCTATGCCCTCTCAGGAAGCCAGCCTCTGCTGCCACGGTATGCCATGGGCAACTGGTGGAGTCGCTACCACGCATACGATGAGAAGGAATACCTAGACCTCCACGATCACTTCGACAAAGACGACGTGCCCATGAACGTTGCTGTTGTAGATATGGACTGGCACTTGGTATGGAACCTGCCTGACGGTATGAACGGCTGGACCGGCTACACATGGAACAAAGCCCTCTTTCCCGATCCAGACGCCTTCATGAAGAAGCTGCACGATCGCGGTATGAAGTTGACACTGAATCTGCACCCCGCGGACGGCTTCAGGCACCACGAGGACCAGTACCCAGAAGTTGCAAGATACCTTGGAATTGACCCTGCAACAAAACAAACAGTGCCTTTTGACTGCACCAACAAGAAGTTTATGGATGCGTATTTTGACATTGTACATCACGAGCATGAAGACCGCGGTGTTGACTTCTGGTGGGTGGACTGGCAGCAGGGTAACCAGTCCAAGATCCCAGGCGTTGATCCCCTCTGGGTGCTCAATCATTTCCACTTTTTGGATAGCGGCAGAGGAAGTCAGAGACCCTTGACCTTTTCCCGCTTTGGTGGACCAGGTGCGCAGCGGTATCAGATCGGTTTCTCGGGCGATGCCATCATCACTTGGGACTCACTGCACTTTCAGCCTGAGTTCACAGCAACCGCATCGAACATAGGGTATGGCTGGTGGAGCAACGACATCGGTGGGCACACGCATGGCTACAAGAACGATGAACTGTATACTCGATGGGTACAGCTCGGTTGCTGGTCTCCTATTCTCCGATTGCATTCGGATAACAATCCTTTCAACACACGAGAGCCGTGGCGCTTCAACGATGAAGCACGCATCATTGTTGAAGATACGCTCCGTTTCCGCCACCGCCTGATTCCATATCTGTACACCATGAATGCACGATCGGCGTCTGATGATGAACCGCTCATTCAGCCAATGTATTGGGACTACCCGGAAGACGACGAAGCGTACAATGTCCCCAATCAGTTCCGCTTCGGCAGTGAGCTGATCGTCGCCCCTATTACTCAACCCCGTGACAAGGTCACGCATCACGGTGCAGCGAAAGTATGGCTGCCTTCTGGCCGCTACGTCGACATTTTCACTGGCATTGTCTACGACCGCAAAGGCGAACTACAGGTCCACCGTCCCCTTCACTACACCCCCGTCCTCGCACCCGAGGGCTCAATCGTCCCTCTAGATGGCGCATGGCGACCCAAGAGCGGCTCACCGAACCCCGAAGGTCTTGAAGTCCTTCTCGCCGTCGGCGCAGACGGTGCATTCACTCTTATAGAAGACGATGGCACGGGAACACACGTCGACGACGGTGGTTTCAGCATGATTGACGACGAAGGCGTCGAGTCAACGAATGAGAATGTGCGATTCAGTCACACCCCTATTACTTACAAGCAATCCACGGGCGTCATCAAAATCGGTCCAACAAGCCCGGTCGACCCTTCGATACCAAAATCTCGAACCTGGAAAGTCCGTCTCCTCGCCCATACGCCCTCCAGCACAGCTGAGGTCCGCTGCATGACCACATCCCCGAGCACGAAACGGCACGCAAAGACGCTCTCACACACCATTACTAAAGAAACCAACGGCACACTCATCACTCTAGAGGGCGTGCCCAGCGGGCATACCTGCTACATTGAGCTTGGCGCTGGTCCTCAACTAGATGTCATTGATCCGAACCCGAAGATCTGGGATATCATCGATCAAGCGTGGATTGACATGGATCGCAAGTGGGATATCTGGAATTGTGTGAACAATGGCGAGCCGGTGCTAAACAAGGTTCGGGCGTTGCAGAATAGGGGACTTCAGCAAGAGCTTCTCGATGCGATTTTGGAGTTGTTGCTTGCGGATGAACGATATGCCGGGGAACAGGCGGATGGGGTTTGTTGTATATAGGAGAGAACTTGAAAGTGGCTAGAGGTGGGTGGCCTACAATTGAATATTGCTAAATGTGCATATATAGCTCAGATATAAACCAATGTCATACATTCCCTATATTTACACAGGCCAACTCCCATGCATGCAAAGCGTCGATTTATCGTACAAAGCAGACTCTTATGGTCTCGACTCCACCTCATTCTTATGCCCCTTCATCGCCTCCTTGAATCCCTTGCTGCCCAAAATCTCATCCACCTTTTGTAATACCGAGCCCTCTCTCCTCCTCGTATGATCGCCCTCCTTGAGCTCATATCCCGCCCTAGTCGCCGCATCCAGGCTCTCATATTCCCAAATGTTCGCCTTCATACCCACACCATGGTACTGATGTTTCTGCAAAAACGCCAACCACGCCTTGACCACGTCTGGGTGGCCGTCCTGGATCTGAATCAACCGACGCATGGTGACACGTTCAAAGTTCTCCTGGGATTTCTTGAAGATGAAATTAGCCCGGGGTACGGTCCAGCGCTCTGTAATTCGGGGTAGGGGGATGGGTCCCCGTGCCGCGAGTCCCATGTAGTATGCGGCGCGCACGGCAAAGTCGGCGAAGAGGAGTAGGTTGCGTATCGAGTAGGTGCGCAGCTGAAGATCGCAGACGGGGACGCCGTGTTCGGGGGTGCGGCGTAGGGGACGCAGGTGCACGGCACGTACGTTGATGGGGGCGCGCAGTTCATCCAGGGCTGCTTGGGTCTTTGGGTCGAGGGGGGGCTCGTCGGTGGGGAGGGTGATGCCTCGTTCCCTATCCGTTGTTAGATAGTCTACGAGGGGGTGGGTGTAGGGAGACGCACTTTGCGACTTTGATCGGCTCAACACCTGCTCTCTTGTACATGTGCAGCAGCGTGAGATGATCGGGCGTGTTCTGCATGTCTTTCCACCGCTGCTGTGCTTCCTCGCGGGTCCGTGGCTCCCATGCTTCCAATCTCTCATTTGCAGCTTGTTGGCTTTTCCATAAACTGCCTCCGAATTAGCATTGCTTTTGCCTCTGCGCTCGAGGTTGGTGACAGAGCGTACCGCTTGTATTCGTTCGGATCCAATCCCATGTCCTGCAACCGCTGATCAAGTGTCATGTCTCCATTCTCCATGTCTGTCCGCAGCTGATCCATGAGCTTTCCATCTCTATCCTCTCTGATCTCCCTGTCCTCATCCGCTTCTGCCTTGGAGCTCTTTGTCCGCGACAAAGTGTGGGTGTACGGTCGGGCAGCTTGTATTATCTGTTTGCGCGTCAGCGTTCCCATGTTCAACTCTAAGATTTCCCAATTGATAGATGCGCACCTTTGCCCTCTTGACTGGCCCCAAAAAGGAGCGCATACACCGTGGCGCCGCCATAATTGATGATGCTGCGTTCAAGTCGTCTGCGCGTGAACTTGTGCAAATCGATGGCGCTAGCGCGGATTCACTTACCGCCCTGGCACAATGGCTCCGTCGGAATTGCCCGCGCCTTCCCTCTCCACCCTAGAGTGGAAAATGTCACCTGGCAATCGCTAGAAATACATATTCACTCTTTTCTTCTGTTAAGTGTGTATCCTGCAGTACTGCATATACAATACTCAACATGGATAAGACTCTGGATGCCCAAGCTGCACCCAGCGCCTATACTCGAGCCACCGAAACCGCACAATATGTGCGCTCGCAACTACCCGTGTCCCTGCAGAACCCAAAGGTAGCCATTGTATGTGGCTCTGGTCTAGGCGGACTGGCAGATACGATTGAGCCAGAACCCAAGGTAGAACTCGCGTATGGAACGATTCCTAATTTTCCTCAAAGTACTGGTAAGTCAAGAGTCGGAATGATATAGTCACGTGAGTCGAGGGGCTGATATCAATCTCGTAGTGCAAGGACATGCAGGAAAGTTTGTCTTTGGTCACATCGGGCCCCAGAAGACGCCTGTGGCGCTTCTTGTCGGACGAGCACAGTCAGTTCATGAATCACAGCAACTTGAGTGCTTAGTATAGATATTGTATTGACAACTACAGCTTCTATGAAGGTCATACCATGGACCTCGTCACATTCGCTACCCGAGTGTGCAAGATACTAGGCGTAGAGACAATCATTGGTATGTTGAGAGTGTTACGCGCTGAGCCAGTCTGTGTTCTAACGACACATATAGTCACTAACGCAGCCGGTGGCTTGAACCAGAACTACCGTGTCGGCGACATCGTGTGCTTGAATGATGTGTGCTACCCCTACAAACGAGTCCACGTAGCTCCCACTGACACTCTGTAGCATCTGAATATGGCTGGTCTCGTCGGGATTCACCCACTACGTGGCCCCAATATCGAAGAGTTTGGCGTGCGGTTCCCGCCCCTGTCGGACGCATACGACCTTGATCTGCGAAGACGGACGCACCAAGCGTGGGTGAAACTGGGGCTCAATCAACAGCAAAGGCGGCTGCACGAGGGCGTGTACGCATTTGTTGCAGGACCAACGTATGTGGGAATATCCTTCATTCCTCTACCCGAAGTTCAAGGAACCGACACTAACGGTTCAAAGCTATGAGACCCGCGCGGAATGCCGAATGCTTAACATGCTCGGGGCCGACGTTGTAGGAATGTCGACTGTTCCGGAGATTATCGTGGCAAGACATGCAGGTATTCGCGTGCTTGCATTCAGTCTGGTGACAAACGTTGCTGTCCTTGAAGCCGGCTCTCGCGGGGATGATGCTGAGATCCAGGCGTTGAGCAGGACAGAACTGGTGGAAAACCTAAGCAAGGGCAAGGCTAACCACGAGGAGGTGCTGGAAGCAGGCCGAGAGGCTGCCAAAGACATGCAGGCGCTGGTAAAGCAGATCCTGTCTGACTTGCACGAGGAGTAGGGCAACTGGCGAAACATAGAACAAGCAAGGCGACTACTAGCAGCATATGACCGCTGCAATGAGAACTGAGTAAGCCAAGCCACAAGAGTCGCAGTCAATTCTGAAGATGATGTCGAGTCGTGATCGAGAGCGCTTGAAGTGCCTCAAACGCAACGGACCGCGGCTATCATGGCTTGATGACCTTGTTCTTGCTACGCTTCGCCTGGAGTGCGTTGTAAAAGGCCTTCTTTCCACTGGCCTTGGTCTTGGCGATGTCGGCGTACTTCCTCTTGAAACGGCCACTGCCCTGTTCTTGAGAAATAACCTCTTCCAAGATGGTCTGCTTGCGATCTTTCTTGTTCAAACGGCTGCTGTAGAATTCGGTGGCGCCCTCGATGACGGTCCCAACCTGCGAGAATGCTGGAACGTCGTTCTTGGAGTTGTCTTTCTTGTAGTGGCGCTTTGGATCGAGAACACTCCTCATTTTTAGGAGCTGCAGGTCTCGGCGCAACTCTGGCGTGAGCTCAGTCTTGGGCATGTTGAACCATTGAGCGCCAGCGGTAGCCTTCTTCTCCTACTCAGCTGTTAGCTTTCTAGAAAGACGACGTTGTGTAGCCAAGCTTGAGTGGAAATAGTGCCTCAGTGTAACTATGAACTTATGGGACCTCAGTGATGCAGGAGAGCACCCAAGACGGGGCCCAGATCTGCTCAGTATAAAAGATTGGGATAGATATCATCACAGGCAGAAAGCCCGGGTATGGGAGATGGCGGCGAGGGCGAATCCCCCATCCCGGACATGAAAGTGGAAGAGGAATGTGGGTGTTAGTGGTACGTACCTCGAGCTTCCTCAACTTCCTCACTTGAAGCGGGTCCTCGATCTTTTTGATGCCGTCGGCAAGCGCTTGCTGCTTCTTGTCGACGAGCTGTGAATGATCCAAGCGGGTAATGTTGCCGTCCATCTTCTCGTGCGTGTGGGCAATATGGCCAGGCTTCAGCTTGGGAAGCTTGAAGGGCGCATCTGCCGTAGTCACGGGCTGGGAAGCTGCCTTTGCCCGCATGCGCTGGGCGGCTTCCTTGAGCAGCTCCCGAACCTGGACATCCGAGAGCTCCTCATCGGTGTCGTCGTCGTCGAAGAGAGGCTGATGCGCTGGCAACGAGTCCATGTTGGCGTTGGCAGGGTGGGATGCACGAAGCGTGGAAAATTTAGGTCGGGAGCTTTTTGATGAGGAGGACCAGGCACGAGCCACATCGGTAGAATGAACCGCCGCTGTTCTCATCCGCCACGTCAGGTCGCTCGCTACCCATACACGCCATACTCGACCACCACGGCCAAAGTCAGCTTCACTTTGCTCTCGTTCCGTCAGCGCCTGGGGTGTTTATAGCTATGATGTCTGCCTGCATGCTCTGGCGCGGCGGAGAAGTCCCGAAGACGAACAACTCATCAGCAGCCATGGCTTGATGGATAACGCAAGCCAATCACTGGCGGTGACGGTGTCCAATAGCCTTTGTATCCCGCCTACTGCTCCAGCGGGTTATACGGGACGCATCTGGGGGTTGCATGTTGGAGTGCTTCGGTGACGAGGGTAGCCTGTCCCGTCTCTTGTCGTGATCACGATGCGCTCGAGTCTGGCGGGCGTCGAGTCGACCAAAGGTGACAGGTTGTGCTGGCACTTTGTCCTCTCGCTAGTAGATAGGCCTCTGGGGGAGCAGCAGGGCATGGTGCGACGAGGCGTGAGTCGGCGGCATATAACAAGTCGATCGACAGTGTATGGTGGAGGTGGAAACTTGCAGCCATTCTCTCTCTCATCATCCCCTCCTCCAACAGGCTTCACTTACCACTGCGTACCTGAGGAGCGTTCCAAGGTTGGGCTGCCCTTGCTTCTTATTAGTCGCGCAGCGTGTGGTTCGTTGACTCGTTAGAGCAATAGTGTTAGCCATCCACCAACCAAGCTTCAACTTCCGCAAATATATAATCGCGCCCAACTTTGATTCGTCCGACGATAGCACAGGTCAGCTGCATTTCGGGTCCAGCTTGGGAATCGGAGAGAGAGAGAGAGAGAGCTGGAGTGCAATAGTTCGGATGCTCACACATAATGGCAGGCAGGCAGCACAGCATCCGCACACCGCAGCGGCCACACACTGGCTGCCAGTACCAGCCATCGGTGCTTGCGGCTCCCCCCCGCACCAGCTCTCTGCAACAGCTTCCCCGGCCACTTAGACGCTCTCCTGCACGCAACCACGACATCGACCGCTCCATCCACAACCCGACCACAAGATTCTAGGGAGCAGCCATTGGGTGTCGCGCAATCCTTTTCTGCACCCTCCCGTCAGCCCCTTTGCTTGCTGCCATCCCACACGCCTCGAGTCGTCGCGCGCCCTGCCATCGCGTAACGCTTGCGCAACACGCCCCAAGCCATGGACGCCGTCAACCTCCAACACGGCCAGCAGAAGATGCGCCAGGCCCCTGCCGCCCCTCGTCGCTATGACGGACAGGCCGGCAATCCGCTCTATGACCCTCAACAGGGCGGTCACTATGGTACATGCTCCTCCTTCTCCGTCTCCTTCTCCTGCCTGCGCTGCTCTATCGTCGCGAGTTGTCGCATACACCTCTTCTGAACATCAGGCTTACTCTAAACCCCAGGCGCCTCTGCATCCGTACGTCCTCCCTGCGCGCCCGCGCTCCCTGCCAGCTTCCAGTCGCTGATAATTTGGTCCAGATTGCCGCACAAGGTCACGCTCCCGACCCGCAGCTGTTCATCGGCTCGTGGCAGAATGTACGAAAACGCACTCCCCTCTCCTCTTAGGCAAGGGAAGAAAACTGATCATAGCAGGTCAACCAAGGGCTAACGGGCAACTACCGCGACATCCTCAACACATACTGGCAGCAACAGGTCACAAAGCTGGAGACGGACGAGCATGACTACAAGCTACACCAGCTCCCGCTGGCTCGCATCAAGAAGGTCATGAAGGCTGACCCGGAAGTCAAGATGATCTCAGCCGAAGCACCCATCTTGTTTGCAAAGGGCTGCGACATATTCATCACAGAGCTTACCATGCGCGCCTGGATCCACGCAGAGGAGAATAAGCGTCGTACCCTGCAGAGATCTGACATCGCCTCGGCACTGTCAAAGTCCGACATGTTCGACTTCCTCATCGACATCGTCCCCCGCGAAGAGGCTCATCCTCACAAACGGAGCGCTGGACAGAATGCGGCCGTGCAGTCATCGGCCGCTGTAGTCCCCCCAGGTGGCATGCCTCAGCCCGTGCATACTCAGCACCAGATGGCGCCTCCAGACTACGTAATGGGTCAACAGATCCCGCATGAAGAATTCCAGCAACCGACCATGTACCAGGGCCCCGTACAGGGTGATCCTAGGGCATACGGGCAGCAACCCATGTACGACACTGGTGTCTATGGCGCATACCCTATGGCGCAGCAGCAGGTAAGTCACCCACCCTATCTGATAAACCCCTTTGGTCGACTGTGTATCACTTGGCCTGGCAACCACCATGCTATCAAGCTCCATCTACACCGTTCTCTTAGTCGTTGATCATATTGCTGACTACAGTACCAGATGTACCCGGTCGGCCAGCGAGGGCCCGATCCTGGAGTCGGCGACCCGCAGGGTTACCGTCATGAGGAAGCGGATGCCGACGCTGAAGGCGAGCGAGAGGACTTTGGCCCGTAGTACGAGCTAGGTACCGCATTCGCCCCGATAGAGATCGACGACGAAGAGGGTAATGGGGATGTGAAGTGTTTAAGCTCATCCCTCAAGTAGCTAGCAATGGGTGAGAACGGTTGGCGTTTTGGTTTGTATGGTACATGGGACGGCCGCGGAGGCCAATAGCTAGGCGTCACGAGGCAGATACCAAACATTTGGCTAGTAGCAATAGAAGGCTTTCTTACTTAAGACGCGATCTGAACCGCGTCCGATACCTTCCGACAACCGCGCACGGGTCTCGGGTCACCGAGGCTCTCCGGGAGCTCCCATCTTCATATGATGCCCCCACTGAAGTTTACAGAGATATATAGAAGGCCGCGCAACGTAGAAGATGCTGAAACTCGACCCCCGTGCCGCCCCGCATTCACCATCGCGGTCCCTTACGCATCTAAAACTACCCCGCGCAATTGGTCCGTGCCTACGCCTCCAGCAGAGCCAACAGATCAGTCCTCGTGCTCCTTTATAATCTTAGAGCCTCCCACACACACTCACAGTCTGCTCCCTCTTCTCTCCTCTTATTCAATTGCACCAGACAGGCTTTGGTTCTTCAATTGCTCTCCTCTCCTCTTCACTTCTACATCACCTCCAAGCACAGCTTCTAGCTACCCCGCTCTCACAACACTCCCCAAACAACTCCACAACTCCACAACATGGTCAAGGCGGTTGTTGCTGGCGCGTCTGGAGGCATTGGCCAGGTACATGCACAACTGCAGTAGCTCCCTCATACCATGACTGACTTTGAGTAGCCTCTGTCCCTCCTCCTCAAGTCCTGCCAGCTCGTTGACGAGCTTGCCCTATACGATGTTGTCAACACACCCGGCGTCGCTGCCGACTTGTCACACATCTCAACCCCAGCGGTAGGAGTTGGTTCCGCATTGTACATGCGAGAAGATGCTGACGCGGATAGACTGTAACTGGCTACCTACCCAAGGAGGATGGCCTGCAGCAGGCCTTGACTGGCGCTGACATTGTCGTCATCCCCGCCGGTATTCCTCGTGGGTAGTTCTCTCTAGAATAGGCAACTTGAGCTAATGTTCTTCAGGCAAGCCTGGCATGACCCGTGACGATCTTTTCAAGATCAACGCTGGCATCGTTCAGGGACTCATCGAGGGCGTCGCCAAGTATGCCCCGAAGGCCTTCATCCTCGTCATCTCCAACCCTGTCAACTCGACTGTCCCCATTGCCGCAGAGGTACTCAAGAAGGCTGGTGTCTTCGACCCCAAGAAGCTGTTCGGTGTCACCACTCTCGATGTCGTCCGTGCCGAGACCTTCGTTGCCAGCATCACCGGCGAGAGCAACCCGGGCAAGCTGAGCATTCCCGTCATCGGTGGACACTCTGGCGAGACCATCGTTCCTCTGTTCAGCCAAGCGAAGCCCAGCGTGAACATCCCCGCTGACAAGCTGGATGCTCTCGTAAACCGTAAGAGAGACCGAGATCAACAATGTGCATCTCGGCTGACCCAAAACAGGCGTACAATTCGGCGGGGACGAGGTTGTCAAGGCCAAGGAGGGCGCAGGCTCAGCTACCCTTTCCATGGCCTACGCTGGATACCGGTACGTATCACGCCTATCATATGAAGATATCAGCTAATATAAGCCAGTTTCGCCGAGAAGGTGATCAAGGCCTCCAAGGGCGAAAAGGGCATTGTCGAGCCCAGCTTCGTCTACCTCCCTGGTGTCGAGGGTGGTGATGCCATCGCTAAGACTACTGGCACTGAATTCTTCTCCGTTCCAATTCAGCTAGGTGTAAGTGAAGTCGACAGCTTCTGAGACATACCATCACTAACTGTACAATAGCCAAGCGGTGCCGAGAAGGCGATCGACGTCGTCAGCAGCGCCAACGACCACGAGAAGAAGCTCCTCCAGGCTTGTTATGAGGGCCTCAAGGGCAACATCTCCAAGGGCGTCGAGTTCGTCCACAACCCTCCCTCCAAGTAAGCCAACCTGCGCGCTGCCACGGCACGACTCGACCCTATGTGGGGCAGGGCACTCACACGAATGTCGGCAGATAGGTTGTAGCATACTGTGACGGATGATGGAAACGGAGGACATACGGAACACATCTCGAAATGTGCATAGCTGTATGCTTGATCTGAGCGGGCTGGAACTAGTACCTTAGTGGATAACTGAAAATCCAAGCCAAGCTGCGGACAATCTTATATGCTAAACAAAGTCTGCTGCGCGTGATAGCCACAATCTCCTGAACACCGCCCAATGCCGCTCAAATAATATCATAAACGTCTACCACATATCATCAATTCTTCGCACCCGCAGTGCGTATCTGAAACGTCGCCGCTGGCAAGGCCGCACACTCGGCCGTAACGGTCGCTTTGATGCCCAAACTGTCCAAACACCCCCTAATCACACCCGCGTGAAAGTATAAAAATGGCTGCACTCTCGCCTGGCTATTAGCATCCCGCCCCAACGCCGGGTCGCCTGTCTGCGCCACGAGTGCTGCCTGTACCGCGGCATCATATTTTTTAGTGTCAAAGGACATGCGTGTGATGGGCTTAAATGTGTTGTCTGTGAGCACATAGATGCCCCGATGGTTTGTTTTCAGGTTGTCGATTTGTTTGCGGAAGAGGAGTGTCCAGAGATCTTTGCAGAGGAACTTTATGGAGTCTAGGGGCGTCGTGGGGCGGGGAGCGTCGCGCGAAAATCTAAGTTGATGTAAATGTCAGCGAGAGTTTAGTTTGGGAGGGTAAAATGGAGAGCGAGGGAGAAAGGTTACGTACCGTTCTACCACCCCTAAACCGACTCTGTACCCCACACTCTCTAATCTATGGAACACGGCTTCTCTCGCTTCTTCCTCATCTACTGTCCCTCCTCCTACGGGGCCTCCCTCGGTCCCTACACCTGCCCCTCCTCTTAGTGTGCCCGGAGCCGTACTTGACGCATCATTACTCGCCCCGGACAGTTTTCTCTGCTTTGCCTTGGATGATGGGCCGTGTATCCACTCGTCCTCCCGCGCGGCGAGGTCGGCTGTTATCCGGTAGGCCATGGGCACGAGCTCTATGAGGAGGAGGTCGAGACATGAGGTGTTTACGAGGGAGAATGTGGGGTCGATGTAGGACGTGGAAGGTTCTGTGGGGTTGGAGGGTGAGGCTTGCGCCATTATGAGAGAAAGTGTGTGTGTCGGTAAGCTCAGGGGACGTGGTATGCCCTTCGTTGGGTGTTCGTGTTTGCGCGTTGAATCTTAGTCGGGAGTGATATGAAGCTTCGGGGGACGTTAGGTGAACACTGTCGATGCGCGAAAGCTCCGTATTCTGTCGACACTTGGTACTAGTGTTCTAGGGACTGGCGAGTTACGAATTGGGGGAGAGACTTTGAGAGAGATTAGAGGTTTAGGTGCTGTGGGATTGCCTTGAGCCGCGGTCGATCCTCCAGGCAAGGGTCCGCAACCCACCGTCATGGCTCGGCACGTGCTTAGCACTTCTCTTCTCAACATCACAACATGGCGAAAGGGAAGAAAAAGGTTCAACAAGAGTTTGTGTGGTTTCAAGTGAGACAGCTACGTTCTACAGCTTAACGAAACAGCCACCCTCTTCCTAACCGACTCCTCTACTATCTTTCTTCTCAGTGTTTTCGTCTCCAACTCGACCATTACAACAATATCACTATATACACTCCAGAACGACAGAAGTCTCCCATAGTACTGGCACATTGCAGAGAATCGGCAGCGAACACATCAACTCGCAGACTGCAAGAACACAGCCAGAACGGCCGAATACGCCGCCGCCGCAGCAAGACTCTCGAAAGGCTTCGCAACCGTCGTGAACGCCAGAAGCCCCAGAAACAAGACGATGAACCCCGTGACGATGCACAACCTTTTCTTCATCCCACCCACATACGCCAAAGCCCACAACGGTGCTATCAACATGCCCATTCCCAGGGCTGTGATCGTGATCCCTATGAAGTTGTCGATGCGCGCATCGGAGCTATAATGCAGCGTCTCGGGATGCGTGCTGTGCACGGGGAGAGGTGGAGGATCCTTCTTCCACAGCTTGGACAGCCGAAAGTGCGTTGACTTCTCGAGAAAGTGTCGTAATGGCGTTGCGGTTTTAGGTACGAGCTGGATGAGATCGTTTTCTTGCTTAATGTATGCTGCTTCGTCTTTCCAGATGGCATTCTGCGTGTTGTAGAACCAGTTTGCTATGCTAGTTATGTTGCGCTTCGGGACGTGTGGACGGGCGCGAAGGGTAGAGTGCTGGATGAGGAGTTCATCTGTCCGTCGTAAGTGAGGATACCCTGAAGCAAGAGTAGACTTACTGTATTGTCTGACCTTTATATTCAGTGTTGCGAGTAATGCTGTTCGCTCTGGTAATGCCTCTTGTCGGAACGACCCGTTATGGATATCCTTCGCGCCATCTACCACGTATTTGGCTTCTAGATCCTCGAGGTCTGCTTCCAGGACGCTGATCTCGTCTTGCAGGTATAAAAGTAGTCGTGCATTCAGAGACCCAAATCTGCGGAAGATTAGAAAGTCATTATCTGACGCGAGAAACGCAGAAAAGCCACGATAGCCGATCTCTTCCCATGGCTTGAGCTGCGTCGATGCATGTCCGTTCGGAGGTCTTGATGAGAACATTACTGGAATCTAAGTGTTCTTGGGGATTGTTCGACTGCGATCATGTTTCAGTGGGAAGGACTACTTCGCCGACAGTTAAAAAAAAAGGCAATGGCATCTGAACATGGGGTTGAGTGCCCCTCATCTAAGATGCTGAGCTTGCCACAAGGCTGCGTAAAGCCCTTCGACACTGGGCAGGTGCTATGCCGTAACGGAATACGACACAGCCTTGTCGACTGCAAGCATACTTGCAAATTACTGGACGCCACTTGGCACGTTTAAGTACAGCTCACTTCGTGGCTGTGGCCACAATCTTAGAGGCCCCGTTCATTAAGTCCGCCAGCCGACACGATCATGTCTTGGTCGCAGTAGACTGAGCAAAGAGTGAGATCCTCACAATCCACATTAAAATCTGTGGCACTGATAGAGGCTTTTTATATACCTGTGATTTGATCAGAGCCTCTCCTACCACGCTATGTAGGCGAAACAGTGTAACTACAGAAGGCTACACCTCGTCCATCTCGTCCATATCAATAGGTATACCTGGCCCGTTCTTCTCAAGATCCTCGATCAGCATCCTCGCAACAATGTTATGCCCCTCAGGTCGCAGATGAAATACTCTCTTATAAGAGTCAGGCAGTAGCCAGTGTACTGTATCTTCAATAATTCCCTCCTCGCCTACCGCCCCCTTGGTTCTATTAATAAATCCCTTGTGCGGGTCAAACTCCCACTCAGGATGCTCTCCCAGTGTCTTATTGATCTGCTCCCCTATGTTACCCTGGAACGATCCCTTCGGTACATCTCCACCAGTACGGTTCTGAAGCTCCGTCTTATTTTCGCCGCTATCTACGGTGTTCCATTCGTAAAACGCAAGACCGTGACGATTCGGATCGGGCTCGAGAACACCAGACTCGCAGTATCGGCCGCGCACAGCTTCAATCTGGCTGTCGTAGTCGATGAAACGGACATTGCGCCCGGCTGCTAGGACTGCTTTACGAATGATGGCGTTGACGGAGCGAACCATTGCGTTGAGTTCTTTGCGCATGGAGAGGGTGAGGTATTGCTTTGAATATTCAAGCGAGCGCCAGACGGCCCAGGTAACATTGTCGCAGATCTCGTCACCAGTGCCGAAGAAGGCTGTATATCCTGTATAATATATGATACCGTGTTGTTGATTCATATTGTGCCTTGTGGCCTCGATGAGGGTCGTCACATTCTTGTACAGTTGCGTTTCGTTGACGATTCTGTCTCGCGCTTCATCCATCGACTTCTGGCATGCATCTTCGGTCGACATGTAAAACTGGTAAACACAACTGCTCAAAATGGGCCCTAGACCAATATCATTTCCACCAGCAGATATGGTGAGAAGATCGAGTTCGTTCTCCAGGGCTGGCACTTGCTTCTCAAGAATCTCGGTGCTGGTAGCTCCTGAACAGGACAGGAACTGGTGTGTTAGATTTGGATTGTTACTGAGGAGAGAAGTATGCAAAATGTTCGGATACGATTGTGTATATCGAGAGCACGACCAATCGAGGCGATCTCCAGAGCCTAGTCCGGCTGAGTACGAATCACCCACGGATGCAAACCGTTGGATCCATGGGAACTTGACGGCTGAGCCCAACGGTATCTGAGCCGCGTTGCTGAGAGGAATCATCAGGGCTATAGCGGTTGATAGCCGTACTGTGGAGTGCGAAGAAATCATTAAGATGTAAGGCGTTAGAAACCGGTGTTAAGCGCAAAGGGAATAGAGGTTCAAACATATATAAGCACGCTCATGATCTAAGTCATGTTGTTCATGAGTTAGAAGCATAAGCGTTCATAGCGACGACGAGCGCTTATCTTTGTTGCCTTGTTGCGGCGTGGAGGCTTGGCAATCAGTGGTCATGCGTTGTTCTAAGTTGCGGCCGCGAGTGAATAGGGCACGGAGTGATTGATGACTAGGCGAGCGACTGGTCAGACAGGCGTCCGGACATAAGCGTAACGCAACTACGGGCGCATGCTGTTTGAGGGCTCTACTTCCATCTGCACATTACGTCTCTAGTGAGCAGAAACGATGTAGTCGAAGACAATTTGGCACCTGTGAGTAGACTTGGACGCCTAAAGTTTCCGGGGTTCTTCACAGCGTATTCGGTGCTCACGAGTTGAATATTCGACTATAAAGCTTCTCATGCCTCCCAACCCAAAGATCCATGACTGGCACACTCTGTCCGGCGTCCTCTACCGTTTTGTGCCATGCTTGATCTACTAGTCCGCGTATCCTATTTTGCAACTCGCTGCTCGCCAAAACCGCCTGTGCTTGATAGGGCCCCATGACACTCGCACGAACAGCGGCGCTAACCACAGCCCGCGCATGCGAGAACAAAAATATGTACGCAGATTCGTGAAGTGGAATGGATAGGACCTTGGTTACGAGGCCCCAAAGAGGTGCGAGATGCACGTTGATATATTCTGACGTGCGGAGAGCCGATGAGAAGCCGGCAAGAGCCTTGACTGCTACGTTGCTTCCCATGGACCCGTTGGTATCATGGCGATTTGCGTCTGCTGCGGCATCGTTGTATTGCGTCTTGAAGCTGCGGTCCCACACAGCAAGTAACGCTCGCCCTTGAGCTATGCTTGCCCGTCTCGCAACTGTACATGGGGTGCTTGCATCGAAGTCATTGTCCAGTCGCTCGATCTCCTCTGGGTGTCGGTATGTAGTCAAGACATACGGAAGCGCGGTACTGGCGAGTGTCGACAACGAAAGGCGGAGAAAGGTGTGGAAATTGGGCAATTGCGACGCGGACGGCGGGGACGGCTTATGATGCGCGAGGTAAGACTCTAGGCCGCTGCTAAACGCAAATGAGCCCAGCGGAAGTGCAGAGTCCGAGAGGAGGAGCAGGGCGTGGAGAGCTACGATGCTGTTAGATGTGGGATGAGGCGTCATGGAGCGATAACGAACCAGCATCGGCTGTGACCGTAGACTTTGTTGGTCCCGCGTCGCTCGGCTTGAATCGGGCTTTGGCATCCTGTAAACGCTTTTCTAGGTCTACTATCTCATCTTTCAGGGACAGCTGATCCGCAGATGGCGAAGTCATCGCGGGCGTCTAGGAAGGATGCAGCTACGACGGTACGACATACAGGCTTGGCGAAATTTCCCCAGGCAGACCAGATCCATTGCCAGACTCCGACATTAGCTCCACAATTTTACACATGCATTGTTGCATCATAGTCACGAATTTAGGTCCAAATCTTGGGCAATTAAAATCGATTCAGTATACCACAGTCGCAAAGTCATGTCAGTCGTGCCCAAACCAATCCCCCAAACTCCAGAAAAGACCATAGTTAAACAGTGACCCTAAATGCCATGGTCCCAAGCCAAAGATCCAAGAACCACCTGATTCTTGACCCATCATACAGGCGTGAAGTGGGGTATTGTCCAAACCAAAGCGCCTGATACCGACCACCTATATTCCACCAAACCTATGCGCGCGAAGAATAGCAGGCGAGGGCCTACTTGGAACCATTGTCCTTGGGTATATCCGCGAACATAGCCGTGCCCTTGGACGACTCGAAGTTCTTAGAGCTCGTCTTCTTGAATAGCGTCTGTGGCTTCGACCTAGACATGTATTAGCTCGCAATCCCTGCGTCAATTCAGGGTAGTCCGTACTTCTTCATCGCGTGCTTGTTCTTGAAAGCTTGCAGCTTCTGCGTAGCTGGAGACATGATCTCATCGGACGGCGAGACATACGGCTGGGGCCTGGTCGCACGTTAGCTATGCACAGAGCCACGAAAGCCGGGCAAACATACTGCTCGTTGTCTATGCGCGATTGTAGCACTTGACGGTGGTACTCGAGACTCTTTGGCTTCTCCGCTCCGGGTGCTGAGTTCGGCTTGAGTTGGATGTTGCTGTCGCGGACGCTGAGTACGTTGGAAGACATATTTTGAGGCGAGTAGGGTTTATCGTGTCGTCTGTAAGATTTGAGAGTGCGATAGCCTAAAGGTATTATGTAGCAAGGTGATGCAAGAGCTGTTCTGAGACGAGTTGAGAGGGTGCGGTTGTCGTGGTTTTGGGCTCCAAAAAATGTACACGTCCGAGTGTTTATGACTGTCGGTTGCACAGGCAACCACGCGTCGCGAAGAACGAGCCCCTACGTCATCGGACTGTATCACGGACCTTTCCATCCTTGCGACGCCAAATTATACCTCCGCTCGATATTGTGTCTATGCAGTTGACTCATCGGTTGGCCCTGGTCGGAATATCCATGTGTCAACTGTTCGCCTGCACTTCGCAGCCAACTGCGTCCGGAAAAACTTGCACTTTGAGCTAGCATCCCCAAGGGTTTCATAACGCTCTCACATACGTGATCAATAGGTCTAGACGGCGGTATTACTCGACATGCTAGGTTTCAGCGCACTACTAGGCATGCGATGGAAGAGTTAGGTTGAGGGATAGAGTGCCGTGATACTGCGTTTGCCTAATCAACAGACTGCCTACGCAATGAGCTAATCGACTCATCCTTAGCTATAACACCCGACTGTATCAAGAGGATTTTCAAAGCGCCTACGCCCTAGTTAAGCTATTGCTAGTTCTATAAAAGTACTTTAAGTGCAGAAATATTTATAATTATATTAATTTTTTTAAAATAAATTAAAATAGTTGCTAACTATAGTTCTAAACCTTATTATTATTTTTTTATAGTACTAAATATTAATTTTCTATTTTTTATAACTACTAATAAGTCTAATACAAAATTTAGTTATATAAAAAGTTACTTGCTTTTTAAGCTTATATAAAGCTTCTACTCTATAGTTTTTAGCTTCTGTCTACTGCACTTTTATATAATAGCAAAATAAATTCTTTTTTTTTTTGCCTATTTTAGTATTAATTTTTTAAACTTACTTTAGCTAGAACTTTAAAAGCCTTTTTTTAATAATTTTATTATAAAAAAAGCCTAGTAGCTTAAAAAAATAAAAAAAAATATAGCTTTAGTATAGCTTGCTTTTTTCTATTAGGACTATATAATAAGTAAAAAGCTTTTATTTTTTTATACTTATTTACTAATAATAAAAGCTATGCTAAGTATTAAGCTTACTAAAGTAGCTAAAATAGCTACTTTTTACTAGCTATTTTAAAAATTAGTTATTAAAACTAAAACTACAGAAGACTATAGCTATATAAATTTTTTTAAAAACTTTAAAAAGATGCTAAAAGTATAGTTATATAAGCCGTATAGGCTATAAGCGCTAAAGCAATAGTAAAAGTCTTTAAAAAAGTAAAAAAACTTTAAAATTTAGCAGTATTTAGTTAAATGCAAGAGCGGAAATTAGGTAACTAAGGCTGGCGTTATTTTTGTTAAAATGGGCTAGTTGGGAAACCATGGTTGAGAGCTGTCAACTAGACTACCCCAGGCGGAAGAAATTGAACGCGTACGTTGAGGAGACTTTGAGAACCGACTGTATCAAGGCGTGTGCACAGTACATATTAAAGATTACCATGGATCGACCTGGTTGTGAGAAGTGCATCAGTAGCGGTTTCATTTCTTCAATGAGACAGGTAGAGGCAGGCTATTTAGCAGTACTGCTGGCCTAAGCTAGTCAGTTATATATTGACGACATGTTGGGGTGACGGAATGAGGACTGAAGTGTTTGACTGAACCTAGCAAGTCCATTTGCGATACATGGGCACGAAAACAACATATCTGTGGGTTAGTCGGCAAAACGGAAATATAGGAGAGAAGTAAGGGTGGTGCGAGCCAGAGATGAGCTGGGAGCGACGCAATTACACCAGCACTGCCAAATGTCTAGCTGTACAGAATAGCCACCAATGGGTTTCATCTGATGAAAAGTGTCGAGCCAATACCTCGGCCATCGATAGAACTTCTTGTAGGTCAAATCTCCCAAGGCCTTCTATCAATCTCTTTCCAGAACCCAGTACATCTAGGTGTAAGCCTGATGTCACTTCATGTCTTACATGCGATTCATATCATTGAACCCATACCACCTCCTCAGAATATGCCCTACGCCACTGAAACTAGGCACTCTCCTTCCCGCATCCACCAACTACTCCTGCTGATTGACCAAATCCATGGTAACTTCAACGTCAGTCTATTCAGTGTTTCGTGGACACTAGGTGTTGCGGGGTGGGTGATTATGAGGAATAGTTTACAGGGGGCAGCGTGGCCGTGAATTAGCTAATTTGTTCTCTCCTGTAATCGTAACATGGCCTTAGCTAGGCTCAAGATGTCGCTACATCTACCCATTTTGGCTTCCGCCTAAATCTCACTACTCGGAGAGGTAAAAGAAAACGGCGCTGAATCTATTAAAACATGCCAACACATATCGCCTTGCGACATGCATTGCAACTTACAACGTACAGATGGTTGCAGCCACACCATGAAAAAAAAATTGTAACATGCAACCTCTCCGACGCCAAAACGCCAACTGCTCGAAGACATGCCGTACTGGTGAAGATGCCCGCCGACTCGATGTCGAAGAGCGGTAGGGAAACATGACAAACTGAAAAACGCTATTGTACATTTGGAAGAGTCTGGACCGTGAACTAGGAACGTGTGACAAGGTAAGGAGGGGTGTATGCTCAAAGGTGTACGCGCATCGTATCGTTGCTGCCGAACGCCTTGCCGCAATTTGGACACTTCCTCGCGCGGTTAGTGAGACGATCTTGTACACACTGATCGCAGAACATGTGCCCACAAGTCTTGATGACTGTGTTCTTGAACTTGCTTTTGCAGATCTGGCACTGGATCATAGACTCCATGATGGCGGTCTCGGCGCTCTGATTTCCGGTGCTCTTCTTCTTCCAGATCTGAACTTGCTTCTCCAGTCCTGCGACCTGTGCAGTCAACTTGTCTCGCTCGGTCTCCGATTCACGCTGAGCGTGTCTTGCAGCGAGGCAGGTTGTATCTTTGGCTTCAACAACCTTCTTCAGCTCCACGATCTGACTGACTTGACCTTCGGATGTGATTGCGTATTCGCTGACCTTCTGCTGCAGCTGACGATGCTGGACTGACAGCTCCTCCATCTGCGAACGCATCTCAGCAGTCTGCTTCTCTAGCTTGTCCACCAGTGATCGGCTGAGTGAGTCCGCCTCTTTCAATTGTGCAACAACCTCGGTCGATTTTGTGGCCTGAGCACGGAGGATCCGAATCTGCTGTTCCAACTCTCCTTTGGCCTTCATGGCCGCAAAAAACTTCTGGTCCGCTTTCGCCTTGTCGGCGTGTGCTTTTGCGACGTTATCTTCCCACGTAGCAATCTCGGCAATCTTTTTACTTGCAATTGCTTGGGCCTTCTTCCACGCCGCCTCCATTGATGGCAACTCGTTACTTAGAAGCTTCAACTGGTTCTCCAGGCTGGAGATTTTAGTGCGCAATTGCTCTGGCGTCAAATCGTCGGGTTCCGAGGTTGCTTGGCTGTCGGTAATCTGCCCGTTGGCAATCTGCAGACGCAGTCGCTCACATTCGGACTCTAGAGCTGCAATTCGGCTCTCGCACGCGCTTACAAGCTCTTTCGATTGCTCCGTAGACGCATACGTATCTTTGTGGCTGGTTTCGAGAACGCTATTCTTGGCCATGAGCTCATCTCGGGCACTCCGAATGCGGGCGAGGTTCGCTTCAGCTTGTGAGACGTTACTCTCAGACTCTGCCAAAGACGAACGGGTCTCATCATCGATTTTGATACGATAAGCTGTCCGCTCTGCCTGGTATTTCTGCGCTTCTTCCCGTAATTGGATATTAGTCGCTTCCAGGTTGTTGATACGTTTGATTACGTCCTCGTGTTGATTCTTTAACGCCTTGAACAGATCCGTTTTGGCGTAGTCGTCGTCCGATAGTCCAGTGAGCTTCACTTTTAGAGCTGACACCTCCTCAGTCAGTTTCTTGTTCTCCTGCTCGATCTGTTCGAGTTGCTCTTTTCTTTTCAGTGCTTCGGCCACTGCCTGGTTGCGGGATGCTTCCACCTCTTCACTGACTGGACCGGGTGATGCGCCATTGATAGCCTCGGCACCGTTAGTTGCAGATGGTATCTCCTCCTTTACAACGCTGCTGGCAACTGCTTGCTGTTCAAGCTTCTGAACTTGGCTACTCTTTAGTCGGTCAATCTTCTTCTCGGCAACCAGATAACGATGAGTAGCCGTATCCAAACGGTCTGACAATTGCTCCTTCTCCGTAGTGAGTCGCTGCAGCCGGACAAGGTGGTCCTTCTCATTAGCTAACAGGTTTGATAGCTTCTCCTGCAGATCTGCAACTTCTGGGCTACTGGGGGGGTAACTAGCAAAAAGTCCAGATAGTGACACCAGTATCTTGTCTTTGCGACTAGACAAGTGTTTCTTGAGGGTTTGACTATCCTCGAAGAAGAGGGCAGCGGGTATCGAGGGACTAAAGGCAGGATCACCTGATGATACAGGCAGTTTTTGTGCACTGCGGACTTTGATTTCATCGACAAGCTAAGAAGCTATTAGCATCATCTCAATCAAAACCCCAGTGTGTACTGACCTGATCAAACCAAGAGTCTATTATCCGCAGATGGTCGTCGTGGTGCTGCGAGCGCTTCTCCAACTCGGTCAACTGCGACTCGAGGGTGACCTTTTCTCGCTTGAACTCGCGCATCTGCCGTAGAATGGCGTCTTTCTGGAAAGCCTATTGTTTGGGGAAGATTAGCGAATGTGTTCGCGGTGTGCGGAGGCAGGAGGGCGGTGATCGGGGAGGCGAACCTCGAGGTCATCTTTCCATGGCAAGTCAGCGTCTGGATGCGATCGGGCACCGTTGACAGTCACGGCTTGCCTCTTAGCAGGAGGAGCAGAGTCATCGGCCATGGGCCGCTTGCGGTCCTCCATCTTGACAGCGTCAAGCGATGGGGGTGCCACGGTCCTGGCTTCGAGCCTCATCGAGCAAACGAGGGCTGTGAGGGAGGAGGGAGCACTGTGGACAAGCGCGCCGCTCAGGTGGCTAACGGGAGATGAAGGAGTGAATTGAAGGCGGCTGCACGACGGGCGAGTGAGTGAGAGAGTGTGGGCGGGGGGGTCGTGTGCCGTGTGAGCGGGTGCAGGTGAGGAGAAAGGCTTGAGAAGTCGACAAAGACGCTAAGGCCAACGTGTCACGTGCCTGTGCTTAAGGCTAGCGCAGCGAGTCAGTCCTGTGCGTCGCATCCTGGTCGTTGTCTTCAAACTATCCAGAGGCTAAAGCAAGCCGGTACAATTCCCCGCCCAATGTTATAATAATCAAACGACACCCTCTTTTTCGGCCAATTCTTCGCTTGGAGCAAGCAAGCAGCCATCATGTCTGCGGAGGAAGGCTCTGCGCAGCCATCTGCCGCGGGCAACGACAAAGCCCCGGCGCCCAAGGCTGCAGCCACCTTCAGTTCCTTCATTAACAGTGAGTTCAGGCCCGTGTAGATGCGCGCCGCATGTGCTAAGTCATAGTCAGAGAACACGACGGGCAAGAAGTTTGCGCCCAAGGCTGTTGCGCGACGAAGACCGGGCGCCGCAGCAGCAGCAGCGGCGCCAGCGGCTCCAGTTCCCCCGCCCGCTGCGACGCAAGAACCTGAGTACCCGACTGCTTCTCAAAGCATCTCAAGAATACACGAATCCTCAATTGCGACTGAGGAACTAGGCCATGTTCACGAACCATCCCCCATCGCTACGGAACCGCTTCCCACGCCTCCATCCACCATCGCAGACACACAACCACGTCAAGAGCAGGAAACCCAAATTGACACCCAGACCTCGTTGGGTGCAGTCCACACTGCTGAAGATGGGCTTGAAACTGGCAGAGCGCCCAAAAGGCGGCGCGTGGACCTACCTGCATCGAAGGACCCCGCAACTACGCAGGTGTCAGTGAACGAAGGAGAAGACCAGAGTCCCACACAACCCATGCAACAGGAACAAGATGATAGTACACAACAGCTCCCCCAAGATCAAGAATCTATCAGCACCGAAGCATTGGCAACAGCTACTGAAATGTCAGGTCTGGCAGCGGAGACGACGGCTCCGCAGCCCCGACCAAGACGGACACTGCCCTGGGCAACTGTAAACCCCCCACAAGATGATGATAACGAAGAGGCTGTTGCGCCTGCGCCAACCAAGAGAAGACTTGCCAGGACTCGAGGAAAGAAGAAGGTCACAGTAGACGAAGATGCAGGAGAAGCAGAACAGCAGGAAGTCGACGAGGAGAACGACTCTCAAACCGTGCGAAAGCGACCTACCGCAAAAGCTCGAGGGAAGAGGAAAGCTGTCACAGCCAGTGCAGAGGACGGCGGCGAGACACAACCACCCCTGAAGAGACCGCGGAGACTCAGGAAAGCCAAAGCAGCCGAAGGTACTGGTACTGCCGAAGCAGCTGACGAGGAGGCTGAACCAGAAGAAGATGGTGGTGAAGAAGTCGTTCTACCCCGCAAGCCACGCCAACCCAAGAGGAAGAAGAGGCAGACCACGGAGGGCGAGGGTGAAAATGGGGAAGGTGCACAACCGAAACGAAAGGGACGACCGCCACGAGAACCCACACCGGAGGACGCAGAGGAACAAATCATCGACCCGCAAATAACTTTCATGGATGGTCTAGCTTCCCGTAACATCCGGGTTGGGAAGCTATCGAGTCGTGAGAAGCAGATGCGAGAGATTGACTGGGCAGCTGTTAAGCAACGTCGACAGGAGGAAGATGCTCGTCCGATAAAGTCTAAAGAAGAGCAGGAGGCAGCCGATACGGCTTTGAACGCAGCAGCTCTCAATGCCCCACAAGATTTGGGCCCTCGTTTCCAAACGGTCGACGGTGTTATTCAGCTGGTGCCCAATACAGGCACAGTCGATCGAGAGGCCGACGCAGACCGCGAGATTGCAGATTATGAAATCATCGAGGATAGAGATATTACTTCTCGCATAACGTCACGTAGTTTCATGAAAAACAACAAGCGGTTTCCCAATGATTTTATCCTACCTGGTCAGGGTAGACGCTGGAACACTGAAAGTACAGACTTGTTCTACCAAGGCCTAAAGTCGTTCGGGACTGATTTCCAGATGGTATCCCAGATGTTTCCTGGCTCTACTCGACGGTCCATCAAGACAAAGTTCACACGCGAAGAGCGCGAAAATCCTGAACGAGTGCGAGAAGCTCTCCAAGGTCAAAGCGAGATTGCGTCTCACTGGGGTGTCTTCCTTGAAGCGTCACAGAGGCAAGAAGAGTCTTTCGCCGATGCCGATGAGATTAAACGCCAACTCGCGGAAGACGAGGCACGCATGCGGGCACTGATTACAGCTGCGGCAGAAGAGACTAGGCAACGAAATCTCCAGAAAGCGGCCGCTGGAGTGCTGGATGACGAGAATGGGGACGGCGAGAACGCCAACAAGGAAAACGGCAAGGGCAAGAAGAAGCGGGGTCAAAAGGGCAAGCAGGTCACATTCCAGGAGGAACAGGGCGTAGAGATCATAGGCTCACTTGAGGACGATCCAACCTGGGGGCAATGATAGTAGAACACGTTGGTTATGATTTACGGATATGATACCCCAAAGAGGCGTTGCTCATGCCTCCCCAGAACACTTACAACGACACATGTACTAAATCAATTTAGTACCGATTGAACTCCTATTCTACTATCTATATAGCATTCATCCTCCTCTGACCATCGTGCGTTGAGAGTCACCATGTGGACCGAGTTGTAGGATGGGTAGGCCATGATGAGATGGCTACAGGAGCTAGAAGAGTACTGTACGAAGTGATGACTTTGGTATTACTAATTACTGCAACCTTACTATCGCCTTGAGACCCTGACGCCTTTACACCTTGCTTTCATGGCGTCTAGATGACATCCAAGGGAATTGGATCAAAAAATGAAACACGCAACACCAAACTAATCAAAGAAAGGAGAATGTTCCTAAGGACTGCAAAGTGTTGGAGGGAATTCCTACGCTGCTTGAGACGCCCATCTTCCGGACCCTTCTTTTCTTGCTCTGCTAGTCCTAATTTTGAGCATATTGACTTTACTTTGCAGCAAACCTCGACTTGGCCCTCAACTTCTCGCCGAAGAAGAAAAGGACATAAACTCCCGCACTACAACCGACCGTAAGGCCGGCTAGCAGTGAAACACCACGATCGACACCAAGGTTATGGAACATGGGATAGCTGAAGTGGATAGCTCCAGCAGCGAGAGCAGATCGGGTGAAGTCGTTACCGGCGAAGAGAGAGGCAGCGTATTGAGGATACACCAACGGCAGGTACAAGAACACACATTGGATGATCAGGAAGATGCCGATGGTGGTAATGACGATGCCGATACAACTCACGATCCAGTGGATAGACGAGTTGGACGTCCAGCCAAAAATGAACAGGCCGATCGGAACAAAAAACGTCACGAATAACGCAGGAACGAGACGGCGCTCCGGCGAGCCAAGACCATGGGCGCGGATCGACGGCTCCACGCGGTAGTAGATGTACCACCAGTACCAGGTTATACTCAGTATGACGCCGACGGTGACGGAAAGGAATGTCAGGCCTAGTTGTCCGAGGCTGAAGTGGTACATTTCGTTATAGACCAAGGGGAAAGCTTCGAAGAAGCTGTAGAAGATTCCGTAGACGATTGCGGTATACACGGCTGTGAAGGCGATACTAGGATCAAGCAGCATGAGCTGAAAGGGGCGCCATAGGGCCTCGATAACGACGTCGCGTGGGGTGAGATTCGCTTGGTCGATCTCAGACTGGGACTTGAGGCTATTGTCACCGGTGAGTTTGCGGAGGCGTTGAGCGCGGCGGAGAAGGATGTTTGCGGATGACGTCTCGGGGAGGAGGAAGAAGAGAGATAGGAAGATGGGTCCGTTCATCCAGAGCATCTCCCAGAGAGACCAGCGCCAGTTCTTAGCGGCGACAGAAACTAGAGGTTGAGAGACGAAGTCAGTGTATGTCTCACATGTAGTTCGCCACCAACGTTACTTACATCCAGAAATGATTGGCCCGAGGGCGGGACCGCATGTCGCTGCAAACGCCCATAGAGAGAGGACGTAAGGAAGCTTAATTAGGCTGTAGACGTCTTGCAGAGTGGCGCCGCCAGTAGCTAGGCAGGGACTGCCAAAGAAACCCTGGAGGAACCGGAGGACGATCAAGCCAGCGAAGTTGTCGACTAGAGCAGTTGGTACAAGCAATATGACAAATATGGCATAGGAGATGATATAGGGCGGATTGCGTCCAATAATCGGGATCTCGCTCAAAGGCGAAAAGAGCAAAGGTCCAATGCCGTAGGCGAGAACGTACATGGACAGGCCAAGCGACGCGGCTCCTATCTCGACGCCGAAGCGCTCCATTACACCTGGGATGCTGGGAGAGTAGATTGCGCTACCCATGTAGACTCCCATGGTGTACATGAGAATCAGAGAGAGCACTACGTTCTTCTTATTGAAGCTCCAGTTCTGTGGGTTATCTGCATCATCAGTGTCATACCAATCCACCAAGATGGTGCCATCGTCAAGCGTTTCAGGTTCAATTGGCCGACTTGGGCCTCTTTCCACAAACGCCAGTGAGAACTGCTGTTCAAGATCCGCATGAGAAATGGACTTTTGCAGTGCGGTCCGTGTTCCGACGCGGGAAATCTGCGTCCTCGTTGTGTGCTGGGTTCGTGCCGTCTGGATCTTTTCGAGATCTGTCTGCTCAACTTCGCTGATGGTGTCTAGCTTCTCGAGATCGCGGGTTTCTGGGTCTGGGTAGACGGCTTCTTCGGTTGCTAGGCCTTCTGGCTCAAGTTTGGGAACTTCGGTGACATCAGTGCTGAGTCGCTTTGGTAACGGCCGGGTGTGTCTTGTGTAGGCGGCTGGTATTTGGAAGTCTGCGCGTTCCTCTGGATATTGAAGAACACGGTTCTTAGTGATGTATCTGATGATTTGCCCAAACGGGGCATCCCTTATCAACGCAGCCACCATGCTGTGCTTCTATGTTGGTCTGGAGAATTGATGGGTTTCCTTGTTATTCAAGACAAGATAGGTGAGATGGGAGCACAAGTACGTAAAGGGTTAAGAAGTAGTAAGCTGATAATTAACTTCACAACAGACGTCAAGCCATTCTTAACTGATTCCATTTGTCCAACACTCATTCCACTGGACGAACACCAGCGGAGATACTGGCCAGTCTCTACTCGTCTGACACGCAGTATCTCCATCGGTAAGCCAGACGTCTCACGAATCAGTCCTCGGTTTACAAATCGGCGGACAAACAGCTCGGAGTCAGGGCTGAATGAGAACTCGCTATTGGCGCATCTGTATGGCTCGTTACTAAACAGGCATTCAACGGGATTTAGTAGAATAGAGATACAACATCAACCAATGTATTTGGAGCGGAGTGGAAGACCTGCTAATGCAGGTGCTCTCTAAGCAGCCTGAGTCATCCGCTGACATTCGCTTCGTTGGCCAATCAGGCCAGGTTGGGCTTCTGCTCAATCCCTGTCTTTCTCCCTAGCGGCGGACTGGAAGGAGTTTAGATTTCAACATGATTTTCAATCCTATATGACGACGTCATACATTCAAGGTATTCGCAATCGCAAAACCATAGAGGTGGCGTTGATATTTTCGTCCGCTCGTAAATCATACTAACATAAAAAGTGGGGCTGATGATCCACGCAGGATCGTAGCTTCCTTTACATGTCGTTAAGTGTACTTGTCGGTTGAAGTGGGTGACTGGTTATGCGTCCAACTCTGGAATTTCTTACAAGACTCTTGAAGAAGCCCAGATACTAGTACTGAGCAATATGGAGGTAACTCATAGTAGTACAAGCTCCCTAGGATTTTCCTGTAGCAATAAGTAATCATCAAGTCCCTTTCCCCCTCGTCAGATTGCGGACTTCCCCCCAGAAAGTATCAACCACAACCAGTTAGTCATCCCACGCAGTCCTCTTTTTGATCGCATCGGCCGCCTTCTCTGCAACCGCATACACCGTCGTGCAAATATGCGTAGCCGGCAAATACGGAATCACACTCGCATCAACCACGCTCAACTTGCCCACCCCATAAACGCTGAGATCCGGGCCGACCACTCCTCCGTACTCCTCTGGTAACAGCGATGCGGTTCCAGACGGATGGGCAAAAGTGGGATTGAATGTGGTGCGGAGATATGCCTCGATGGCGGCATCGCTTGTAACGTTGAGGCCGGGCGTGAGCTCAACGGGCCCCAGGGAGGAAAAGGAAGATAGGGAATTAAAGCGTCGAGCGAAGTGAACTATGGGAATCGCCGTCTTAATGTCGAGGGGATTGCTGAAAGTGCGGAAGTCGACAACGGGGACGCTGGACGGGTCCGTGGTGTTGATGTTGACTGTTCCGCGACTGAGTGGTCGAATAAGGACGGCGTTTCCAAGCGGGCCGCCTCCAAAAGGGAACTCGTACGCTGCGCTGTCCCCCCTAGCTAGTAATTCTGCGGTCAACTTTTGTTGCGCCTTGAAGCCTTTCACGAGCGTCTCATCGTATTGATCAGGAAGGTACGCTGTCGAATTCTGAGCAGCAATTGCTGCAACGATGGATTGCCAGCCCTCTGGATCCACCGTCTTCAAAGGTAAGAAGGCAGCTTGGTTGCCTCGTGCCGGAGTCAGTGGTCCCGTTCGAAATTGTTCGTATTCTTTCTTCGCCTCCTCGTAAAAGGTCGCGTTGCCCGCCAAGGTACCTGGTGTCGGATACAGCGTGCTTTTTGTCCAGTTCCAAATCCCACCACCAAGAGGATGATCCTGAAAGTTGGCCCCAACACCTGGCAAGTGCTTCCTCACTTTGATACCAGCTTTCTCCAGTACACACTTGGGGCCGATGCCAGATCGTTGCAAAAGCCACGGCGTCCACACCGCTCCAGCCGCAACGATGACTTCTCTCTTGGCGACGACAGCAATCTTCTCAGCTGTACCCTTTTTAACAATGTTCACACCCACGGCTTCCAGGTCTCCACCCTCTTTCAACAACAGCTCAGTGGCTTGATACCCCGTCAAAAGATGATAATTCGAGCGATTCGAGAAAGGGTCATAATGCGCGGTCCTAGCATAACTCCTCGTTCTCTTCACTGGATCCAGCGCCGAGGGTGCCTGAATGGCACCAATCGCCTCCCCATTCGCAGATTCCTTCGGCTTCTTTACACCAATCTGTTTCCACGCATCCCAGACGAACTCTTGCCCTGGAAACTGGTATGGGGGGTAGGAGACTTGTACCTCTCCATGGCCTCCATACGCGCTTTCCACATCCCAGGTATAGTTGTACTTCGCCGCTACTTCAGGAGTTGGAGGTGTGAATGTGACGCTCTTCTTGAAGTATGGCAGTAGGTCTTTGAACGACCATCCCGGGTTCCCGAGGGCCTCCCATGCATCGTAGTCAGACGCCGAGCCGCGGTCGAAGAACATGCCATTCACGGCTGAGCCACCGCCAACGAGTGCACCTGCCGAGACTCGAGAGGTGACGTTGTTGAGGCCAGGGATGGGAAGGGAGGTCAAGTTGTAGAAGCGATCGAGATGGAAATTCAAAGTGTCTGCGGGGAGGAGAATGGACGGATCGTTGTTGAGTTCGCCGTATTCGACGACGAGGACGGAGCCTGTGGTTGCCAGTTTGTAAGATGATCAAAGAAGCATACATTGATAAGGTAGGGGGTATTGAAGGGTGGGAGATAGGGTACTCACGTTTGCCATTTGCAGTCAATCGATTGGCGATTGTCAGGCCCGATGTCCCACCGCCGACGATGATATAATCATACGTCTGGTTCAGAAGCTGTTTCTTGCTCAGTGCATTCACACCAGCAAAAAAGAGCCCAAACACCGCCGGTACCACGATACTGAAGTGCACCATTGTGTTAATCCGAAATCCAACAACCACTATGACCTTCGCGCTAGCAGAAGCAGATCATGGACATCTTTTGTATTTTCAAGATTCCGACCGAAACGCCATCGTTCCATGTCCCCGTAAGACAGGGCGTTCATAGACCTGCATGGCAATCATGTATGTGACGCGGTGTATAGCCGCCGATGCGGCAGAACCATACCTTCGGATCAAGAAAAAGTTGGCTAAATCCACTAGGATAGAGAAAAGGTACATGAATCTTGTGTTTACCTGCCGGAAAAGGTAAGCAGGGGCGTTTTTTCAGCTTACGCCACAATATCGCGTAGATTTCCTTCATATTGCGCGCAGTTGCGATACGTCTAGAATCAGGGCCTCTCACTTTGCCTCGGCCTCGTCCCTCTCTCGGCAGTGCGAACGACAGTAAGAATACAAGGATCTCGTCTTGCACGTATCTAGTTGTGACCGTTCAAGCCAATAGATTTGCCATGTTCCAAAACGATGCACAGATTGGCGATAGCTCAACAGGTAATCCTAGGGTGTGGGCGCTTTTTCGATGTTTTTGTGTCAAAACAATTTAATTGCAAGGGTTGCTATTCACCAGTTGTTAGATGTTAGACAAACATGGCTTAATACATTAGAAGCCACGAAGGCATACCACAATGGTGGGGCATGAGTTCAACACATGCCGTGTTAGTGATCTGCCCAGAAAACTGGGACAACCTGTTATAACACATTCACAGTACCGTTCGCAGCCCTTCCCATCCCTACGTCCGTCTATAGAAGTAGAAAGGCAAGTAGGTAGACATGTGCATCTTCGATTTCGCGTCCTAGATCTGCCCAGGTGTTTCCACCTCTTACTAATAATTATACTATACAAAGAGCGGTAGAGATTAGGCCCTCCTAAACAATGCATAACCGCAACAAAAGAAAGAAGAAAATTCCTTGGGCATATCTGAACAAACTCCATGCTAAATGCCACCCAAATTTTCGCTCGAGTGAAGTACTCGGGGTATCGTTATGCCTCAACGCCTTGCAATGCAGTCCCAAATATAGTATAACTTTCAAGAACGCTTATGCGTACGTTTCTACCGTCTGCGCTTCACGTCGCCGTGCCCCTGCCCCTGATCCGTTGGATCGCGTGCCCTTTTCTTTCCATCATCTCCTGCTCCACCTCCTCGGCTCCGCCTATCACGCTCATCGCGTCCGGATGCTCGACTTTCGTCTCGTGAGCCACGCTCGCGTCTACTGCTTTCCCGTGGTTCGCGACCAGAGCGCTCTGTGGATCGTTCACCTTCTCGTTCGCGCTCTCGTCTACTGCTCTCTCTATCACCGCCTCGCTTTTCACGACCACCGCGGTCACGCTCCGGCCCTCGCTCTTGTTCGGTTTGGCCTGGTCGCTCCGTAGGTCCGTTGCGACTGTTTCGCTCATCTGGTCGCCTATCACCTCGATCAGGAGAGCGCTCGCGTCCTGGCCGCTCGCTACGTCTGCTGTCCCTATGTCCACGGGACTCTGATCGTCCTTCTTCTGGTAGAGCGCCTTCCACCCGGCCCGGTGGATTCTCCGTTCTACTGTTCCTCGAATGCTGACCTTCCATGCGGGAGTTGGGTGTCGAAGCGTGCGCTGGCGGCGGCATGGGACTGGCCATATCACCTGATGCTTCTAAAGGACTGTTGGCACGAGTTGCACCTCGGCCACGTACAGGAGGGTTTTGTGAAGGTGCAACGCGTTCACTTGGTCTATCTGTAGGTGCATTCTGCGTCAATACACTATTAATTGCTCGCAAGGGGTTGCCCGCATTCCTTGGTCCGCGATCCGCGGCAGCAGGACCAGTCGGAGGACCCCGGCCCACAGGTGATGATGGTATTTGTCCCTGGGGTGTTCTAAATGAGCCTCGTGGCCCGCTTGGAGCATTGGGCACATTTGTCTGCAAAAGCGGCCCGCTTGGCCCCTTGCCATGTATGTTCTCAAGTCTGCTGGGATGGATTCCTACAGGATGAGACGCTGCGGGACCCGAAGGTGCAGTTGGTGTGGGCGGCTGAGACTGTGTTTGCGGCCGTTCACCTAATGTCGTCAGCAATTAGAGCTAACCCTCGAGTTATAGGACTTACTCCGTGGACCTGAAGGGGGTGCTGGTTCAGAAGGCTGATTGAGTCGTCCGTAGTTGGGATCCTGAGCCTGGTGATGCGATGGCCTTGGACCTTGCGCGAGCTGGAACATATCACGAGAGGCGCGAGCAGGCGTCGAAGGCTCGTTTCGTCCACCACGCGGGCCCGTTGGGGTGCTTGCAGTAAGTTCATCCCGGCGATCTCGGCTGCCTGGTAGTGGAGCCTGCGAAGGTATTCGCTCATCACGATGCTCGCGAGGCGCATCACTGCGACCGTGATAACCTGGAGGTGGACGTTCTTCGACTCGGCGTTCTTCTCCACGTCTATCTTCGCCACGGCGAGGTGACTGTGGACGTGAGCCTTTATCACGGCGGCCATCACGATCGGACCTTTGCGGTTCGTGTCTTCCATGCTCAGCTTGATTGATGAGAGCAGCGCGCGCTGGATTTACCATAGCCCCATCAGCCGCTGGTACGGGTGCGGCCGGCGACGGGTGCAGTGGGCCATGGTCCTCCCGCTCTGTGCCTGAACGAACGTTTGGTGGTGGCAAGTCTCGTCGATGTGCCGTATGCTCTTGAGCTACTGATGAATTGGAAGGCATACGGCGAGGCTCCATTGACAGTGGCGCAACGTGACCCCGAGAGTCGGGTCGCTCGCGTTGATCTCTTGGATCTCTAGCATCGCGAGGATCCCAGTTTGGCGGCGCTCGCGCTAGGGAACCTCGCGCATCTCGCGGTGGCGCTCGCATGGCCCTTTCGTCATACTCTCTGGTGTCTCTTGCCGGCCACTCGCGATGCTCGGTTGCCTGTGGAATCCTCTCAGGTGTTCTGCCACCAGGAAGAGGTCGTGCACGGCGACCGGGAGATGCTTCGCGTTGGCGTACAGCATCACCGGGGCGGTCCAATCGCCCATAATCAGTTGGTGGTGGTCCTCGAGTATCATATCGACTATGATCTGCCGGGCGGTCGACACCAGGTCGTTCGGGTTGTCGAGCCCTCGATGGTTGTGCGTCAGGCCTTGTTGGCAAGGCATGCGAAGGTCTACTAATAGGCGTAGACTGTGTCGGCGTGCTTCTGCTATCCGGCCGCAGGGGTACGTGTGACGCATGCATAGGAGGACCAGGCTTCGCCGTGGATTTCCCGGGGCCCATATCCTGTCTTGCTGGAGTGGATGCCCTGGGTTCAGGCAACTTTGGTACTAACTTAGCGGATTCTCGGTCCCTTGGGGTAGGCACGGGCGTTGCCGGCGTCGACCCAGTCCGCCTTGGCGTATTTTCGTCCATAGTATCTGGTAGACCTTTCTGAATACCGTTGCTGGAGGTTACGTATTAGCCTTGTTGTTGACATGGCTTGGTGGGTCGATCACTTACGTCTCGATCTTCGGCTGGAAAGCAAGCGCAGTCGCACTAAGCTTCGTATCTTGCGGCTGTGGTGTTTGAGCCTTGTCGGTAGTAGGTTTGTCAGTGCTACTCGGCGTTGGAGGTGCCGGAAGCTATGATGTGTTAGCGACCAATCATGAGTAAAGCAAGATGGATGAACATACATTGCGAAATTCATGTTCCTTCTGCCAGAACTTTGCGCTCTTTTTGAAACCAGCGAGAATCGATTGCAAAGATGTCTTCAAATCATCTCTTTCGTCGACCTCGGCAAGGTGCGAGATGGTCTGCCGCAATTCGTTCGCCATCGAGTCCACCTTGGGAAACGTTGGGTACAAGCCGTTCAGTATGTTGATGGAGTTCCGAATCTGCATAAAGTGGCCACTATCAACGCACGTCTTCAGCGCAGTGAACAGTGCTTTGTGCCACTTATACAGCAGCATGCAGAACTCCTCGTATTTAAGGAAGTCCGTTGCATTTCGGCCGGCATCGAAACGCTTGCCAAACCCAGGCACTTTCTTCTGTAAGCCATGCGCATGCTTAACATACGCGTCATCTTTGTTATCATGCCAAATCTGCAGCTCGCGCAGAATGTCATTCAAAAAGCGGCCGAACGTCGCTGACTCCTCTTCAGTGTACATGCTGATGATGCACGTAAGCTTGTTGGCGTTGAAGAGAAGATCAAGCAACTTGATCGTACGGAAACCAGGCACACCGGACTTGTGCATGAACTTGAGCATAGACGACGCAAACTGTGCGTCTTGGAGTGACATGCGGCTACGAGGAATGAAGCAATCCTGTAGTAAAGCATTGTGGAGCGCGTCGGACCGCGAGTCTACCATGGGAATGCCGTCAAACCATCGCTGCATCTCGACCCGCAGGCTGTCCTGAGTTACAACGTTGGCTTTTGCGACATTCTGTTGTTCTTCCTTCAGCTTGGCAATCTCTAGTTTCGCCCGGCGCGCCTCCTCAGTTTCCTTCCTAGGGATGTTGGGATTGTAGCCGCGGCGCTCAGGAACAGGTGCAGGTAGCTGTCGCTCAAAGTATGCAATAGTGTCCCGATACTGTTGATTGATCCCACCCTCGTCGACGTCCGGTAAGGAAAGTTGCCAGAAGGTGACGTAGAAAGAGAGACTAGGATGATCCGCGAAGGTCTCTGGTAATGCCTGTTTTAGTTGTTCCACCAGCACTTCAATTTCGGGGTTGGGCATGTCAGGCACAGAAGGAGCTGACAGGGAGACAGTTGAGCTCCCCTGTTTTGCAACAGCGTCTGTGGTTGCAGTTACGTCCTTCATTTCAGTGTCTCCGGTGGGTTTTGGTGATTCCTTAATCCCGAGGTCGGACAAGGCCGTGGCTCCATTGACAAGCGGTGATCCTTCGGCTTCATCCATGATAGTATCGCCGTTGGCTGACTTCGGCTGTCGCTCGACTCTGAAAGCGTTGGCCTTGGCTGCTATGCTAGCACGAGCAACAGTGAAAGCAACATCTGGCTCAACACCGAAGCTGGACATCATCTCAATCAGCGGGGGAAAGAGTTGATCAAATTCGTCCGCAGAGAGGTATGCTCGAAGAAGCTCTAGGTACTGGATAAGGTTGGAGCGCAGTTTGTCCACGTTGAAGAGCACCACCTTGTCGGGTTCTTCTCGCTGATCTTCGCGATGGGGATAGGCCTCCACGTGCTGTGCGAGCGCAATAAGGATCTGTGGTGCTAAGCCCGTCTCTTTCAGACATCTCACAAGACGTCTTGCAGAGGAACCAGCTTGGTGACGACTGTCCGAGAGGTGGTGTTGTAAGGTGAAGGTGCGGAGGACGGGCCCACCACAGAGCGCGAGGGTCATCGACTCAGACAAAGATCCGCTCAACGCAATTCCGCCCATCGACTTGATCATCTGTTCAAGAACGTCGAGCATGTATAGTTCGCCTTCCGTTTGCAGCAGCTGATGCGTGGTGAACTGTAATACAGGAGTCGGATCCATCAGGTAGTACTTCTGGTAAGCTTTCCCGACGAACGAGGCGATGTTTTTAAGCCATGGTGCAGACAGCATACCATCCTCTTGTGTTCCACCCTTGATGGGATTGAGGAAAAAGTTCACCAGGGTCCAGGTCAGACAGTCGTATCCGAGCAATGTGAGGTATTTACTACACTCGACCAGGGCGCCGATCATGTTGGGGTAGGCAACCAGTTGCCTCAACGTCATCTGGAAGACGATGCCAGGATTGGAGTAGGACACTTTCGCAATTTTTCTGCCATACTCCTTCGTGTTTGTAGCCGAGATTCGTGAAAGTGTACCCTTCGTTTCGTTTTGCACCTTCGCAAAGACAGCCCTCATCGATGGTTTGTTACCAGAAAACCACTGCTGGTAGATGGTGTACCTAGTCGCGGTGTCAAACTGCTTGAACAGGTCCCAGACCTCGTTGATGATACCGGGATTCCTGCCTGTGAAGGAGAGTGCAGGGGCGATGAAGGTCGCCGAGAAATTGACCCAGCGTTTTCGATTCGCGTCCGATGGATCGGCTGCTAGGTCATGTTTGCCAATGCGCACGATTTTTGTCAACAGAACAATATCCTGACCGCATTCCGGTCCCACCAAGCCGAGAAGAGTATTGCAGAGTTTTATCACATCGTCGACCTCTTGACAGACAGGAACATTGTCCACCCAGTCTTCCCAGTAGAACTTGTAATCAATTCCATCGCCTGCATCTCTCTCGTCTGGCTTGGCCCATCGGAGCGTTCGCCGGGGGATATAGTCGCATGGCCTTGAGGACGTTCGAAGACCGGCGCCCTTGGTAGGAAGGGGTTGATCTGATGGAGTAGGCCTCGCTGCCTCATAGACTTTGCTGAGCGAGTGATGTGCCAGGCGGAAAATGAGCTTAAGCAGTTCAGGGTAAGTGTCGAGCATCCAGGGGTGACGTCCCAGGATGAACAATGCTTCTGGCAGAGCCCCGATGCAGAGTAAACTCTTCAGAAGCTGGAACTTTTGGTCCGCAGGTTCAGGTAATGTTTTCTTCCTTTCGGTAGCTTCGTCGGTTTTGGCGGGTGTACCTCTTTCAGACTCGGATTTCGACTTGCCTTCAGCCTCCCGTAAACGACTAATAGCTGGTGGCAAGTTGTCGTCCGGTAGTGCCCCAGCCATGGTCAGCGCATTAGCAATACCTCCTCGATCCTTCCGTTCCCTCTCCTTCTTTGCCTTTAGAAGGCTCTCTTTGTGTGCAGGCATATCTTCCTCCAGTGGGTACAGATGTGGGTAGAGATCCAAGATAGAGATGAAGCCAATCTTGATCAGAAGGGCAGCCAGATAGATGAGGTTGTCCGGAAGAAAATCGGATGAGTCGCGGGTATCAGAGGCGTAGAAGCGAAGTTTGAAACCAAGAAGCTGGGCGGCAATGTCGTTGCCGGGTGGCGGAAGAGTCTTAGTTTGCTCCATCCACTCATCTGCCCACTTTCGAGCGGCCTGCTGCTTGGATAGCGGTGTACCTTCTGTGGAGATTGTGTGATCTGGTTGCCGATTGTTCGAAGTGATGCGGCGACCACCAAGTTCAAAGAACGCCTCAATCCCGGAGCGAGGCCCCAGCTCTCCGACACGCTGCCAGAACTTTCGATCCCTCTGCTCTCGTAGTTGCAATTGCTTGTCTTTCTCTTGATCAGAATAGTGCCACAGGGGTGACTCTGGTTGTGCCCACTGCGGTAGGGCGGATACATCTGCCTCTTCCCACTCAATGCCCTCGAGTCCGCGTAGCTCCGGCCACCACGCACTTGATCGCAGTAACTTGACAAAGAAGCGTCCATGCTTGACAAGAAGGTTGGCGAACACGTCCAAGGTTACATCGAGCACCCTGCCAATGTCCAGATCGAATGCACCAATGAGTGCATTGACTCGCTCATAAGTCTCGCTCACGACTTCCTGAGTGGGCGGTTGACTGTTGACTGTGGTGAAGTATTCCGTCATGAGCTTAGAGTAGCCTTCGGTCTCTTCGCGGAGGAGGTTGTAGTTCGATTGTCGGTATAGCGCATGGGTCGCTTTACGCACAGCCATCTTACCGAAGCTATCTCGGACCAAACCCAAGGAGGTCAGTAGTTCGTTCTCGAGCTCGGTGCGTATACGGGAAACATGGATGTCGGTCGCAACAAGTAGCTGCCGTACGAGCGCCCGTTTCTCTTTGTCTTGTGTCAGTGAGCTGAGCGTGTCGAGGAAGGTGGACACGGGATCCACCAGTTCGTCGGCAGGAGCAGCAACAATATCTCGGACTATCGATCCTAGCACCGCTGAATCCATCAAGCGATCCATAGCCGCCTCGATGATCTCGTGGAATATGACAGACATTGTGAGGACATCGCCCTCACGCTGAGCTGACACGGCAGCATGTACCACGGCATCGCGTGCGTCGGCATTCCACTGAGCAACTCGCTCCGGGGTCAGGTACTCGTTGCTCTCTGGGACTTCTCGAGGAGTAGAGGGTGTCGAAGGGGGCTCTGTTGGTGGTGCAGGAACAGATGGAGTCGCTTGCGCTGGCCTGCTGAGTGGTAACGTGTTTGTGGGTGGGGACATGGCTGTAGGTGGTGCTTGTGAGACATTAGGGCTCTGGGGTACGCTGGAGCCACCTCGACCGCTGTTTCTGCTCTGACGCCGGCCACCACCCCCGCGCGGGCTGTTGGACTGCTGCTGCTGCTGCTGCTGCGCATGTGCGAGCCCGAGGTTCTGCGGGCGATGCGGCGACGGTCGTGAGTTGCGATCATCATCCTGGGAGTAGGTGCGATCAGGTCGCTTTCGCTTCGGTGGAGGCATCTCTTATGGTTCAGGGATCGACTCGGCGGGAGCAAGGTTGATAAAATGTATGCAGAGCATGCACCGAGGCTCCGTGACGCTAGTTGAAGCTTCGTTGTCGGGAGCTGTGGAGGTTGGGTTGATAAGGAGCGTGATGAAAGACGAAGACCGCGAATGAATAGGGTCGGCAACGGAACAAGGCGCGCGATGTCACGTTGCGGTGGGCGCGGTCGGTCGTGTTGAAGCTTGTCTCCAGGAAATTGAGGCTCAAGAGCTTCTTGACCTAGCGTCACCGGCTGCCAAGACATGGCCGTGCACTCGCGCGGGAACCATCAGGGAAGAGAGAGAGAGAGAGAGAGAGAGAGGGTTAGATGTTAGAACCGTCACAACTAGGTTAGCATTTGCATGTCACTACTCGCACTAGGATCAAACATGGACAGATGAACAACAGATTGATTGCGCTATCATCGCTTCAGTGTTATCCTAGGTCTCAAAATACCAAACGAGCGTCCAGACCTTACTTCTACCTGCTCCCCAAACCTCATATGGAAGAGTTAAGCAGCTGCAGCAACGGCGTGGGCTGTAGCCTTACGCTCGTTCTCTAGAACAGCCTCAAGCACGCCAGTGGCGCCCTGGCCAGCCTTCATTTCCTTCAAGACGGTGTCAAGCTCGAGCTGCGCGTCAGTCCAAAGAGGAGCTTCGTCCGCTTTGCCAGCCTCACCAACTCCGATGAAGCCGCCCTCAGCAGCCCACTCGCTGGTACGCTTAATACCGAGCTGCTTCCAGACGGCGTCGACAGCATCTACTAGGTGTTCGCGGTACTCGCGCACGTGCCCAGGCGTAGGCGTAATGCGAAGACGTTCCTGGCCTACAGGGACAGTTGGGTAATTAATGGCTTGGACGTAGATTCCCCAGTCTTCGAGCAGCAGATCAGAGGCCTTTCTGGCTACTTCTGCGTTTCCTACAAGTACAGGGACAATGTGGCTTGGGTTCGGAATAACCGGTATGTCCTTCGCGTTCAAGGCATCCTTCACCGCACGAGTGTGCAGCTGCTGGAGGCGCCTGTCGCCCTGATAATTGGTCTGATACTCAATGGCAGCCTTGGCACCTGCCATGGTGGCTGGGGGAAGGGAGGTGGTGAAGATGAAGCCAGGTGCAAGCGACCTGATCGTATCGACAAGCTTAGCAGAGCCCGCAATGTACCCGCCAACGCAGCCATAGGCCTTTCCGAGTGTGCCAGTAATTATGTCCACGCGATCTTGAATCGTGCCGTGGGGCCTGCCCGCTTTGTGGGCTTCATAGTCGAGGTGCTCAGCAACACCAGCACCGTGTGGTCCGTACATGCCTACAGCATGGACTTCGTCCAAAAAGGTAATGGCACCATACTTCTCCGCCAAATCGCAAATCTCTTCAATCGGCCCAATTGAGCCGCACATGCTATACACACTCTCAAATGCAATGATTTTAGGGTACTCTGACGGAATCGACTGGAGTTTTGCTTCAAGGTCGGCAATATCGTTGTGTTTGAAGACCATTTTCTTTGCGCCAGAGTGACGGATGCCTTGAATCATCGAGGCATGGTTCAGGCTATCCGAGAGAATGACACAGTTGGGCAGTTTACTTCCGAGAGTCGCAAGGGTAGCGTCGTTGGCAACATAGCACGAGGAAAAGACCAGCGCGGCCTCTTTCGCATGGAGTTTTGCAACCGTGTCCTCGAGCGCCACCGCGTGCTGATTGTGACCAGAGATATTCCTAGTGCCTCCAGCGCCAGCACCATAGTCCTCTAGGGTTTCATGCATGGCCTTGAGCACATGCGGGTTGCGGCCCATGCCAAGGTAATCGTTGGAGCACCATACAGTGACTTTGTCTTCCTTTGACTCCTTGTGGGCGCGGGGGAACTCCTTGGCTAGGCGGTTGATGTTGTTGAAGTAGCGGTAGGATTTGTCCTTGTGCTTCTTGTCCAGCTCATTGTGGTAGAAGCCCTCGTAATCGAACTTGACGGTTTGCGGGGCCGGCGGAGCGCCAACATGGGTGGATTTAGCCGTGGCTGACTTCTGAGCTGCGTGCGCGAATGGGATAGGACCTGCATCGAGTTAGCCATACATGTCGAGTCAATTAGCCCAGGACCTCGATGTCTGGCGCGGATGACGCGCGACATGTGCGGGGCCCCGGAAGTGTGCCATACCTTGTTTGCCTCTGACATTCTCAATATCTACAGCCTGAGCCTCCTTCGCCGTGGAAGTGTGCAATTTGGCGCGATTGACGCGGGAGTGGTAGGCTCGCACACCGCCGAAGGCGCCGGCAAGAGCGCTGTTGCCATTGCGAGCGCTTTGCACGGCGAGTGCCTTGCCCATGATTGGGCAGCGACGAGCAAGGACTTGGAGGTTGGACATGGACCCGGCCCCAGGAGAGGCCTCATGGCGAGCGGCAGCGGTGGTGGTAGAGAGCGAGCGAAGAGTGGCGGGGGAGGTCTTGTGGAGGAACGGGCACATGGACCTCGACTGGCGCAAAAGAGCCTCCATGGTGGGCTATTGCGCAGCGCGTGGAAAAGCAAGAGAGAAGTATGAGGTTGAAGTGGTATAATTGGGGGAGGGGGGAACGTGAGGACGAAGAAGAGTGGTTCGGAAGCGTGTCAGAGAGACGGACGGACAGAAATCATTCATATGCGGAACGAGATGGAAAGCTAAGCGGGATAGCTCCGAGCCTGGCCCGGCCGTCGGCATCAAATGAGCGGCCCATGATTGGATGGCATGCCGACGCCATCTTCATAATCGCTAATTTGTCTTGACGTCGGATTAAAGGCAAAAGCCTGGCATATTACAACCTGTCCGATGCTGACTCCGCCCTCAAGGACACACAGCATGGCACAGCTCTCTCTATCGCTCCAGACTTCGGACCGAAAACAACCTTGTGACGTTCGTCCTACACTGCATCTTGCTTCTAGCTCGAGCGATCGAACCGAATAACTACCTAGGTAGACTTATTACGCATGTTACCCCAGGTTTTTACCATGCACGCTTAGGGCCTGTCATCCCCTTAGAGGCGTTCATCAGCATTGATCAACATAGAATGTTGCCGGTTAAAGAATTTCCGGCAATTGTAGACCACCCCACTACCGAGGCATATCGACTGATGGGTGAAATTGTCGATTGCTTAGTGAAAGCGGTACCAAATTAGAAAAACTGCATCCCACCAGACTCGCCTTGCCCCGGCTTCATGTCCTGCAATGCCCCATGATTTCAATAAGAATACTCAGTACTGCCGATACAGCCTACATCTTAGGAATCTTCCTCAATCAAGTACAATGACAGAACCCTGCTCCATACCCACAAGTTTATTCGGCCTGTTCTTGCGTTGAGTAGTTGGTCGAGCTGGCGGCTCGTCGTCGTCATCCGAGATTTCAATGACTTCGGCTTGTGAAGGTCGCTCTGGATGTCTCAAAGCTTCTTCACTAAAAGTCGTTGCCATGATTGTGTCAAGGTAGTCGCAAAATATCCTCAAATCGGGAGCACCTTCGTCCAGACATTTTTGGAGCTCTTCAAGGTGCCAAATGGACGGCTTTTCTCTGGAGTAGTCGTCGCAAAGCCACCAGGACAGAAAAAGTCTTGTCAAGGTAACGATTTTGGGTAGATCCTTTGAAAGCACGCCTTGCATTTTATTCAGTCCCTTGAACATCATCCCTAGGCAGGCCCTAATCTCTTTGATCATGTCCGTTTTGCCTACAAATTTTAGTCTGGTGCGTATCAGTTCGCGGTCTTCGGTCCTCATTTCAAGCACAGCTTTCGAAACGATACGTTTGCGATCTTGCGTATCGACCAAGCCGGCCCATCTCCAGCCACGTATTGTCGCAATCGATGCGTGTTCCGGCTCATCTCCGTGTAAGCCCAAGGGAAGAGCGCGGGCCTGAGCAGGAGGCTCTGGATTGGCATATATGGGTGATTCGACTGTTTCAGCAATGCTAACGTCCTGCAAATGAGATAAAGTGGGGGTATGATCATGGTGGGCGTCCATGTTTCGTGCGAGTTCAGTAGAATGGTCGAGAATAATCACATCTTCCGCTACCGAGGTTTCAGGTGACCCAAGATCAACGATTTCGACCGATGGCCTTGACTGATGCATGCCAGCGTGAAGTTGCGGCTCATTGCTGGTATCTGGGCCGTCAGTTTCGTCGTCGCTATCATAGACGGGCTCCAATCTGTAGATAGACAACGACCATTCGGCCAGCTGCATCAAATCGATCGTGACCTCAAGATTGCGGCACTGGTGGCGCACCTGGTCCGCGTTGCTTCCGGGAAACTTTAAAATCTCGTCGCATAGTCTGTCGAGACGTTGGGTATAGTATGCCAGGTCCGTCTCGTGTCTGTCCACAAGTTGTTGTCTTTGCCCTGTAGCTTCTGCTTTCTCCCACATAGCGTTTGGATCGTATAGAATTTCCTCCCCTTTGACCGCTCCTTTATCAGGTTTCCAAGAATTAGTGTAGTAATCGATGCGCTCATTGATGATCTCAATGACTTGTTCAGAACTCAGTTTACTTCGGCCTTGCGCTCCCTGCTCAGGCTCCACATCCTCATCTGGCACATCCTGTTCCTCTTCTGCGCCATCTGCATATCCACTTCGTTCTTCATCTTCAGAGTCATCTAGTTCTGCCAGGTCAATCTCCTCCTCGCCGCCCGGCTGGTGTCGTCGCAATAGATGATCCCACTCGCCGCCACCAGAGATAGCTTGATCAGAGGCATTGCCCGCGGTCCACCCTGTAGCTGCTTCCAACGCCGGTTGAGAAGTATTAGACAGCGGCTCTGTAATAATGTGCGCGACTTTCCTTCGCTTTCGGCCAGTCTCATCGATAGATTCCGGATCACTAAAGGTATTAGGCACGCGCGAGGAGGATGCACTGTTGAGATCTAACGATTCTACACCCTTGGTAGCTGCGCACTGCTTGTATATGAAGGATCGATGGCGAAGTAGGCGAATGACTGCCGATAAGGCCGCTTGCTGATATATGTCCAACTCAAGTCCTAGAGCATGGGTACTTGATGCCGTGAGAAAGGTTACTCCCGTGATCTGTTGGTTTCGTATGCGGTGTTCGAGCATTGCCGGGTTAGGGGAGTTCCCTAATCCGTAGCCTGCTGCCTGAAACAAAGCTTCTGAGTGGCATAGCTCTGCGACAAGATTGTCCACAGTCCATAGCCAAGGGTCTTTGGCTAGCATCTTAGTGGAGGTGGCAGCAGGGCCCGACTGTGTGGATAACCAATTGCGCGGTAGATAGAGATGCTAAAACTAGGCACCATACGAACAATAGCGAGGTTCGTCGGGATGAGGCTCTGTGAAGTGAGGCATGTAGTCTTTGCGGTCGTGCCCAGGTGAACAGCTGGCGCTAAACAGGCTCCTGGAAACGAGCACGCGAGAGCACGTGCAAACGCGTCGCGGGGCGAAAGACACCAAGTCGTTGGCTGACGTTTGTAGCCAGGCAGTCCGCATGGTGTGCTTGAGAACACCGATTTGGTCTTGTTAAGCACGCGTCCCTCACCACCTGCAAGATGCATCCGGGTTTGGTGGGGCAGTTGAGGCAATCGCTAGTTCGCTAGTGCGGGCAGCATTTGTACGTCTCTCACTGTAATCTGCCGCTTGAAGACTCCTCCTCAGCAACAGCGTCGACAACAACCAAACGAAAGCAGCAAGCATGGCCTCGATATCGCTTGCGGACTACCCTCCAGAGCTCTCCAAGGAAGAAGAGCTTTATCTGATTTCGAATCTCAAAGATTGGTCAATAGCGCACGGTCTAGCAGTCCGCCCGGCTCCAGCATTTGTCCAACCATCGCAGGATCCTTCTGGTGTGCTTGCGACAACGGCTCCAGTCACCCTGTTTCCCAGCCTGTTCCCGGCTTCATGCTTCGAAGAAGGTCTTGCCATACAGAGAGCTTACAACGAGCTCTACTCAGCAATCGCGAGGGACGAGGCATGGTTGCAGAGCATCGTTGAAGAGCTGCTGGGTATTGACGACTTCGTTACAAAGCTATGGCAAACTCATTTAATGGTGAAGGAGGAAGGATATGCTCAAGACCTCTCCCTTGGACTATTCCGCTCGGACTACATGGTACACCAAGACCCGTCAGAAGCCAACCCTGCACCTAGCTTGAAACAGGTTGAATTCAATACCATTGCTTCCTCGTTCGGTGGTCTGTCATCTCAGGTGTCCGCTCTACATAGGTATCTGCTCACGATCGATGCCTATCCGTCTTCAACTTCATCTATCGTCAAGGCCGAAGCACTCCAACAGAGCAGATCAGCTTCATCCTTGGCGAAAGGCCTCGCTGCCGCACATAAAGCCTATGTATCATCTCAGGCTAACCGTCCCTTATGCGTGTTATTCATTGTTCAAGATCCAGAGAGAAACGTTTTCGATCAGAGACATCTCGAGTATGCCTTGTTGGAAGAGAACGGGGTTCGCTCTTTCCGCCTACCATTCGGAGAAACACTGTCTCACACTAAACTCGACGCTGATCGAACGCTGCTTTACACGCCGCCCAACTCACCTTCGACGTCGTACGAGGTGACGACGATCTACTTCCGAGCTGGCTACTCGCCCGATGACTACCCGAAGGACGAAGATTGGACTGCTCGGCTTCACCTGGAGAAGAGCCGTGCTATAAAATGCCCCAGCATCCTGACGCATCTCGCTGGCTGCAAGAAGGTTCAACAAGTGCTAGCTACTCCACACTCACCGCATCTAAAACGCTTCCTTCCGGATGAAAAGGTTGCAGCTCGAGTGCTAGCCACCTTTGCACCCATCTACCCGCTCGATAGCAGCGAGGCGGGAAGGGAAGCAAGGAGGCTTGCCGCTGATCCTGCATCTGCATCTCGATATGTTCTGAAACCCCAACGCGAGGGAGGTGGCAACAACATTTACCGGAAAGCCATCCCTCCATTTTTGGAGAAACTGCCAGAGACACACTGGCCGGCGTACATCTTGATGGAGATGATCGAACCGCCTCCACTGACAAATGCCATCCTTCGCAATGGAGAGCTGCAGAAAGGAGGTGTCATTTGTGAGCTAGGTGTGTACGGAGTATGTCTCTGGCGAGATGGAAGTGGAGCCGAGCAGAATAAGGGCGAGATCTTGGAGAGTTGGGAGGCGGGGTACCTTCTCCGCACGAAAGGTGACCAGAGTGAAGAAGGGGGGGTAGCCGCAGGTTTTGGAGCGGTTGACAGCTGCTGCTTAGTAGACGGCTGAGGCTTGTTGGTTGAGGATGCTGCTGCGGTCTGATAGTCTATTCCGTTAAAATGCTATCATCAGCTTAATTTGGAGAGCTCAAACACTGCCACTACCGTTTCATTGGACCCTGTGCACCACTAGTCTTTTGGGGTTGCTGCACGCTGCTGCCTGCACTCGCTTCAGACGTCAACCACCAATCGCATATCTACTGATCCACCGGCAGCACCATGGTGAGCGGGAGGCCAAACGGATGGGCCCTTGGTGTGCCTGCAAGCCTCGTGTGCACTAACCACGGCCTTTGCAGCCGAAGTACGAGCATCACAGTACGTGTTCCTGCCGTGGAACACGACCTGCGTCCGCACTCCAGCGTTCCATTGAACCACACGTTGCTACCATTGCAGGCAGAGAGGATGGAGATGGAGAGGAGCCATTGTGTGACGTGCAGGGTGGTCGTGTCTCATGGTTTCTGCGTCTATTGCCAATCTTACTGGGCCCACAATAGCTCCTGGACCCTCCGTTCGAAGCGCGTGCCAGGACCTGGATTACTTCGTCCAAGGTGCCATTGAAGCAAGACCAGAGACGCTCAATTCGGGATGCAGTGCGAATAGACGCAGAAGCAGCAGTTGCACAGTTACCTGATGTCCAGGTCGACGCTGAGACTCGCGCAGCGATTTGGCGGGTGTGAGGCATATTTCCTTGTCGGACAAAAGCGAAACTCTAAGAACTGGATCGTCGGCATCGATTGTGCAGATCATTGCATCGGCAAGCGATCTGTCCGTGCTGTCTAGTCCTCTCTTGCCAGACGACGAGAGTAGTTCGACGGTTCGAGTCAGCCGAGGAGATTGGGTCGTCGTGACATACGCCCACAGGTCGAGGGCCTCAACTTTGCGGTAGTACTGTACGTATGTATCATGATGATTGCAGCACATGTCTGGCATGGGGACAGGACGTCTTTATGCATAATAGCCCGCGGTTTATGCACCTGTGGCTTGTCAAAAATCTGGTTTCCAATTTCCAACAGGTGCAGCCCTACGAATCAGAATGCGCATGGATCTACTCTGCACATGTGACTGGTCTGTTGGACTTCGCTTCCCCCTCGACGCGTCTTCCTCCATCAACCTCTCACACCCAGGCCGTTTGGCGCATAATGCGAGCTCAGCTCCGCGCACCACAACTCATCACGCATGGATGTGCACGCCCGCTTTGCTGGTACACGTAGTTTTGGCCTGTACGAACGAAGCGCTCGAGAGAACCAACCCCCCTCCCTTGGTGTCTCAGCGGCTTCTTTTCGGGCGTCGCTCGTCGCGAAAACGTCGACTGGACGGTGGCTGACGACTTGCAATTTCCTTCTGAATGTCCGAGGACTAACCCACTCCACTTCGAGACGTGCTCGTCCCAAAATGAACGCCGTTTGACGCCGCCATGGTCCGAAGAGCTCCTCATAGTTCAGCTACCCTGGTTGCCAACCAGGCCCAAGCTCTACGAGCCTCTCGCTTCTTGCAACCCGCGGGAGCAATGGATCATCTGGTCAAGGCGTGCTGATGCTCTTTTATGGCCGACATGCACCCTCGCCTGCGCCTGCCAGCCGGTTTCTGCACCTTCTCTAGCATTTACGCCTACGTGTCTGAGCTGACTTTCTTTTCATTCGTCCCTTCATTCAGCACCAAGTCATAATTACCTCAACACTCCTTTCCATTTCTTTTCGCTCTTTTTCGCTCTTTTCCGCGCCCATCATCGTCCGAGTTAGACTCCTCGTGTCAAGCGCCTTCCTACGATTCAATCGCGACTTCTATAACCCTAATTGTAATATTAACTTTCATCCCATGGCACGCATCACCCATTATTGAGCCACGCCATCTTCACACCTCCATCCACAATGCGCTCCTACCGCAGCCTTCTTCTCTGCCTCGCCCTTATCCTGTGTCTGCAATCCGTGGCAGCAGTCCCGCAAGCCGTGCGTCGACAAGATGACAGCCCTTCCAACAACACGCCCGCTCCTTCCGCGACGACAAACCTCTCCTTATCACCTTCAGCGACAGCTACGCCATCTAGAGAATCCTCACGGCCAAAGACTGAGTCCACTCGCTCTTCATCCATAGCAGAGCCTTCAGCAACTGCTAGCACCGTCATCCAGGCACCAGCCACTACCACATCGAATGAGCCAGTACCCACGAGCTCTGCGGGTAATATGCACCATGTCCCTGTTGGTTTCGAAGAGAGGAAGCTGACAGTCAATCGTTGACAGGCGTTTCCAAGAATCTACTGCCCATTCATCCGAAGCTCACACCAGCCATGGGATTAAGTGGCGCTTTATTACTTCTCACAGGCTTGGTATATGCCGTCATTGGCATCAAGAACAAGTGGTAGGTGTTTTGCGTATCAGTCTGAAACCTTGACTTACAAGGATCAGGATATACGTGTTCGGCTCTGCCGCATATCTGACTGCACTTGCCGTAACGGTTCTCATCGTTTACTTGATGACTCCGCCAGTTACAGATGCAATTCAAGGTGCCTTTTTTGTCGCCGCCTTCTTCACCGGAGTAATATTTGGTGTCCTGTCGCTGATATTTTCTGATATCACCGAAGGCTTTGGGTGTCTGCTTGGCGGATTCTGCCTGAGCATGTGGTTCTTGAGCCTCAGGAATGGCGGCTTGATTCCTTCAGCTACCGGTCGTGCGATCTTCATTGGGTGCATGAGTGCTGGCGGATACTCACTGTCCTTCAGTCACTACACAAGGAACCACAGTCTCATTGCGTCGATCGCGTTTTCGGGCGCCACTGCTACGATCCTTGGAATTGATTGCTTCGCTGGCGCGGGCTGGAAAGAGTTTTGGCTCTATCTCTGGAGTAAGTTGGGAACGTATCTATCGTTGACCACCGCTAACTGGTCAAGATCTCAACGACAATGTTTTCCCTTTGAACACTAACACCTACCCTGTGACTAAGAACATCAAGGCGGAACTGGCTGGCGTTGTTATCATTGCAGTGTTTGGGGTCGTGTCACAGATGCGCGTTTGGAAGGTGGTCAAGGAGCATCGAGCAAAGAGCGCCACTCAGAAATTGGAGGAACAGCAGGATCGAGACCGCGAAGAGGAGGCGCTTGGCCATGAGAATGAGGACAAGTTCCAAAAAGAACGTTCGCAATGGGAAGCCGCCTACGGCGATAAAAGCATACAAGACTCGAGCATCAGATCTTCCATCACAAGTCCTAAAGGATCTACCAGCATCCAAGGGACGGAAGTCTATGGCTATGATAGTCTGGAAATGGTCAACATATCCAAGGGTGGCGTCATGGCGTCAACCAACCCCGATACTCCAGCAGGCACGACGGTCACTGTCAGTGTACTGAGGGACGAAGATATCCAGCACATCGATGCTCAAGGTAACCCTATCAACCACAAACAGTTCAATCCTGTAGTAGGGTCTGATAGAAACGACACTTTATCAAACGCCCAAGGAACCGCGCCCTCAGATGTGACTCGGCCTGTTGTAACGAATAGGAGCAGTCTTCGCCCTTCCGCCCCGCCACCGCCTCCCGCTATTGTGCCTCTTCCTTTCACGGTACCACAAGAAGCAGATGCACAGAGTGAGGAAGAGGACAATGCTTCTGTGTCTGCCCTTGCGGAGACCGAGCACGAAGCCGACTGCACCCGCAGACCCATTTCCAAACGTGTTTCTGACATGTCAGCAATGAGACGCCATTCTCGACGCGACATCTCTGAATCCCAAGAAGATCTGATCAACATCCCGTATGTTGAAGATGACCGAGCATCATCCGTCGCCGCGACGTTAGATGACGACGACGACAATATTTCGTTGCATCACCTTTCTCCTCCCCGCTCACCCATTGGTACCGAACATGCGACTTTGATTGGGACCAGTACTGCAAGAGAACACTCGGACGGTGTAGCTTCTACCAAGGCATCAAAGAGCGACAATGTCGAGGCCCGCACGCTGAGCGAAAACGGCGAGGAGAGCACATCTCAACCAGCCAACTCTCAACCATTGGGACCCCTCAAATCCAATGTGAACGTAGAGCAGAGTAATCCAACTAACAAGGACACTTCAGATCTTAGCCCACCACAACCAGCCATCCGACAATCCCTTACTAGCAGCACTGATCCCAAGCCCGACGAGCCTCAAGAGAAACGATCGTCCCTGCGCGATTCTCGGATTCGAGCTGAGACACTTGATTCTAGCACCAATAGGAGCAGCGAAGGCCCACAATTAAAATCTACGAGATTAGACGCTTCATCTGCAGGCTCACAGATGGAGCATGCTAAGCCACAAGTTGGCACCCTAAAGGACCGTGTACTTCCCGAGAGGCTCTCCAAGGTTGCCTTGTCGTATCGTACCAACGAGTGGGCGAAGCACCTGGAAGCCGCGGAGAAGCCTGACTTGGACGATCTCCTAGTCCCCGCGTCACCTGGCGTCATCTTGGAGGAAGGCTTCGAGGAGACGCCAGCACCCGTCAGCGATGAGATCGCATCGCCGTTAATGGGCAGCAAAAAGGCTTCAAAAAGAACCTCATTAGAAAGTAGAGTGCATAGAAGCGGTGGTCTGAATCTCCAGCGATCTACCTCGACCTTTTCCCAAGGCTCGCTGGTGGACGAGCGGTCAATGACGCGATCGCCTCCAGTTGTGTCTCCAGGCGTTGTCTCGCGGTCTAGCTCCGGAACTCGGCTCGACGCTCTTTCGCCTCTTCCAAGTAATACCCTCATGGGCCAGCGCGAAAAGTTGATGAAGAACCGGATATCTTCACAATCGCTAACACCACACACGTCGTCGGGCAATCTTTTAGCGGACCAAGGCGAGCAAGAGAACATGACGCTAGCGAAACGGCGACAACTGCTCCAACACCAAACACCATCACCGATTCTTCAGCATCAAGCTTCTATGACCTCCCAAAGGAAGACGCCTCCGTCGGCATCCCAGAAGTGGGCGAAGAAAGGATGGGCGGTACAAGGAGCAGCAGCCGGGTTCGACTCACACCAACCCAAACGAGCATCTAGTTCACAATCGGAACAGAAGCGCGAGCAGCTCTATGCGGGCTGGAGAGATACCATGCGAGATGGGACACCTCAGACGGCTGCCTACATTGCAGAACAGCAACGTGTAGCGCTGATGAACGAGAGACGACAGAGAGAGATGGACAAGCAGCAGCGCGAGAAGATACAGCAGCAACGCGCGTCGCAAATAGACAGCATGATGCGCAGTGGCCATATGATGGACGCTCATCGTGAAGCTATGCGGAAGATGCAAGCGAACGCGAACAAACGTGCATAGGTATATGCATGTCACGGACCAGAGGTAGGAGCCGGCGAGCTTCTAAAAGATATTCCCATGGTACGAAGTAGATAGATTTATGACGAGCCACGCGGCTATTGCAAGTACATGTGCAGGTACAGGCAGGCATGACAGGCTTTTCGATGTATAATTTCGCATATTGGGCGATCTTCCGGTAGGGCCATGTCTATGCCCTACTAGCAGGGACTGAACGCTGGTCGGATCAGGTAGATCAGCACATCAGCTAAGACGCAAAGTAATCTTTAGTAGGTACAATGACAATCCATTGCTCACTTGGCTGTCCATTTGTCGATGTTGCGTGTGTCACAGTGAAGCTTAGATGCTAAGCTCGGCCGCCGCCACGACTCACAAGGCTCAGGGGTCCCCCTACCCAAGAACCAGGGAAGCATCAAAACACGACTTCTATGGAGCATTGCATTGACATGTCTGTCTTCGGAATGTGTTCAGGAAAGGGGGATAGCGGCATAACAAAGGGCTAAGATTGATTGAGAGAAGATGACAAGCGAACGGGGGCGGGTAGACCGGACGAACATTTCTAGATTCATACGTAAAGCAATCCCAGCGAGGCGGGACCGAGGCCGCTTATGGTGAATGTGGCGCTCTTCGATAATCAAAGGATGAAGCTGACAACATGGAGTGTACGTCGTCGGCCTGTCAAGCATGCACCTGCAGCATCCCGCAATGCGGGTGGAGAAAAGGCAGGGATTGCAGAGCGCCTCCACAGTGGATTCAATACCCAAAAAACACATGGCTAGGACCCGACAAATGTTGGGTTCCTGAAACTCGGGCACGCTTCTAACGTAACGGTTGGGAACGTTAGAGAGTAGTGCTGGTCCCTGGGAATGCGGGGATGGTGGTGGTGGGAGAAGCGGGAGAAGTAAGGAGGGAGGAGATGGCAGCCAATGCTATTCTCCTAGTCTGAAGGGATCAACCGTGTTCCTGTTATTAGCAGACCAGGCAACGATTGTCCTGGCGGTGATGAAGCTGATGCTTATGGGTTAATGCAGGCACGCGCTCGAGAGGCAGGGGTCGCTCGCTCCCGGACACAGACAGACTTTGGGCCCACGAGCCACAATAATGCAATCAATGGCTTTTGGGCAACCAGGGAAGAAAGAAGCTGAGGACCCACCCAAACCTTGGGACCCAAGCTGGATGGCGCTGCTGCACAAACGGGCGAGAACTGAGACTGAGACCAGACATCATCACATCACATCACATCCCGAGAGAAGCTCTAGACGCACAACACATCCCAAGGCGCCCCGAGGAAGCAGACATCTCGACCATAGCTACCAAAACTAACATAGTAGCCGCCTCGATATTGTCTTGCGCCTGACTGCTCTTCCGTCCGCCTTGTCACTGTGGGCGACTGTCCTGTCCTGTCCTGTCCTGTTCTGTCCTGTCACGTGCGCATGGACTCGTTGGCCGCCGTGGTAGCAGTAGGACGCTCGCAAACACTGCATCAGCATTCAACACGGCGCCTTCACGCACCGCCTCCGCTTCGTCTGCGCCGCCTCCTCCGTCGCCAGTGCCTGCCCGCTGGTCTCTCACCAACCGCATCTTCAATCTAAACCTCCGCTCGCTGTACCAGGGCCCGCCGCGCCTGCCAGCCTCGCGTCTTTGGAATCCCGTCAACTCGTCCCCACGAACGCTTGCCGTCCAGTACCATCCTCCCCCACCGCCGTCCGAGCCCCGCGAAGCATACCATCCCAATTTACCCGTCGACGAGGTCCTGACTGGCGCCCGTGACGAGTATCCTCTGCTTACGCTCCCGCAGCGTCGCCAGAGCCGCCAGAGCCCTGCGCCTTCGTCGCTCGTCGTCGAACGCTCTACGGGCGAGGACAGCGTCAGCGGTCGCACAAGCATTGGTCTTCCGCGTAATCAAAGGAGCCTCTACACCAGTTCGCAGCCGCCGACCCCAGGGCCCTCTGCAATGCCACCGCAAGCAGACGCACTTGATCGTGCACCAAGCCATGCAGACAAGGACATAGAAGCAGGCATGGCGAGGCCTAGGAAGCCCGAACTGTCCCGCGTCTCGCTGCCAGGCTCGCGACGCACCTCGCTGGGTTCTGGTCGCTCTGCGTCTGCCCACGGCGACGAGGCTGCATCAGAGTTCCCGTGGGGGCCTTCACATCCATGCTTTCCCCATCCGAATCCGCATGTGCCACTCGACTCGGAGCTGTACGACACAACGCGCATCATTCGCATAAAGCGGGACTGGATGATGCAGGGCGACCTGGCACCTACCTATGCGAATCTGTACCCGGAGATTTTGGATCCCCTGATCACCGAAGATGACTTCCGGATACTGATCAAGAGAATAAACGACACGCTCACAGACGCATTTGATCCCTTTACCTTCAGGGCCTGGCTCGACACCGTCATGGGCGTAGCTACTTTCTGGCTGTGGGACGACGTGGGCCTGACGGGCGTCAAGCGACAACTCGCAGAGCTAGAGCGGTGGATAGAAGATTGGAACCGGGACGTGGGCGCCAAAGAAGCGGTCAAGATTATCCCCTTGCGGCGGACGGGGTATTTGACAGTATGCACATCCAACTCTCCCAATACGCTTCGAAGCAGTAACTAACAATTGTAGCTCGACATTCAAATACCCGATCCACATCTCGGCCCCGATACTGGCTCACGGCCTGCTACGCAAGAGGATGATGTTCAGACCGAGCTGCGGCAGCAGCACGATCAATATTTGCCATATCCCATTGCGCCGACGCTGCAGGTCAATTCGCAGCCACCGGCTATTGAGGCACATTAACAACGCACACTTCATGTCCTACCGACCGAGGTTCGAGGACACGTTATATTAGCATATTAGCATGAGATTTCAGGAGTTTGCGGTCTGTGTTGTTTGTCTCAAGCTTTGAGAGACGATATCGAGGCGCTGTCCCGTTAGCACTCCCATTTTTAGTTGCTCGGATTGTCATGTCTAGACTACACTTGCTGCGAAGCAAAAGCATAATGTCTCTTTCCTTTTTGTCTTTTCTCGTTTTCGATACCCAGTTGTACTGCATTTCCATAGCATTGCGCAGCTCCATACTTGAAGACGCCCGTCGCGGCCTAATATATACGTTCCATCGCCTTGTTGCTTCCTGTTCAGATTTCTCGAGTCAAAACTGCTTGTTACGAACTTGAGTCTACGGAAAACATACAGATCATGTCCATCAGTCATTGCTCCTTTTACACAACTTGAATCATGAACGTGTTTCTTGTTTGACATTGGGTCATGTAACGTTAATTTTGCCCGATTCTACCCTCTCTATAACAACCCCTCCATATTAGCAATCATCTGCTATACACTGCGCCCTGTAAAACTTTTACATGGCCGCATAGCGTCAGCATCAAACAGCAAGCCCACTCCTCCACCACGTCTCTCCCCTATGCCATCGCACGACTTGGCCACCCCAACACCACCACCCATCCCTACTATCAGCACCAAAGCCCAATCCTCTAAACACCGAGACAGCAATCGGCTCGAATAACCAGACACCACCTCGAGCGAAGTCATCGCATAGTAGATGCGCCGTGTAATAAAACCATACATGTACATACACGAACGTAAATGCTTGCTTCAGCCAGGTCGGCATGGATCGCTGTATACCTGTAGACTTCAACCCCTGGATAATAACCATCTCCATAAAGACGCCCACGGCTTGTAAGAGGAAAAACGCCATCGGCCCTCTCAGTGGTCTCGTTTCGCCCGCACAGGTATAACTCCCACTAGCATGCAGCACACCACTGAGGCCGAACGCAACCACCAGTTGTAGTAACTTGGCCGCATTACCCTTCTTATCCATGCCACACATCTCGATAATCTTGCGGCTTGGTTGTTCGAACGCGAACCGGAAGGTTTGATGCCACCAGCTGCTCCACCACCCCGCAAGGCCCCGATCTAGCACCCCAGAATAAGAAGCCCATGTCTCCGGGTAGATCCAGGGCTCTGCACGCGCGCCGATGCGTGTAGGACCGAGCAGGCCGACGAATAAGAGTGGTGCGGTGGCGAACATGGTTTGTAGCGCGTACTTGATTCCCAGCATGGAGAGAGACATGCGGTATATGTGTGTTAGCACAGTACTCGAGGTGATGAAGTCGGGCAGGTACGACGGCGGTGCCCTTTCGACCAAGCCCCAAAAGTACGGATCCCACATCATGACTGTTTTCAGTGCATCGAGGGCCAAGTACCCCTTGACAAGTTTCTTTGCGTTCTCCCATAATAGCTCGTCTTTTGTAGCATACGCCTTGACTTGGCCTGCATGGATCTTGTACGAATGTTTGGGCACTACGTCTCCTGAATTGCGGTGGAGCTGCTCTTGCACCCATTTCGGTGGCGGAGGGAGAGCGGACGTCCGCCAGTTCCAGCCTGCGCCGCGGAAGTTGCAGAATATATCGCATACCCAATCTAAGCGCTCGATGAAAGGGGAGTGAGGGTAGGGCTGCCATGCAAAGGAGCCGTGCCGGTCTCGGGGTCCAGCATGGCCGTTCGAAATCTCACTAGTTGTGGCGTCAATCTGGTGTTTTGTGTGCTGCTCCTGGATATCTGAAGTCCCGTTCGCCTCGTGCTTATCTTTTGGCCGGTTCTTCGCACTCCCAAAGGCGCCTTCCGTTCTCTCGATCCTCATAAAGTCCGTCTGCGCGTCATTGCACACTAGGATTGCGCTCGCCCAAATAACACCCCAAGCACTCATCAGACCTATACTTATAGCTGGCGTCACCCCCCTAGCTTTTGTGTATAGTGTTGCATACGCTGCGAACCAGGCCATCCAGGCGAATGCTAGGAACCGACACTTTCGTAACCACGGTCTATTCTGGTGGGGAACAAGTAGGTATATGATGACGGCCAGGGCGCCGTATATTCCCCATGGATATAGAAAGGGCTGGTATTCGCCAGACGCGATTTGTTCGTCGTACTGTTTGTAGTAGTGCTCAATGAGATCATGGTGGGAGTGTGGCCAGGGATCCTTTTTGGTGAAAAGCATCTTGGGGCGAGATGCATCGAAGCTGACGTCAGAGAAGAGTAATAAACATTAGCAGAGTTTAAAGTCGAGTTATTCTAAAAAGAACTGCTGACAGCTAATAGTCGAGATGACGCACGAGAGTCGTGCATTCGCTAAGTTGCGCGCTAGACTGAAACGGAACCCGAGCGTTGGACTGCAACACCAAAAGCTCGTCCATAGTGATGTCTCCGGAGACCGATCGCCATACGCTCGAAAACGACCGCTCACCCTAGTCTTTCCCTTCTTTGACACAGAGTGCAGAGCACGCCGCCAACATGGTGAACATTACAGAGAAGATCAAAGAGTGGGACAGGCTCGAAGATTTGACATGCCAAGCGCTAACGCCCCGCCAGGATTGAGGATGAGATGCGAAGGACGCAGAGTGAGTACCCGGCTAAGAGCAATGCAAGGACAATACTAACAAGGCGTAGAGAACAAGGCTACAGGTACGCCAGCTTAGTAGTGTCTCGTACTACGAAAACTTTGAGCTGCTGGGGTCATCACGTGCTGACATAGAAACCCAGAATATCATCTTGGTCTTCTTAAAGGGTACAAGATAACAAACGTCAATCTCTAGGTTCAAGTCAGGGCTGACTAAACCCAGAAAACTCGCCCGTCTCCGTGCTCAACTCCTCGAGCCCAGTCCAGGTGCAGGTAGTGGCGGAGGAAGTGGTTTCGATGTCTCCAAATCCGGCGACGCACGCATTGCCCTCGTTGGCTTCCCCTCAGTTGGAAAGTCCACCTTCCTCTCCAGAGTGACCAAGACAAAGTCTGAAGCTGCATCCTACTCCTTCACCACGCTCACAGCAATCCCTGGTGTGCTCGAGTATGGAGGTGCCGAGATCCAAGTTCTCGATTTGCCAGGAATCATCGAGGGTGCGGCCGAGGGAAAGGGACGAGGAAGGCAGGTTATCAGTGCAGCAAAGACAAGTGACTTGATTTGCATGATTCTAGATGCGACTAAGAAGGCGGAGCAGAGGCGGTTGCTAGAGGCAGAGTTGGAGGCCGTTGGTATCAGACTGAACAGAGAGCCGCCGTACGTCTATTCATTTTTTTCTGTTATCAATCAAATATCCACGCAGCAGCAAACTAACGCTTCGGACAGCAACATCTACCTCAAGCCCAAAAAAGCAGGTGGCATGAAGATAAATTTCCAAGCGCCACCTAAGCACCTCGACGAGAAAATGGTCTACAACATCCTCAAAGACTACAAAATGCTAAACTGCGAAGTCTTGGTTCGCGACGAGAACGCCACCGTAGACGACTTCATCGACACCATCATGAAAGACCACAGAAAGTACATCAAATGCCTCTATATCTACAACAAAATCGACAGCATCGGCCTACCGCATCTGGACGAGTTGGCACGCGAACCACACACGGTCGTCATGTCGTGCGAGCTAGACCTGGGCATTGAAGACGTCGTGGACCGGTGCTGGCAAGAACTGCGCTTGATCCGCATCTACACGAAGCGCAAGGGCATTGACCCGAGTTTCGACGAGGCACTCATTGTACGGCATGGAAGTACGATTGAGGATGTGTGTGATCAGGTTCATCGTACGCTGAAAGAGACGTTCAAGCATGCTTTGGTGTGGGGTGCGAGTGCGAGACATGTGCCCCAGAGAGTGGGACTAGGGCACGTGGTCAGTGATGAGGATGTGGTTAGCATTGTCGCGAAATGAGGCACTATTCAAGGGGGAAGGACAGGGGCGTGAGTTAGATGGCGCCTTAAGACGGAAAGCAAATGAGAGGAGAAAGACTTTTGTTCATGACTATCTTTCCAAGACAAAGAGGGTCCGATGTCGGAGAGTACAGTGCATGTTCCCAAAGTTTAACGACATGTACACAGTGACAGGGGGAAATATTGACAAGATTGAGTTTAGTTGTATCGAATTAATATTATCCTTCCTAACGTCGTTCCAAATTTGGCCGGGACGTTATGCATCTAAGCTCCGAATTATTACAAGTGAGGCAGCCGCCGCGGCGCGCCTTATATCCCAAAAGTTATAATGCAGCGAGGGCGAAGAACGGTATATACACAGCGAAACTCGTCAACACCTAACAATATGATTGCGCAGCAACCGTATGCTGGTGCGGTTTCTCTCCGCCCATCATTTTTCATAACGGCATCTCAGTGATGAGCCAACGTCTACTCTGGCTCCATGGACGTGCCATGTTTAACGGACCTTCTTGGGCTCATTGGGTAAGTACTTGCGATCGTCCTCACCCTCCACCTGTTGAACCATTTCATCTACGGCCTTGGCTTGCCTCTTCCACTCGCTTTGGCATGTCTTGAGCTCCTTCTGGAACAGCTCATCATTGGGCCTCCTGTAGCTGCCACCCAGTCGGTCCCAAAGAGTGGTGAACTGGCCGTAGTTGTAGTTGAAGTACAAATGGTGCATGGTGTGGCAGGCGGCGCCATTGATGATGGGAGAGTTGTGCGCATACTCGCCGTCGTGAATCAGCACGGTCCAGATGTTAACGAAGATGAATAGGGCAACATAGGCGAACTTGGACAGAGGGAACAGGAAGGGGAAGATATGGTACGGTAGACCTTGGACATAGCCATCCAGGGGGTGGAAGGCGTGCGAGGCGAAGGGAGTGGGCATGATCCACTTGTGGTGGGGCTTGTGGACGTGCTTGTAGACCTTGGGGTGGTGCAGTCCGCGGTGGATCCAGTAGATGCACAGATCTGTAAAGGTGACGAAGATGGGGAACTGTAGGTAGTTGTACCACCGTCCTGGGCCCTCGGCTGTGGTATCGTACAGCTTTGCGTAGCCGCGCACTTCAAGTAGGAACCAGGGCACGGTGAAGATGGCCATGATGGGGAAGGCGATATTGGCTTGCTTCATCTCCATCTTGATCTGGTTCTTGAGGTATCTTGGGTGGGCGAAGGTGGCTTTGTCGAAGACGAAGAAGTACGAGGCGCTTGCGAAGACATAGTAAACGAGGACACCGAACAGCCTACAGTTTGCGCATTAGTCGGGGTCTGGAGGGGAAGTCGAAGGGAGATGCCTACCATGTAATCAAGTACAGGGACAATGCCTGTCTCTGCCAGTCATCGCGAGACCATTGGCTCATGTAGGCATATTTGGAGGGCTCAATTGAGAAATATTTGGTGGAGGGCTCGTACTGCCAGGTCGCGTGGGGGATGGCGTAGCTGGTTGGCTCGTGTCTCGGACTCGAGAAAGTCGCATTGGCCTTGAGGGATGGTGCATGTGCTGGGAGCAGAGTGGCATAAAAAGGGTCGAAGAGGAAAGTATCTGCTATTTCGAGGACGATATCCATGGTGAAGGATGGCCGGGGTGGCGGTGGCAGCGCCTCGGTTCCGGGGTGTTCAGGTACGCAAGGGCTGCGATTCGTGGTGTTTGGGATGCGCAAGCAGACGCAAATCAGACGCAGAGGGAGCCGTCGCAACTATCGAGGGCAAAGTGAGAGAATAGCAGTCGCCAGTAAAGGTGCAGCAAGACGTAGGAAGAAGCAAAGAAGAACAGTAGCGAGCGTTGCGGCGTTGGGAGGCGATAGCTGCACGCTTTAGAAGGAGTTCGCAGCGGTCGATCGGCGATAATTTCACGCGCGCCGGGCTTTTGCGCGTTTTATCCACTTTAATCTATCAAAGAGCGAGTCGGCCGATGATGGCAAGGCTTCATTGGTAGCTTTACGCACCCGGGAACGAAAAAGCCGCTCAGACCGGAGTGGACTGACGTGCCCCTTTATCAGATCTTCTCACACGATGCTCGGAGGGTCCTCGGATAGCCCACGGAAGACCCACTTGTCGACATCATGCGATTGTAGCCTTACAAACATGCCGCCTCTGCGCGACATCGCACATTTCCTTGCGCTATCTATTTCACCGCCGCGTCATCGTAGCTCCGAACACGACGTCTCAGGGATATATCTCGTTAGCTTTTGACAGCCAAGTCGACCTCTTGCTGCAAACAACAACTGATCTACACGTTGAAGCCTTTACACCTAGAAGCTCCAGCATCGCCGCCCATTTGACTGTACTCACTAGACCACTTAGGGCTAACATTCATGGATGGGTGGTGTTGCCTTGTAATTATTGCTTACCAACCACTCAATGCCTGGAACGGAGCATTCCTAGGCCTCAAATTGTATGGTCAAGAAGAGACTAGTAGCAAACCTGCTCGCCCACGATTGATGTTTTGATGGCGCTCGAATTCAATCAAGTCGTAATCGTAGTCACTGTGCTTCTACTTAACAGTGAGTACCTATATGCTTTCAGGCCACCAAGCAGGTTCTCTCAATGGATAGTTGCCAAGTTCGTCTTGCCGTTCTTCATACGATGGAACTTGTCCAAGTCAAACCAAGTAGGCTTATATCAACTCTAACTTTGCTACATGACCTCCCTCGTATCTTATAAAGGCGTTTACAAAGCTTGTCTTCGGAAGGCAAACACGATTCTTCCGTCAGATATAGCAACGTGCATTCAATCTTTGATTCCCCCAACTCAGAATAGATTGTTTGTAGGCTTTACAAGCTCCTGTTTCCCAATTCATCTATCAGACGTTCTAAACATGCCTCGCGTCGCCATGGGAGTGTGCATCACGTTATGAACGAATATACCCAGTTCTACCTGCCACATCCGCAGACAAAGTTGGTCAGTATCCCTTGAATTTGCAACGCACTCGAAGCGCTTGACAAGGAAGTACCTAGTCGGATTGTGGTAGGAAGAGCCTTGTTAACCATCATCTTCTTTGGGATGTGTTGACGGTACTCAATCGCGACGACGGCACGGGTACTACGTTCCAAGCTGGAGCTGGGCGTCCGTTGAAGGATTGATAATCATATTCTGACTTTACACTTGCTCAGAAAATGTGCCCGTTCATGATAAAACAATGGAAACGTCAGCTTTCGCAGTCGGTGCGCTTGCTCATACGCCAGTTTATGCTCGCCCATTAGTTCAAAATAGTTAACGCACATTTTTACATCAAATTAGCCGGCGCTCTTCTAACCACTCGTCCTCGATCAGCGCATACTCCATAGTTACCATCTTTCTTCTATACGTCACTCAATCGTTACGGAATTTGACGATGAGAAATTCACGGCGTTCTTGCTCCGCTGTGAGATGATGCTCCCACAAATGTTGAAATACTAATACTGAGATTGCGAAGCTGGAATTCAGACCTTCATTTCTCGTTGTTCATGTATAGACAACTCGGGAGGCCTTGAGCGTTAGATATAGCGCATCATTCAGGCCTTCCTGTTGTAGGTCGAGTCAGACTTTGACTGATCACTACCGACTTTTTCCAATGCTGCAGCGAAGTGTACTGCAGCATGTTGTTGTTATTTGTGGCGACCATGTTACATACACATCGAGATGAAATTTTCACAGCCCAACAGCAATGAGTTACATGCCCATGAGTCCATCCCATGGTAATTGACGTTCACCGTATATACGCCTTTCATCCTGTCACTCACATCCCCGACCCCAGTGATGTACTGACCTCCTCTGCGGCACAGCGAGCAGACATCATGGACTGGACGCGCGTCGGCTTATCACACTCAGATAGCTAATCTGCTCGCTCACTTGATCTTGCCGTGTACGTAATTTGCGAGGAAAACACGTGGTCTTAGTTTAGATGTTCCCAGTCCCGGGGGTCACCCGCGCTCACATCGCTTCTTGCATCTACTAGGTGTCTCTTTGCATCCAGTGCGATTTTCAATACGACATGGACATGGGCTCAACAGATGGACTCGATGACGCTACTAGTCACTGGAGCATTGGTTTGCCAAATCCGGCCCGACAGTCTGGTGAGAATTATTGGAAAAGGAGAGACGACCTGCTAATCGAAACACCCCCTCTGTAGCCGATGCTTTCGAATATGCCCAGAGGCAATGCAATATGCAGGAGGACCAATTTCTTCGTGCAACACAACACTTTCGGTCTTCGACTTCGCCTAGAAGAAACAGCACCAAGCAATGCTACTAGCGGCAAAACTCATACTTATTTTACCGAGCTCACAGGTTGCCGTCCTGAACAAAAGAAGGGGTCAAAAGAAAGATTGGTATTCTTACCGACCTCAAAGGCGGCCTTTTAGATCCATACGCTTCAAGCCCCGGTTATTGCTTCGTGATAGTCGGTAAAGGGGCGCAGCTGAGGACATCAAATGGGGCTTATACTGAAAACGTAGGACACTGAACGTGCTTGTTTCAGACGCTTGGTGACATCACCTGGATAACTGGCTGGATGTGAGACAGACAATGGGAAGTGGCTGTTGCGGCCCCGAGACAATCAACGTGGGCGGTGCTGAGCGTCCCATGTCGGTCCACATCTACAAACTCAAATATTGTATGCGTATACACACAATCACTTACCCCCACGGACCTGTTACTTACATTCTCGCCAAGTCCGCGATTATCGCTCGAGATAACCCATCCATAGGGGATACAGCCCGCCTGTAGCAAACGCTACTCCCGCGGCCTGCGTGCGGGATGCCCATTACGAGACTTCCTGCAGCCATACCATTGTACTCTCACTCGAATACAGGGCGCCCTGGCTCCCATGATTCCCATGTCTTCAGAGCGACATCGGTGCAGCAACCAAAGTAGGCGATGTGCGTATTCGGAACGCCACTGCAAGCGGTGCAGTCGTTCCAATGCAGGGTGCCCCGGCTCCCGATATTCTCATGTATTCCGGGGCGGCCGATGACTTGGCTCGCTCCCCGATTCCAAGCGTTTGGTACGTCGTTTAGTATTGCTGAACTCGGGAGGGCTTGCATGGTGGGCGTCCCTGCTGCCACGATATTGACAATATAATCACCAACATGTCCACACTCAAAGTATAGCTCAACTAGGGCGTAGGCGCTTTGGAAATCCTCTTATGCCACAATATGGACAATGAACAAGGTCGGAGTTGCATAGCCACGGAGAGAGCGTAGTAACGAAAGGGACATGAGGATCGTGCGTTATTGGAGAAGTTGAATAGGGTCGTGGCGTTATCCAGCACTTCATGCTGCAGAAGAGGATTCGTAAGCCGATTCGTGTCAATGTGCATGCCCGTGCACTCTGCTCTTGACGAGAGGTCGGGGAGCCGAGGCCACGTTTGCTATGCCTTTGAGACTGTTTAATTGAGAACTTGGAAGAATGGTTGCAAGACGCATCTTGATCCGTGACCTTGGTCCATCCGCCTTCATCATGTCCTCTGGATTCTGCGGCTTAGCGAGATAGATATCGTGAGCCCCGCCCAGCTCCTCGGAAGGTGCGTCGCACAATGCACACGATCTTGAATAGGATAACGCAGATCTCAAGGAGGAGGTCGGTGGTGAGTTACACCATCTTCGCGAGCGAGGTTTGTGCTACCCGGGAAGGGGTGCTGCAGCTCGCAGGTAATGTGGTGGAAGCTGCATGGCTTGTGAAGGCATGACGAGGGCGTTTGCCGTTGTACAGATGTTGGAATATACCGATGGAGACGTGGTGGAGGCATGCAGTTCCTGTCAAAGCCATGCTCTTGTGTCCCCGTTTGGGTATTGGAGACGAAAGACACATCTCTGACTTTACGCAACCTAGAGAAATCTAGTACTTTTCTGAACCTCTCCACCGGTAGCGGCCCAAGCATATGCTTTAGATACTCGACCTACTGTACGCTCAACCTTCTTCCTTTCAAATTAGTCTTCGAAAAGCACTACAGGGCGACAATGTCGGCGCTGCTGCCCTATGTAGCGAGATGGCGGATTTTGTGCAACAACGACTTCCGTTTCAGACCAGACGGGCGTGGAGCGTGAGCAAGGACTGGCCGATGTTTAAACGTGGGGCCGCGCATTGCGTATGCGCGCTGTTTCAGCAGAGATCTCGGGAGGAGATGCGTTGATGTATGTAAATCTGGGGGGTGCTAGGATCGGAGGCATGATGATGCACGTAGCCAGTTATGTGGACCATGTTTTGTATTGTTCGATTTTTGATGAGATAGTGTGCCTCAGCCATTTCCATGCAGTGAAATTGATGAAATAATACGCCCTATACCCGTCAGTTTGATAGACTGTTCACCTCGCCGTCCTCAATTGGGCGTTTGCAATTCATCGCGGGTCAGCGGAAATCGCCGATTTCCATATTAATAGCCTCGCACAGCCACCTCAATGCGAAGACCCACATGACCATCTTGCGATCAGTCCGTTGGCAATTTCTTTCCCCTTCCCCTCCCGAGGAGCTTCCCGTTGACAAGGGTCACGACGCGTACACCTTCCGATTCACTAGGTAGTCCTCCACTCAGCAATGGATCTTGACCTTTCCAACCGATAGACAGCCAATCTCATAGTGACGGACTTGCAATGCCCTTTAGTAGATCATGAGAAAATGCGAGATAAAGATGTCCCGAGGGCGTGGTAATGCTGCACTCGGAGGATTTACAACCGGGCGGTCCGGGCTGAGCTGAAAGCTAGAATTGATGAGAGTCATGGGTGTGCCATGGGTACGGGTCTCGGCTTGGGTCTGTTCGTGTTGGTGGTGGCCATGGCGGCCTTGGGCGTTGACGGGACGCCTTGGTAGAGCCCAGCGAAGGCGGGCCGCAGCAATTTGAGCGCGACAGGTAGTTTGGTAGGGAATTAAAGATACGAGGGGAACCGTGCAAGCTGGGGTCTTTGATACGTGGTATGAGAACGTTGCAAGAGTGGAGGTGAAGGAGCGAGGATGAGGTTTGAAGAAGCGTGAGCAGTGACATTCCCGCTGCCTGTCCTAACCTTGACCATGCCCACCGGCCACAGCATTTGCAACGTGGGAGAGCACAATCATGATGAAGAGGTTATGAGACACGCTGTTGATCATAGAGATTGTCGTTGTGAAGTTGTTACCCCACCATCACAGTCGGCCAACTCCGAGCAGCGCTATTCACTCAAAAGACTTGGGGTGAACTGCGCGATAAGCATGCCTTTCATCCCTGCTGTGCTCCCCACGGTATTCCACATCTCCCACGAAACCCACCATCTCAACACGATGCGCGCAACACCCCCAACTCAACCAGTCTTACCTGTAGCGCCTATTATTTCCTATCAAGAGGCCTCACTAAAGGCGCCCAGATTGTCGCCGAATGGTGGTGGGAAGACGTCATAGCCGGTATGCGCCGCGCGCTCTGGGCCTTCGAAGACAACCAGATTGCCTACTAGCCCTACGCAGATCTTGCCCTGCTAGTGCGGATATATCCCACTCGCGACAAATCTTCCTCAATTCTTTACCTCTTTGAGATGGAATACGCACAAGAAGTGAGGCATCACGAATCCTTCGCCTCGCCTCGCCTCGTCATATCACATCCATGATCATATTGAAGGCGAAACTGCGCCGTCTTGGACTTTGCTCCTCTGTGCGCGAAACGACCTGGCGACCGGCATCCGGAATGTCGTACCGCGATATAATCTCATTGGCTACTTGGGGGATGACATTTCCTCCATGCTAATGTAGACGCCTGCATGCTTTGGGGAACCTGGTCAGGATTCTCGCCGACGGAGCGCGGGATGTGCATATCTTGAGCTCCAATGCACGTAATTCGACGTATCCAATCGCGGAGAACAACTCCTTTTAGGTGGAATGAAGCGAGTGGGCGGCTTCTGCACAGCAAGCACACATGACCGCCATTAGCTTCAGCAGTCATTCTTGTAAGAGATGTCGCGATGGGGCGGCTTGCTGGGACAGTGGGGTCCATGGAGAATTCTTCCTGTCTCATGAACTTATTAGTGATTCCAATTTGATTTTAGCCGTTTCGCGCGGGTCTGCGATATGGAAGAAAGACGCTATTCCATTCTGTTGTTCGGGCAAGCTCTATAGTCGAGATAGCCCAACCTACGATCCACCACAGTGCATAGCACATCCACAGTACATGACATAGACCGCTAGTTTGAAAGTCGGTTATTCGGAGATCGGCGGTACGTTTTGATCGAGATGGGCATGCAGGATGAAGCCAAGCGGTGGTGTGAAGCGAGTGGGCAGGCGCGATGGATGATCGTCGGTGTCATACCGCAGCCAGCATGCGTTACAGCTTACGCACGCACGCACGCCGCAGCCGTTCATGTTCCCGTTCGATAAGACTGAGATGTGAGCGGTGAGTGACATTCCATCAAGGAGTTGCGTGTCTAGGATAACTGTTTTATCTCATGTAACAAAATGTAGCAGAATGGAGATAATGATGATTGGATAAACCTATAGTCGTCCAAGCATTTGAGTACTCGTACATGCTGGGATAAGGAATGTCCCAAAGTGATAACAAGAAACCGAGAGATAATTTGCGACCTGGCCCCTCTTCAGGTCATCCCTACCTGGGGAGTAAAATATACAAGGGGTATACGCAGTGGTGGCTACTAGAGTAGCTGCCCATCAACCACATTAGAGCAATATTGTAGAAACAAGCCATAACGCCGACATAGAGTAGGAAACCCCATGGCCCTGACCCTTCGCTGCGCTAGCTTGGGTAACATATCGTCCCGTAATCCCAAAGCCTATTCGCTGTGAGCCCAGCGTGCCTGACTCCCAAAAACTCCCGATGATCCAGCTTTCAGCTCGTAGTCTTGTGCTACCGTGTACTTGTGTGCGTGTCGAGTTTTCGTAGTTAATACAACTTTTGCCCGGGGAATACCATATCACCGTATCCAGTGCCTTGAGGCTGGTGATATCCAGTGTGCATAGGAGCATTGAAGTTGAAGCCATTGTCCCCTTTATGGGTAGTGTCTGATACCATCGAGGAACTACGACTGCTGCGGTCGCTACCATCTTGGTGAAATGATCCTGGGTAGCTCCGAGCCATTGCGGCGGTTGGCAAGCCTGCATAAGACGCGAGGCGTGATGCGACTGATGATGGCACTGCGGATATCCTTCTGTCCTTTCCTCGACCCTTGATGCCTTTGTTCGAGTTCTTGTACAGCGATGCGAAGTATTCCCAAAGCTCCTTGTCTTGTTTCGACACCCAGTCGCCGACACTAATGGTTGCGAACTTTTGCGTAAGGTACCTCAAGGTGGCGGCGTGGAACTTGTTCTGATGAGACTACTACTCATTAGCAAGCATTCCGAATTACACGGTGATAGGTGACTGACCTTCAAATTACCCAGCTGGGTGAATTGCTTGCCACAGTCATCAAGCCTGCAGGTAAAGGGTTTGACCTGCTGATGGACGATCTTGTGTGCGCGAACATTGCCCCGCTGAGCAAAAGTCTTGCCACAAATGTCGCAGCTGTATGGTCGCTCTCCAGTGTGACGTCGTTCATGTGTCTACGAAAGTTAGCAGGTGTTCTTGAAGAATCTGTATAGTATCTGACCTTCAAATTTCCTAGCTGGGAAAATGATTGTCCGCATCCTGGCGCCTTGCAATCCTGCACTTGTAATCAGCGACACCATCCATTGATGTGTAGAATATCGGCTTACGAATGGCTTTGCACCAGTATGGGCGCGAATATGGATCGCAAGGTGAGTCTTCTGGGAGAAGGTCTTGTCGCAATTGGACATGTGACATTCATATCGTTTCTTTGGCTTCTTACTGACTTTGGGCTCCTCCTATTTCAGAGTGAGTGTATGTATCAGTTTATCGGCCGTGGGCTCCTACCTTGGAGTCCTCTCGGAGAGGGGCATTCGTCTGCTTGGCCTGGATGGCTTTCATCAGAGTGTCCACATCGGTGACGAAATTGATACTGCTTCTTTCCGAAGGCTCTGAGCTGGACCGCTTGCATTCGGTCGCATAAGAAGTATGATTGAATAGTGGGTTCGACTGGACTGGCGAGCTACTCTCGCATTTGACGATGGGGATCCGATCGACCATGAATGTATTTCCAGCACCTTGCACAGCAGGAAGTGGCTGGACCTCGGGCACTCTGGCATAAGAGACATTGTGCAAGTTATTTGAGGTATAGAATGAGGGTTGCTGCATATTGTATGGATTCGTCGAGATTGGGTCGAAAGCGAACGCTCCAGACTGGAAGGGAACAGAGGTTGTGAGGCCGTTTGTCGAGAAAAGAGGCATATTAATGTCCATGTGTGTTGTCGTAGGTTGAAAGTTACGTGAAACTGGCGGAGCTGTGACGCCTCTTGAGGCATCGTAGGAGGGCATCAAGCCGGCGAGGTGCATGGTTGAGTAGTGAGTGGGTGGTTCTCTTCGTTGTTGCCAAAGGTCGGTGTGGTGAGATGCAACGACAACAGCCATTGCAGGAAGAAGCCTCTGCCACGGGATAGGCAATGAGGTGAAGGCTATATAAAGAGGTTTGTAGAGATAGCCAGCAATAGCGGCTGAGCGGAAGGCTAACGGAATATGTCTTTCAAGACAGCGCAGGAAAATGATGTGGTGGTGATAGAGTCGAATGGCGTGGGTGCTATGCGGTCATAAGGTGTAGATATGCTCGATCGGCGGCAGACTCTGTGGTTGGGGGAGATTTTTGGGGGTTTACATGGTTTACATATGGATGGACTAAGGCGTAAACTCCTCTGAGCATCCCGTCATTTTGTCAAGGATAGTGATTGAAGTGGGACAGCCCGAAAGGCCAATGTACAGGGAAGGGAGTCGGAGATCGAGACCAATACTGCTGCAGCAGGATAGACAAGGATTTCGCTTTTGCATGCAGCCAAGTAATAATGGGTGTAGGACCACAGATGCTGCTCAGCACGCGAGGGTGTTAGTGAAAGCCCGGATAGAGCAGGGGGAGTGCAGGGAGGGGGTACCGGGGCATTGTGGCGGATCAGGATCAGGATCAGGGATGCAGTCTGAAGACGCCAGCTGTGTGAGCTCACAGACGTGTTGCTCGGGACGGAGCAGGGTCTCACTCCAAGTGTGAACGGACGGGTAGTGGCTGCACCGGGCTCGTCTCAGTGCACTAGAGTGTGGGGGTTTGTGACGCTCGGGACGGAGGCCCAGGCCGCATGCTATTGGGCTGCCATTGAAGCTGGACCGTCCTATTGGAAAAGAGGGCTCCGATGTTTTCAGATGTCAATGAAGGGGGGATCACGCTGTCACGGCTGCCATGTGAAGTCGTCCGCAAGGGTGACATTGTTGCTGGATGCTAGATCTGAAGCGTCGACCACGATGAAGGACAAAGATGGATCCAGGGCGGGCTACGATCCTGGTGAGGATCTAGGAGGCTAATCTTGGCCTGAGTGTGCTTCTGCAAATTGGTGCGCATTCTCGTGCCCCCGCTCTTACGTGCCGACACGGCTCAGGCCCTGGGGTTCAGACCAAGCGCACGTGGGTGCGAATAGACACTATAGCGACGGTCGAGCGACGGGGCGGGCTACTCCCGAAGCCGCGAGGGACCGCGAACGAAGCCCATTCGCGAATCTTGCACGGATTGGAGCAAGCCCAATAAGCCTCAGTGTTTGCTGCTTTGGCGGAGGGGCGAATAATGAGCCTCACTCACGGGGCCTTAGGTAATGAGGCGGGTAGCTCTCCAGGACGCCCCAGGCTGTCAGAAGTGCATCTCTTGGTCGGGGCCCCTACCTTGGTGTCCGCAGGGTACCTGCAGGCGTCAGCTATCTCCCAGTGTGTTGCAGCTCGTCGTCGTCGTCGTCGTCGTCGTCGCCGCCGCCGCCGTCGATGTTGCTATACCCATGCCAAGCATCACCGTCTCGAGGGTTGGGCCATGGTTTTTGGTCGCCATGTGCGGTAGTAAACAAGCGGCTCCCACTGTGGGCAGAGAAGAGGGCTGGCATGGCGACGAATAGTGTGCTTGGTGTGTGCTTGGTGGAGTGAGGAAGGCTGCATCCGACCTGGGTGTGGGTGTGGGTGTGGATTATCTGGCTTTCGTAATCGCATCATCGAGGCCAATCAGTGCATCGCGCCTTCCCCGGCAGTCCGGGCGAGATCCCCATCTGCTCCCATCATCGCAAACGCGCATCTCCACCACCCATCTCCTCCCTCCTCCCTCCCCCCCTCTCCACCTCAACATTCTTTTTTCAGAAAGGCTTGCAGCAGCCTGTGGCCTCCCCTGCCTCGCTCGGTATCCCACAATCAGACGCCTCGCTAGCCGCCACCTGCCGTAACCCATGACTTCATCACAGGGGGCTTTATCGTCGCCGACGTCTCGACACACACGGTGCAGGATCCCTGGTCCCATACCCTGGCCACCATTCTCTTGCCTTGCAGCCGTGAAGGTGTCAACGGTGACCCAGTACCATGGCCTCAACCAGCCTTGGTCGGAAGCGCGCACGCCACGCCATGTTCCAGAGTCGCTTCGGGTCCTCGTTCTCACTTTTCGCCCATGTCCGTTCGCTCTCGCTGGGACATGGGTTCCTTCTAACCATGTTTGATTCTTCAAGACCCTTTTCGTATCGTCCAAAATTGGCCCTCCCCCCGGCGGCTTGGCGGTTCGATTGATGGCATGCACGTGTCCTCGCACTGTATCTGAATCAACATGCCCGATACCCACTGCAACACAAGCAGTGCTTTCAAGCTCTTCGAGATGGCATGAGGCTGCACGCCGAGATGATCAGAGCGAGGGACACCCGAGTTGCACGATTCCGATATCACGAGAGTATCAGACCATCCTTCAACGCTACAGCAACCAGACTTCCGTACTCTTCCGTCACAGTCTCATTCATAGTAAAAGCTTAGCTAAGTCATCCAACTTTTACCCCCGCAAAGAGGAAGGGGAGAAGAACTCCTAGGGCTCACCTATAGCTCTCTGTTAATCGTAGAGGCCGTGTTCCAATCTGAACCACAGGAAATCAATCACTGGTGCGGACTAATGTTACTGAACTGAACTAATAGCACCCGACGGAAAACCCAAAGTTAAGGCTGCCGTATCAAAGCTTTGCTATATTCTGCTGAAGGGGTAGATGCTCCACCCCTGCAGATTGGGCGGATATAATCCCTCAATATTCCCCCAGGGTCAAAACGTCCAGGGTCAGAACTCGCCTTGCGGCCAGATGTCAGCTGCAAGAGTTGGGCAGACGCAAATGACGCAGGTGGGTGAGGGTTCTAGGTCTTTGAGCAAGTCCCCATCCGAATTGGTGGACCTGCAGTAGCCTCAAACACGAGCAGGGGACCGTCATAAAGATCTATGGGTTCAACTATGCAACTTTGGAAGCATGCAGGCATATCACGCTTGGATGAGCAAATCGAGAGACACACGAGGACACCTTCAGTGACTAGTAGACTAATTTGGATCCCAAAGTCGTAAGATTCTCTGGACTGGTAGGATGCCCAACGTTGACCGCCACTTGAAATGGTGAAGTTGCCTATCAGCACTCTCGCATGCCCGATGAATTAGTGTTTGTTCTTGGCCAATTGATGTCTCACGTCCCAATTGTCTGCCTTGACACATCCACACAACAGCACGCGGAGTTGCGGCAACAGCCCTTCTCCGGTCATTCCATTACCGCGGTACAGGGGTTTTCCAAAAGCGACGAACGAATCACGTTCCGTACAAGTCTCCGCTACAGCTAATATAATTCGTTGAATTTCTTTCGTCACTTTTCCAAGCCCCCGGGTACTTTCCCACTTAGCTGAAAAAGGCGGTATGATAGCACGGCCTGCATCAGCAAGCGCACAGGCATACTGGCGGTCAATCTAATTCATCCATGCGTAACATGCGTATCCGTTTGTATGATGAGCAAGCTGCTTGGTTTTGATGGGAACACTTACGTCTAACATCCAAATTAGATTACCAGCAGTGGCATCTACTATCAGTATGCGCTCACTACTTGTCGAACATCAGTCGCGACACATAGAGTATTCCAATTGAAGCTGACATTTACCAATTCTGCGAAACGATATCGCCTTCATGTCAACATCTACACACTTACGGGGACATGACATGCATATGAAGTTGGCGGTGTAATCTGAACGCTCGTCTGACCGATACATCCACGAATTACAGCTACAGTCTGTGTCGAAATGGTGGGTTGCGGCCCATGCGATGGCGTCCCACGTGCAACCACACGTTGAGCAGTTCAGCTTACCGCTCTAATCAACTCTACCTTAGTCAACTACCAACATTAGCAGTTTCGGCCTCGACCGTTGATCTGCCACTAATAAGTATGAGGGCAAACCCGCGGTCTCGATCACGACTGACACAGCCCGATACCGAGATCCAGGACACCCTGTCAGCTTGCAAGGTTCTCGCAGAATGCGGAAGCGGGAGCGCTTGCGGAGGGTGATTTGAGAAGGACCAAGGAAGGGCCGATCCTGACGCCTACTGTACTAGTTTGTGCAACGAGCGCACGGCGGGCCTTAGGTTTTGCTTTTCGTGTGCGGAGCTTGCGCAGGATATTGTGGCTTGCCTATCTTCTACTCCGAGATCCAGCCGAGCAATCAGTATTGAGATTCCGGTTGGAGCAAGCTGACACAATATTTCGCTAGGAACTTTGCGATCGCAACTGCATCATGAAAAAAAGGGGGTTTCACCTATCAGAGTGCTCACAATCTCCATGCCCGCAAAATCTCGTTAATCCTGCTGCAATCCTGCAGTAACCTGCTAGCAGTTCTGACAGGTCACCTATCTTGTCGCTTACCCCACAGTTCTCATTGATCGGTCTCGGATGACGTTCCTCATCTAGGCTTTCGCTACGTTGCTGATGAGAGGCGCGCTAGCTGCCATGATTATTTCTTTGAGTCTCTTGCATCAGATCCTGCGGGTGGTCTGACCAGTGGGAGCTTGTAGTGCTAAGTCCTCCCCCTCCTGTTTTGATATTATTTCCGCAGTTCAAGATATTGTACTTACAGAATTAGATATAGTTTGTATGTTCGTTGCAACAGCAAAGTACGCATCTCAAGGCCGAACGCCGGTGTTGTGTGAGTGAGACTGACAATGCCACCATCACTGTCAGCCAGCCTTGCCTCATTGCACAAGACTTATTATTATTGCAGCCGTGTATCCACGATCTCGTATCTAATTTGTCTCGCTTCTCGCTCAGGGTTTCTTTCCCCACTGCCACATGTCGAGCGGACGCCGGCAACTACTTGCAGAACATGTAACCTTCAAGCATGTTCCTGCACCTCACTCAATTTGTGAGCGTTCGCAACCTCTACAGCTGATACACTACACTGCTCTAGGTATCTTCTAACCCACCCAAACGACTCGCCCGCTATCACACACATTTACTAGCCTCGCGGCTGTCGCGAGCTACGCAAGGGGCTTGTAGGATGCATAGTGGAATCAGATTCCTCAGATCCTGCACGATTCTCTCGTTCGAGTTACTGCCTCGCCAAATATGCCCGAGGATAGTCAGGCCACTACGATTCCCGTTACCAGCATGCGAGGAACTTCATGCATGCCCTCGCACGCTAGAGTAGAACTAAGCATACCCTTGGGAGAACATGCCAAGCCGCCCAAGATTGTGCGGCTCAACCTCTCTAAGTGTGTTTGCCGTTTCGATTAAACAGGAATATGCTCGTGCCATTGCCAGGTGACTGTCAGAACAGGGAAGTATCTGACTGAACGTCGCCCCCAAATGAGTTCAGCTAATCCCTCTAAGCGAACGACAGCCGAGAGCCGGGATCAAGCTCTCCTCTTTTTACAACTAGTCTCAGAGCTATGACACAATCCTACAATCCCTCATGCACCCGGTGCAGGGGTATGTTGATCGCAGGGGTATGTCCATCGGCAACACAGATCTTAGTTTCGACCCCTGAAGCTTCACTATCGTCGGCCAGCTTTGTGATGGCAAAAGTTCTATAAAACTTCTATGCCATCGCTCAGATCACACTGCAACTGAATCATGTTCACCAATAAATTTCCAGGACTATCTCACAAGTGACATGCGTTGCAATGATTTTTGGTTGGCGGCCAAGCATCTACCGAACGCCGAGTCTCAAATGCTTCCCAATATCCATCGCCTGAGATCGAACTCAATCCGTATAGGAAGTGGGGTACTGCATTCTGAATCATACGAGATCTACTTCAAATTACCAAATGCATATACCGGCTGGAAATATTAACTGTCCTTGTAAAACCAATCTCGTATTTCTCCGTCAAGCCTACCGGTGGAGAGGAAGTGCCGGAAGAACCTAGCATACAGTTTCATCTGCCCCCCCCCCCCCACCTGGGCAGCCTTCCCAAATAATGGGATCGGGAGAGAACATGGATTTTGATGAGAACGCGTCAACCCTTGTGGGGACCTCGCCGACCATAGCATCAGGGGTACGACGATGGGTACTACACCCAACGTGAGAGACAATAGTCACTAGACCATGAACTGAACACCGAAGAGATGGTCTATGACGACTCTATTGTCGTAGACTTCTGCGAAAACAAAATTCGCCGAGAACTGCTGACATGTTGTCGTCGTACCTTGTCAATGCTGCCGCTTGCTTCACTTTGATAACGGCTCTGTGATTCGACTATCAGAGGTGCAGTCTATAGGTGTTACTCACACCCTATCCCGTTATACTACGTGGGTAACCGCACCGTCGCCCGAATGAATCATCATTATTCAAAGTAGAAGTCTGATATACAGGTCAAGACTTGCAATGTTCTGCAGTATAATGTCAACCTCAAGCTACCTCAGCAAAGATTTCGTATCCTATGACAGCTTGACCTCGATTCGTCAAACGAAATCTCGTTCATGCAAAATTTTACCGATTGAATAGCCCAATCACTTGAACCTGTCTCGATGAGAGGTAGGATAACTAACAAAGTCAGCACTTACTCATCGCATACTCACTGAGTTAATTCAATTCATCGCACGCTGCAGTCACCCTTTAAGTTAAGAAGCTTAATACAGTAATCTAGCGGTGACATAGATTTTATTGTATACAGGATTGTCGCATTACAATTGAATTGCTGCCCAACGATGTCAGCCTTCCTTCAAACTAACAAAGTCAAGACCTTCATCACTCACTCTCCCAAATCCAGCCTCGCTTGCCTTGCACTAGCGATATCTATTATAGAGTTGAGCTATGGCTAGTTCTATAAAGGTACTATGGGTGCAGAGATGTTTGTGATTCCATAAAATCTTTCAGAATTCTGTATCGTTTTCTATCGACTTAGGATACAACTCGCCCAAACTCGCATTGTAGACGCATATAGGCTCTGTTGTTAGCATATTACATATATCAGCCATTTACTGTAGTATTGAGCTTTAGTCTCTATACAGAATGCAAAATTAAAAAGTTTGCTTCTACTCAAAATACTAAGAAGATGCTTGGCCTTTTGAAGAGAAAATAAAATTCAAAAGCGCTTACGCCCAGATTGCCTGCCTGTTGAGCTATTCCTGGTTTTGTGCAGGTACTTCAAGTGCATAGCCTTTCACGGTTACTGCAAAAGTATACAACAGGGAATTAGATACTGGTTACCCACCTAAAGTCAGCACTAACCTGCCTAAAGTGCAGGGAGGCAGCTGGCTAAATTCGCGGGACTACCCGCTTGAGTTTAGAGGCCTCTACCCATGTCTGCCGTCACTCCTTCTCACTCTACAACTTCAGGATACAAGTGGTTGCAAACAGCTACATAGACCCAGTAACGTGCTAAAATGTGTATTACAACTACTCTACTAGCAGCCAGTATCCAAGTTACTACCAGAAAAGATATCTGCTCTCAAATAACTGCGTCGCTGACTCGTAGACGAAGGAGCTGTAGGATTCGCATGGGGTGCCAGTTAGGTCTTAAAACGCTTCTTAACATCGAAATCTCGCGTTTCGTCTCCTGCCAGTCGGTGAGTTCTTTCACATATCTCATGGAGACACCGCCTCGGTGTCCATGTAAGCACCTGAATTTGGCAAAAACGCAACAAAACCACCTCTCCTATCGTTAAGCGCCCATACGCCATGGCATCCTTCACCCATCTATTCATAATCCCATTCATCACTCCCGTCTTCGCATATAATAACGGTCAATTCAAGCATTTCTACGCCGGAGGATCCTGGAATACCGTGCTGACCGACTTGCTCCACCATGATTGCAAGGACGAATATGCCGAACTAACAGCGCGTCCCGAGAAGGGTGGTTGGATTCTTGTTAGCTGCATCCTGGACAACTTCACCGAGATACGGAAAACTGAGATGGCGATCGTGTCGGTTGTGCTGGGCCTCTTGCCTATGGCGTTGCAGTTTGTCGGGCCTAGGGTAGCTGATGTGGCAGTATTGGGCATGCGGCGACCAGTTCTGGCAGTGCTAATCAGTCTGGGGAGTACCTGCGCGACGCTGCAGAGCGATTATACGGGCTTGGAGGCTGTGAGCAGGAGAGGGGAAGATAATCAGAATAGAGCGAACGATGTTCTGTGGCCGGAGGTACTGATCGATGCACCAGTGTGGGCCAAGGCGCTGATATCAATCTTCGAGTATGGACTTGTTGGGACGGCGGCAGCAAATTCACTCATCCAGGGGTATCAACTCAGTTTCTGGGCCATTTCGTTTATATCAATGATTATGGGGTCGTTTGGAAACACGGCCGAGGCCTTCTCGCCGCTGCTTTGGGTCTTCATCCCAATTCCTATCCAAGCGCTGGGCGTGTATGTCCTCTATCTCGGCCGTCCATCAGGTAGGCCGCAGCCAAAACCAGAATCCGCACGCCAACTACATCCGTGTTATCGAGCATGGAGGCGAGTGAGGGATTGGGCTGTTAGGGAGATGACGCCGTGCGCATTTAAGAAAGGCGAGACTGTCACGCGAACGGAAGCCGTAAAGAAAAACAAGAGATATTGGTTGCTGTTCTTGAATTGGGCGATTAAATTTTTGGTCTGGGTCCAGGTCATATACGGTACCATTGTGCTCTCCAGTGTGCTCTTTCTGTCCTTGTTCACAGCCATGGAAGTTGTTGGGAGATTTCTTGCCGGTGCCATTGTATGTCGGTTTGTGCTGGAGTTCGAGATGTATGGGTTGCAGGAGGTGTCGAAATTGCATAGATGATCTACTGCCCCGCCGGCAGGTACTACTAAAGCGTAGGTGCTTGTGAGTTTTTATCGCAAAATGCAGCTTTCGCCTGCAGACTAAATCGATGGAAAAGAAAAGCATGATGCCACCCGAGGAAGTGCAATACGAGGGATACAGGAATGTGAGTGGCAAGCATATCGTACAATAGATGAAGAAGCATCCAACGAAGCGACGCAGTCGGAAGATCCTCATTTTGCTCAGGGAAAATGGCGATTCTGCCGCTTTATTAGCACTTTCTTACCTCGCAATATGGTGTAGTAGTGCTCTTACCAGGAGTATAGCGACCCAAAACGTGACAAAGAACCACAGATACCACTCTCCACACTGAACCAACCCGTGACGCCGTAACTTCCGGGAATTATAGCAGACCAAGTCGGTCAGAGGTAGTGTAACAAAGGCATGGAGCGGAGCCAGAAGGAAGAGGAAAGCCTGTCTGAACAGGTGGTCTGGTTCTGCGCCTACTGTGAAGAAGCGCAGGGCAGGTGGGATATGGAGCATCTCGGATTCGAAGCGTGACACTATGGCGGCGACATGAAGCAGTGCTGCTTCAAACTGAGACTGAAGCGTTTCGACGAGAGACATCTTCGGGTGGTGAATGAGGTACGTGATCTGAAGAGGTCTGGAGGTTAGAGATGAAGATGGGTGCGCAAATGATTTTATACTGCTACGAGTGAAAACTGGGGATTTAGGGTGGTTGAGTACACATTGTGCCATGGGTGACCGTACTAAACAGCGCGTGAATAAAATACGCCCTGGACTACTTGTCAAGCTATTAATAAGCTTTTGGAATAGGTTAAGCCAACAGCCAACTATTGTATTGTAACCCATGGCAAGTCTCGAGTAGGAAGCTTAAATCGTGTTACCAACTACGATGAGATATATAAAGGCTGAAAATAAGTCCTCCATCGTCACGGTGTATAGTATCAGGACAGGCCAGACATGATAAGCTCGCCCAACATAAATCATGCATATGTAGAACGGTAAAACATAACGCGGATGAAGACTGAATTGTATGGGAATCAAAGCTACCGAATATTCCGCAAGCCCTATCTTGCGTCCCCTCGCATCCGTGCGAGGGATCCAAAAAAAAACTACGTAGGAATTGTTCAAAACTCCATCCTCCAATCTCCTACCAATCGTAAAACGAGAATCAATACCTGAACGTTTCTACCCCGTTACTTTATACCCTCCCCCTTTGGCCCCCTACTAGCTTCGCAAAATTTTACCAACACTTTATTAGATCCTCGCGTAAATGGGACGTGTTCAACCCATCCGGGATTACATGAAGGAGTAATCGGTCGGACATGTACCGTACTTGGACATTGGTAAGTACGCCCGGAGAGTCCTCAATGTGATACAAGGTTTCGCGGTCGAGAAAAGTAGTCGTTGTTCCACGGTGTTGTAGACCAGCTCTTGCCACTTCTCTGGTGACAGACACCCAACTTTAATTGGCCGGGTTGCTTAAGGTCCAGGGTACCTGTCGAATCTGTACATAGAGTTAGCTCTATACGTAGATTGGTTGTGGAGGTGATGTAGGCCGATTCATTGCATGCCGCCTACCAAACCCCAGCGTCAGTCCTGGGATGTCTACGACAGGGTTGTAGAAGACATCCAAGACTTGGCTGGAGTTTGTTGCATCATGCGGGCATGGCTATTCGCCTCGACCCATCCGCTTCTCAGCCAGATGACGGTTGCGTGGGGGCAGTGAGGCGTGGGTCCCACGCCAAGAACCCCACTGCACACCGCATCCATCGTGGAGAAGATGGGATGAGATTGCTCGCACGACGTAAACAGCTCTTGCAATAACAATGGAGCCATGCGATAACCAGTTTGGCGGTGTGCAAGCATTCCGTGAGTGCGCAAATGGCGCGGTGTCAAGTGACTGGGATGGAAAATAACTCACCTCCAAATTCGCGCGCGCATGTCGCCGCTACCGGTGGCGAAGACGCCTCCCGTGGGACTCGGGGCAACAGAGATGACTACCGATAGTTAGCATGCGAGCACAACGGATTTGACGGGTTAGAGGCTCAATCGTACCAGAATTCTTGTGCCCTTGCAACATGAGTTGCGCAACACCAGTATGAGGATCCCAGAACTGAACACCACGGTCCTTGGAACCGCTCAGGACCCAATCGCCATGGGGAGTAAGCGCAACACTGAGCACAAAGTCCTACGGTATGTGTCAGTCGTTACGTATCTTTACTCCAAAAGGTGAGAAGTGCCTACCTTATGGCCTTCGAAAGTGCGGATACACTTCCCACTAGGAGGGTGTCCGGGAATGAAGCGGTTCGCTGTAGACAACTCCCACATCTTGATAGTCTTGTCAAGACTGCCGCTGACGAGTCGGTTCCCAGAAGGAGCAAAGGCAACAGAATAGACACTATCCTTGTGGCCTTGCTCGCCTTCAAGACGAACGACAAGCTGGCCGGATTGAATGTCCCAGACACGGACACTCTTGTCGAGAGATCCAGCCGCAACAAACAGGTTGTCTGGAGAGATGGCCACGGTAGTGACACCGTCCTCGATGGAGAAGTTGGCCACTTGCGAATTGCTCTCGAGATCCCAGAGACGGACACTACGGTCACCGCTTCCGGATGCAATGATCTTGCCATTCCTGGCAAAGTCTAGCGAGTAAATATCTTGCTCGTGGCCGGTGAACTGATGCTTGATAGAGCGGGATGCAATGTCCCACACCTGTTTGCGAACGTCAGTGGTTTGCGTGTTGAATAACCCGAGATTCAAGACTTACCCTGATGACCTTGTCCTCAGCGCCAGTTGCGAGGTATGCACCGTTGGGGCTGAAACAAACGCTCCTAATATACAAGTCGCCATCCTCGGGCAGACTGCCATCTTGAAGATGGGCAACAGGATTTCCGGTCTCGACGTCAAAAATCTGTGCCGAACGATTGCAACCTGTCGCAACGTACCTCCCGTCTAGACTGAAGCGCACACAGCACACTACACTCTGATGGGGCAGATTGTGGATCAGGTCGACATCCAGGACGCGGCGAGAATGAGGATTGAAGACGGCAAACCAGTCACTGCCTTCCTTCTTCAGGTTCTCTGGCAGCTGCTCAATGTCCAGATCAGCCAGTACGTTGCTCTGGCTGAGCGGTATGCGGTTCTGGGCCATCAAGGCATTCTGTTGCTGCTGATGATGCGGAGGAGGTGTTGGGCGCGGCACTTGAGGCGATCCAGGGTACGGGGCAGGATTGTTCTGCTGAGGGGTTGCAGGTCCCGGGGGACCACGGCCAGGGCCAGGACCTGGGCCTGGGCGCTTACCACCAGGCGAGGCGGTGGGTTGCGGAGGCTGACCATAACCTAGGATTTGTTAGCTCGAATGCGTACAGAAGTCGACCCAGCTGTCTCAAGCCTTTGGTCAGAGCCAAAGAGCGTGAGGTTGCTCACCATTGACCGAAGGGCCCGGCTGATAGCCACCAAAATGTTGTGGGGGGCCAGGCGCCGGATTCAGACCTGGTGGGCCCTGAGGACCCAGATGTGGTGGCATGCCCTGGGGCTGCTGTGGCTCTTGTGGAGGAGGTGCTAGTCCTGGACCACCTTGCGCAGCGCTGCCTGCCATGATTCCGCCGAATAGGTTACTAGGTCCATGGCCGATGGTGGGTGGCTGAGGCTGCGAGGGGCCTCCGTGGTGCTGCGAGTTCTGGCTGGGTCCGCCGCGGGCTTCCACCTCGCGCTCTAGCTGGGCGATTCGGTCTTCATATCTGCGATTGCTATCAGCTTGTGTTCTGGCCCATGTGTAGAATGGCATGATGGGGCAGTGGGTAATTTTCAATCAAGTGAAAAGCAGAAGCAAGCATGGGGGGCCTTACTTGAGTTTCATCTGGGTATGCTGCTGCTCTAGCGAATAGACCTTGCTGCGGATCAGCTCGATCTCTTGGATATGGCGGGCGACTGTTTGCAGGGTGGTCAGCAGATGCTTCATGGGATGCAAGTGTGGAAAAAAGCACTCACTTTGGCCTTCGTAGTCGACGTTGCGCTGGGACTCTGACTCAAACTCGGTCCTGATGTTATCGAGGAGCTCATTGAGGCGCTGGCTGGGGCCAGGCTGAGGAGGGCCGCCCATGACGCGGGGCGGGTAGCCGTGGTTCATGTTTGCGAATGGTATGCGCTCACGCTGGAGGAGACAGCTGTCGGGTGCGGTGATGGGGTGCAGGGAGGGTGGTAGGCGCGGTCAAGTGGCAAGTAGTGAATAGTGGAGATATGTGTGACGCTGTGTGTGACGCTGTGTGTTGATGCCTGAGGGGGGTGGACAAGGTGTCGCAGGGCTGGCGAGGCTGGACGTCGCACAGCTTCCGAGCGTGTGTCGGAGCAGGCGTGTAGTAGGCAGAGCCGGCCCTGGGGTGGGCGCGACAAAAGCCGGATGGACGGGCGGGAGTCTATCGGGGCGGTGATAGAGACTGGGGCGGGTGCGGTTGGTGTCTAGTGTGTAGTGTCTGGTGGGTGGTGAGGTTGGTTGGCGAGCGCGACGAGGTTTGAGCGGCGGAGCGACGATGGGTGGGTCGCTGGGATGCACAGTCGCCTTGGCTTGCCGGAGCCTGGTAGCGTTTCCAATCCGGCGCCCCGAATCGACTTTAGCTGCCGTCGCTAATACAAACAAGAGGGCTCGTTTTGTTGCACGTGTTCGCGAAGTAGTCGAGGTGGTAATGTGGTAGTAAGTATGGGAATACGTAGATGGCAAGTAGGTGGGTGGTACATAGCAAGTACGGTGAGAAATCAGAATACTAAAAATAAAATAAAAAATAAAATAAAAAAAGAGAAAGAAGAAAGAAGAAAAAAGAAACCCTAGACTTGTCTGACATGTCAGGTAGCTGCAGCAGCTAGCTCTAGACATGTTCTACAGCCCGAGTAGCTGTAGTAGCAGTCGACTTGTCGTCTAATCAGATGCCCTCTCTACTGGAGACGACCCCAACCAGACTCTAATTACACTCCTATTAGACTCTTCGCCATCTGCCACGATGGTTGCACGATGCGTCTCGCAGAGGCTGATTCACACAGGCAATCGCATCGCATCGCATCGCATCGCAGCCAGGCAGTGGAACCAAGGCGTCCCCCATTCGCAGGGCCTGGTGACAGAAAACTCGTTCATGTCAAACGACCCCGTCCTCACTGCGGTAAGACGGCGCGCAGCAGCAGCAGCACATGGCCTTCCAATTGAGCTTCTCGCCGTCGTCCGTCTGGCGTTGATGAGGCGTCGCATGACGGTCTGATGTCGTGCCAACCCGTCCCATAGTCCAAAGTTAGCTCTCCTCTCCTCTCCTGTCCTCTCCTGTCCTGCCCTCCCTCGCTCGCTCGCTCCAGGCTTCGCGTGGGGAGCGTCTGCCGCCTCGCGTAAGCCAGCCCACGTACCAGAGCCGCCTCTCTCTCTCTCTCCCTCCCTCCCTCCAGCTCTCTCCCGCTAGCTCCTCTCACTCCCCAAGTGACCCGACTCTACTCTCGGCCAGTCCCCAATGCTTGAACCAACATGGTCGCGTCACCCTATCTCGTGTTCCCAAGACTTCTCGCCACGGCACGCCCGCATGTCAATCTTTCTCGCTCCATTCACCGCCTTTCCTAGCCACTGTCAACCACCGTCAATCCTCGAGCCCTTTGCTCGCAACAGGTTCCTCGGGACCCACCCGCGCCTATCATTCGCCACTGCATCCCGCTGACAGCACCACCACCATCGACCATGGCACTGCTTCACAAGTCGGCCAGTGAAGTCACAGCATTCTCGCGAGTCAACCATGTATCCACTTGTACCATAAAAGCCGTGCTGCCTGCGCCCTTCTGCCTTGCTTCTACAGCTTTTGGCAAACAACATCCATTGCCTACCTTGTTATTTTGACCACCTATTTTGACCACCCACTCGTAGCTTGCTAACCCACTTGCTCCCGCTACAACACATTGATTTATATTTCCAATACATCCCCTACTACGAGACATGTCGGCTTCCAAGCTAGATCCGAATCGCCCGGCAAATCGCCGCAGGGATACACGTGAGGCTTACAAGGCGCAGACTTCATTCAAGTCCAGTTCAGGCAATCCGGGTGCAGGTGTTGAAACAATCTACGCCGGTGTAGCCGTTGCCCAGAAAGAAAATGGAACCTTCCAAATTGCTCTCGCTCTACACGATGGAACCTACTGCCTCGATTACGACCTCCTCAACGTGCCATCCGATAGAGAAAACGGCTCGTCAGGCACATCCTCTGAATCCGGATCGGGCGTGGCTACACCAGCGTCCTTGGAAGACATCCCCAATGATCTAGCCAAGGTCGTCTTGAAGAAGCTCAGCAGCTTCCGCACCATCCGGCTGTCTAAAACTATGGGTGCTGGCTTAACCGAGCGTGTTGCTGAACTGTGTCCTCAGCTGCCCGCACTCCTATGGAGCGAGCTGGACATTGTCCCCTTCATCTTTGGCCCCAACCCATATTCCAAACGCGACCAATCCAGCATGAGTGTAGACGAAGAAGCTGATTACATGTCCAGGAAGACCGTCAAGTACGTTGACCATACCATCTTCTCTTAACCCCATGCACTGGCTTACTTCCCTCTAGGCAGTTCGACTTGAACGGACTGGTGCCTGTGGTCTGTGGCCATCGCCATGTCGTTGCCGTCGATTGCGAGGGTCGAGCCCTCATCACCAATCTTGAGAGTTACGAAGACACGGTCAGGTTGGACACGACGTGGGCTGCAACCATGAAATACGCAAACTCGCTCAAGACGAACAAGACCAAGATTGCCTTCTTCAACAGCACTCCACAAGGTGGAGGTGTGGCCCTGATGAGACACGCGCTCATTCGCTTCCTACGCCTGATCAATGTGGATTGCAAATGGTGAGTTTTACTTGACACAACCAGGACTTCACTGCTGACAATTCACCAGGTTTGTTCCCTACGGCAAGCCTACCATCTTCCGCATCACCAAAGACAATCATAACATCCTCCAAGGCGTAGCTGTCCACGGTGAGCGTCTTACCCAGCCAAAGATGGACGAACTCGACGCGTGGGTCCAGCACGAAGCTAAACAGTGCCGATGGCTGGAATCCGGTGGTCCTCTTGCTTCTCGCGAGCAGGGAGGTGCCGACGTCATCATCGTCGACGACCCTCAGATGCCAAGTCTGGTCAAGATCGCCAAGCAACAAGATCCCACACGTCCTGTCATCTTCCGTAGCCATATCCAGGTTCGTGCCGATTTGGCTGATCAGGAAGGCACCCCTACTGCCGAGGTGTGGAATTGGGTGTGGAACAACGTCAAGGACTGCAATGTCTTCGTCAGCCATCCCGTTGGCGCCTTCGTCCCCAAGAACGTTACTCCAGCAAAAGTCGGCTACCTGCCTGCAACCACGGACTGGAAGGACGGTCTGAACAAGCACATGAAGGACTGGGACAACTTCTACTACATGCATCAGTTTAGATCTCAATGCTTCCAGGCTGGTATGCGTCGGCTTGCCTACCCAAACCGTGAATACATTGTCCAAATCGCACGCTTCGATCCGGCAAAGGGCATCCCTGATGTGATCGCCTCCTATGCTGAGTTCCGTAGAGAGTACATGAAAGGCAAGCCCATCGAGGAGATTCCGCAATTATGTATCGCCGGGCACGGCGCCGTCGACGACCCCGACGCCGTCAGGATCTACAACGAGACCGAGGAGCTCTTGGCGAGTGATGCGTACAAAGAGTTCAGAGATGATGTTGTCGTGATGCGTGTAGGCGCTTCCGACCAAATTCTCAACGCCCTCATGCACTCCGCCCACGTTGCCCTTCAACTTTCCACCCGTGAAGGCTTCGAGGTCAAGGTCAGTGAAGCCCTGCATCATGGCGTGCCTACCATTGCCACGCGTGCAGGCGGCATCCCCCTCCAAGTCCAAGATGGAAAGTCTGGTTTCCTCGTTGAGCCGTGTGACTACAAGGCGGTTGCCAAGCACCTCCGCGACCTCTTCACTGATCCTCAGCTCTATGCTGACATGTCCGAATATGCGGAGAACAACATCAGTGATGAGGTCAGTACCGTGGGCAATGCGCTGTCATGGCTGTACCTTGCAGACACGCTGGCCCAGGGCGAGAAGGTCGAGCCGGACAGCAAATGGATCAACGACATGGCGCGCGAGAAAGCAGGATACCCGTATCTGCCGAACGAGACCAAGTTGCCGCGGAACTACTACCAGGACTTGAATCTGTCGCAGTAAGTGCGTGCGCATATCCGATCTAAAATTGGTGGTTTCATGGAAAGGGGAGCTTGAAAAAAAAAAGTCTTTGTTGGAGCGGTCTTTTGATTTCGGTCTTTTGTATAATTAGTGTTTTGCACAGGCGTGCATGGTGGCTTATTGCCCTTCAGCAATCGTTAAGCAAGTGCAGCGTTAGGTACTGTTAAAACAACTCCTCTCGTTTGAATCTAGAAAACCCCACCGATCGCCTTGACAGTCATCCCCAACACAAAATCAACCGTCACATACCGTTTTATTCATCAACAGGTTCAGCCCAGGTCGCTCTGTCCCTTCTACGTGTCACTGTTCTATCTGAATCCGTTTGTTTGGTCTTGTCTTTGCCTTGTTGAATAGTGGATGAGATTAAGAATCACATCTCAAACCGGTTTCGTATTACCGTAAGTTGTTCAGCTGTTCTTCCACTACGCTCTCCATTCCCTCGCTCGGCCTGCTCCCCCAATCCTTGTATGAAACCCCAACCCCCCTCAGCCTGCTTCCCCGCGCTTTGCACAGTCAACGAAATGTAAACCGCTTCAAAATGATCAAAATGCACGCAATGCGGTGATGGTATCCCAATGTCCCCTCCCGTACGCCAAAATCAGATAAAAGTTCATAGCATGTCGTCTCCTGAACGCCTCGCGCTAAATCCCACTTCAAATCAGAATGGAAAATATAGAGTATGGTAGAAGACTCCACTTGATCAGTTTGTGCAACTTCTTCAGAACCGAGCGTCTCCCCACTAAAGTAGGAGGCCTATTCTCGCATCGAGCTTGTTCTTGCTCCGACTCTGCCCTGTGATTAGATTGTGAGATTAGCTGAGGAACAGTGATCGTACATGATCGACAAGATACAAATAGTGCGCGCAACATGAAAATCAAGGGGAGGAGCCGAGGTATGTAGGGTATGATGATGTGCCCTGGCCGGGATAACTAGGGCGTGACGCAGGCGGTGGCGGTCGATAGGACCCATATGCGGGCCGCGGTGGAGGTGTTGAAGGAGGTTGAGAATACTCCGAGCGCATACCCGAAGGCATACTGTGATAAGAGGGTGGTGGTGGACGACTGTGGGCAGAGGAGTGGCCATGGGCAGGCAATTGGTAGCGACGCGATGGGTCTGGGAGGCTATTGGGGGTACTGTACGCTACCTTCTTGGTTGGCCTCACAGGCTCGTCATCGTCGCTCAGTGTCAGATCCACCACCTCGGATGTTCTTTTGTTGCTTGATCGAGGGGCCGTTGACGTCTCTCTTGAGGGTAGTGGAGGCGTGCTGAGCGATACAGGTGTTGGCGCGGCTTCACTCTTGATGGCCCTGATGCGATAATCCGGTATTTCAACAAGATCATCTTCGCTGTCGTCGTTGTCGTAGGCGCTATAGCCGTTTCTCTTGGGCGACGTATCCGTGTCGGTCGACCATTCCCCGTTGGGCTCAATGGTGACTTGATCTGCGTTCCGGGCTTTGTTCAAGATCTCCTCCACATACTGATCGACGGCTAGCCCTTCATAAGATATAGTCTTATTACAAATTGGACATGTCCAAGTGGGTGCCTGCTCCTGCAGTTGTAGGAACGATTCGGCGTCGAAGCACTGGTTGTGCGTGCAGACTGTGGACCTGCACGGTGTCTTGATTCTTAAAGTAGAGATGGGGTCCTTCAAAGACATGACGCTCGAGCCAACTTCGATATCAGGGTCATTCGCTTTCTCCATCACTAGAATCCGTCAGCCCCACAGTGCAACCCAGGATACAGAGGTTCTCACTCTCGTTTAGCACCGACTGCTTTGTGATGACATTGCGATGTTTGATCCGCTGTGTCAACTCCTCTACTGAGAATTTCTTGACCATGTAGACAAACAAATTGTACTTCTACAGGAACAGTTAGTGCATACTCACCTATTGAAATGAAAGGGATAAGGGATAAGAAACCTCCTGTGGACTTGCCTTGTGCGTTAGGGCATAGGTGACGACAATGTTATTACGATGATTAGCGGGACTGATACGGACGAAATCGGTGATATCTGCAGGACGCGTCGAGCCCGGCTTGTTCTTCAAGCCCTTGTAGTTCGCCTTGACCTCCTCGCCGTTAATGCGGACTTCGATCTGCGATGGGAATGTGATGTCCAGGCGCGTAACAGGCGTTAGTGGTTGCTCCAGCGCAGAAAACAGGAGAAGTCGTAGAGCGGGGTCTGACTTCAATCGTGTACAAATGGCGTCGGTGGGTGCAAGGGTTCTGGTCGTATTTTGACGGTGGCTTGGCGAAGCTGCATTGGATGAGTAACAATGCTCAGGTGTGCAGAGACTAGCAATCATACCTTCTAACGAAATATTACTTAGTATTAGCTCGCGGATCTCGAAGAAGGGGCTTTCTTTGAAGAAGTATGTAGGTCCTAGTTCACTTTAGTGCCGTGGCCCGGACATGGTCGATAAGGAAGAAGAAAGGCGTACGAGGTGGTATGTGCGGTTGTGGCTGCTGGTATGCCGGATATGACCCGCTGGTTTGATATCCATTCGCCATGCTGAAGCCGTTCGCGGTGGGCGCAGGCGGGTGGGAGAATGAGGGGGCTGCCGGACTGCTGGCTGTGGGCGGCGGGGCGTCTCCGTGGTGTTGTACGCGGTACTGAAGTCGCCGCAGCGCATCGGCATCATTTTGAAGGACGGCATTTTGTATGACTGGTGAACGTGAAGTTAGCATCCATTGTGAGGCAGTAGAAAGTCAATCGACGAGCAGGGGAGTATCGTACGCCCAATGACGCGGGACTGTAACGCAGCCTTGTTCCCCGTCTGCGATGAGCGTTCCTCTTTCAGAATCTTTTTCAGGTCATTGTTAATAAGCGTCTTGGAGCGCTCAGTGATGGTAGCGGCCATCAGCTGCAAGCTTGACGCCATTGTGGGCTACAGTTCGGGGTGGAGAGGGTGCTGCAGTCGAGGTTGAGGTTGAGGTGGAAGTGAGGCGCTAGCGGAGGAAAGCTGTTCGAGAAGGCATTGGAGCCTGGGGAGATTAAGGCCTCGCAAGCGGAGGTGACAAAGAGTAAGAGATGGCCGGGTGAGGGCAGATATCTGAGGTTGCAGCGGTCCCGATGGTCGTTGGTCGCAACTTCCCAAGACTCCGCAGGCGACACAAGACAGCCAACACAGCGTCGGCGCAAAACAGGCGCGGGGACAGCCAGCAGGCAGACGTCTTGGTGCGAGCCGGACAGGTTATATTGCTATCGTCGAGCTCCCGGCGGCTCTCGCGGCCGTCGCATCTGCATCTGCTTGTCGCAAAGTCAGCGTCACTAGGCGAACGCGACCAAGCACGGGCCCGACTCGAAAGCCGGACCGCCCTCGTCGCCACCCCAAAATTCCGCGCCTCGAACTTTTTTCCCCTCCACATTTCGACTTTCACCACAATCATTCATCACAATGGCCAAATCCGCACGAGCAAGCAGCAAAAAGGCGAACCGCACCAAGCTGCGCGCCAGAGTATTCGGACCCGTCGAGAAAGCCCGCGCTGAGCGCCTGCACGCAAAGCTCCTCGAGACCATCGCGCAATCGAAGCCTGAGAGGACGGAAATGGACACAGCCGAAGGTGAGCCGTCCCACTGCATTCACAAACGCTCTGCTGACCTCTTCAAAGCGACTGCCACCGAAGCAACCAAGGAGGATGACTTGCCCAAAGGTTCGTCTTTTCTAACTGCCTCCATACCACGTTCCTTGTGCGACCCTACCAACACCAAACTCGATCCTGCACAAGAGAGTCGTGAGCTCAGAAACCTTTGTTTCTACATGGGGCTCTGTTCCGACATTGTTGGCTTCAGCCAGGACGGCCGTCTCAAGTTTGCCTTTGACCCGCTTCCACCGACTGGTTGAGTGAGAATCAAGGGCTAACTGTCACCTCATAGACATGGACGTCGATGGCGCCGCTTCCGCTGCGAAGAAGTCGAGCAAGAAAAACAAGGACAAGGACCAGTCCCGGAAACAGCTTCGCCGGAGGCCGCAGAACAAGATTTCGTTCCCATCCTCGCGCGGTAAAGGCGCCCTAAAGCCCTTCACCGGCTCGCGTGTCGGCAAGCGCCGATCATGATTTACGACACTAGATATACTGGCGCATAAACTTTTGGCATTTCACGGCGTTCACATCTGTTGCTGCCTCGGAAGGCGCTGAGTCTTTGGATGATACCATGATCGTGGGGACACGTCTGTAGCATAATCTCAAACTTGCATTTCAAAACCGTAGCTCTTCTTATCTTTCTTGGCTGAATATCCGGTGTTCTCTCTTACCTACCTAACTGCGACTTGCAAGTGCGTGGCGAACGTTGTGACACTCGCGCCAAAAACCACGGACTAAACACTTGAGAGCGAGTCGTCGCCATAGGATGTCAGAACTCTTCCTAAAGTTGCCTGAATCGCGTCTCGGGCGGGTCTACAGAATATCTCTTTCTCATTATGTAGTCTTCTCTTAATTTTACAAATCCAAGTCTGGCAATATCATAATGTGTATCCAATTCGCTGTTAAAATGTGTTACAGGCACGTACATCTAAACACTACCCACTCCTTACCTTTCCGAGTACACTCAAGTATCATGGTGGCTCTGACAGTAGAGTACCTCGAATTTTGCTAGATCCAGCCTCAGCACACGTATTCGCCTACAGCCACTCGTACTAACGGTCGGCATCTGTCTTCAAGTGGGCAAAATGATACTAAAAGATGCGGGACTAGTCGACGACGTCTAGTCACGAATCCCGATTTTTGTATGAGTAAAGCAAAAAGATGCATAAATGCATAAAGATGTGCAAAAAGGCAAAAAAGGCAAAAATGGACTCGCGGGGAATCGAACCCCGGACCACTCCCAATCGCTGTTCCAGGAGGCTAGAGATGCTAAGGGAGTATTATACCACTAAACCACGAGCCCGTTTCGTGTTCTGATGAAGAAAATTTGGAATTAGGAAAATATAAGTACTTATAGATTTTCAGCTTTGCTATGCAGTTTACTTGCTAACCTAGTAATTCCGTCCGACAGGTGCTTACGCTAGTAGCGCTTGTTATTAGTAGCTGAAATCAACCCCATTCGCGAAAATGAGAAGTGGTTTTCGCTTCTCGAATCTTAATCATGAATCAACGACACAGAGGGGCTCGCTGCATTATTTTTGTGCTGCCTTCGAGGAGAAGATCTTTATTAATCACGTCGAATGTTGCAAGAATCAGTAGGGTGCTGAACAATACTTTCCGGTATAGAACGACTCGCTTAAGAATTCCCGCCTCCTCTTTCACAGCACAGATCGGCCTGACAGTGTAGGGACTCAAGCCACATTAATAGGCATCCTTCAAGGGGACTCGGCAACATGCCTGGTGACAGATTCTCGGCCTCGTCCTCGCGCCCGTCGCAAGGTATAAGTTCTACCAGATTCCTCTACAGCGGCGACTCGTGGGCAAGATGGATCACCCTCTGTACGGTATCCTACTGCTCCCGGACCTGGAATGTATTCGCCTGCTAGATCTTGACACTTCAACGGACGAAGGGCCGATCAAATACTTCTTAATTGTGTACAATATCAACGAAAAGCCCAGCTAGACAGCTTTGTCCTACACGTGGTGTTTCCCATTCCAGAGCTCGTTCCCCGAGTGCAAGGAGCGGGACCGTCTTAACCCCACGACAAGGATATACTGCAACGGCGAGGACTTCTCGTTGACAACAATCTTTACTCTTGTCTGGTCAGCTGCGTAAGGAGAAAATCAACCAGCATTTGTGGGCCGATGCCATCTGCATCAACCAAAAATAAGGATGGTCGTTGCCAAGGTGCCCAAGTTCATCGCCGACGTGCGCTGGTTTGGGTCTATAATCACAAAAGCTGAGGCATGGCTAGCCGACGGCAACTGGTACAACGCTCTGCATGTAGGCCCAGAATCATTCGTTCACCGACTAGACGGCTTCTTCGGCATTAAAAGCGAAGAACAAGCTCTCGCAGCGTAGACCAGCTATCTTCTTCATGCCAGAGCTTGTTTCAGCTGTACCGTAGCCGAAGACTACTACTACGCTTCCATGGGTATCGCCGCCCGGCTCTGCAGTACCACGAACGTCCTGCTCATGCCCAAAGTCGGCGCCCCCGGGAACTATATACAGAGCTCACCGCTAGAATTCTCTCCACCAGCAGAACCGTAGCCTTCCTCGCTGTCAACGGCGACCTAGCGCGCAAGCATCACGGTGGAATACCCTCGTGGGTCCCGGACTTCAAACCTAACCCAATGTCTTTCAACGACCTCTACCCCCGGATACATGTCTATAATCAGAGATGAACCGAAGTTCGAGAGGTCAGTTCCGTAGTCAAGCTGTGAGCCTGTCTCAACACTTGATGGCGGTGAACTTCGGCTATCAGAATTTCGGGCTAATGAAAATGCGTATAATACGGTAGAGATATCTAGAGCATTTTCGTATGTAGATACTCACTAAGTCGCCTGCCCTGGACTCACATGTCTTCACATGCCATACATACACTCGTTGCAAAGGTTGAACCATGGATTAGAGGACACTGAGAGTCAGCGTACCGTGTTTTGGTAAGTCGGTAACTCCATGACTCATCTCATGCCACAGAAGCTATAAGAGTCCAGGGCGAACCTCAACCCGACACCAACTCACCCGCGACGCAAGCTATCACACAAATCCCCGAGGCGCAAATAGCCAACACACAAGTACTTTTCCTAAGATACAAACAGTCGACGCACACACAAGGCCACTTACCTCAACGAATCGCGAACTCATCTTCGCACTCGCCAAGGTTTCCGCAACCAAACAGACACGCCGTCGAAACGAATTTTAAACTTCACAATGGGCCTCCCAAATCTCCCAAAGGCAGTTGCCTCTGCCATCGCATCAGGCGATGCCGCCCAATTGAAAGATCTCTATCAGCCTAACAACATGACGCTAGAGGATATTGCCACACACGCTGCAGCTCGCGGGAAGCCCTCAATTATGCAATGGTGTTGCGACCAAGGCTGGAGGCCTCCTCGAGAATCTTTCAATAGTAATTTCGTCTCCCATGCCGTATATGGGGAATCTCCTTCCATCTTCCAAATCCTGATTGATAATGGTTTGGATCTCAACGCCCATGAAAACGAGCTTCACGGCGACCCACTGGCTAGTGCTGTTGAAAACGGTAACTATAACTTTGCAAAGTGGTTGCTTGAGCATGGGCATCGATCAACACCGAATGATTCGATTTTTGGGGATGACACTGCTATTGTATCTACGATTTATGCAGACAGGGCTAATCAAGAAATGCTTAAGCTGCTGCTTGATCATGGACATGATTTGGAGAATACTGGGGCTGGGGTGGTAGCTGCTGAGGAGGGAAACGTGGAGGCGCTAAGACTGCTTCTAGATCGGGGTCTCAACGTCGAAGAGCGACGCCGTGTCACTAACTATGGTACTGCAGATGAGACGTACGATACGGAAGGCACGGCACTCTACCACGCTTGTAAGCAGGGTAACGAGGAATGCGTCGAATTGTTGCTGCAACGAGGCGCGAATCCGCTAGCCGAAGACCTCAATGGGAGATCTTGCCTGGATATCGCGAGGCAGGGTGGCGATGATTATGAATACATTGTGTGGCTTTTGGAAAACAGCGGATCGGTGAACTCAGCCAGTGCAGCTCAGACGCTTTTGGGGTTCATCAAACGATTGTTCTTCTTCTAAATCAAATCGGTCGCCTGCCGCACCCCAAGAGACTGGAATTTCAACACGTACGACATCACGCTGGATCTCCAGAGCTGAAACGTTTTGGCGGTCCATGGTCGCTACTTTGGCGTTGGATTGAGTCCTTTCTACTGCCCGAGCAGCGGCTAGAGCCTCTTTGCGCTTCAGCTGCATACATCGCCATCCCAAACTCGATTGCTGAAGCTGCCGTCCACATATGCTAATACACACCGCCATAATGGCAAAAGAGGCAATCATCGTACGCGTCGCGACCACGATTGGTGTTTAGGGTTGCTGCCATTAGACGTCGGTGAAATCGCAATGAAGGGGTCGCAAGATATGCCTTTTCATCGAACCGCCGCCCCTGATGAACACAATTCTTCGAAATGGGGAGCACGCCTTTTCTTCGCACATCCGCTCTCGTGACGCCCTCCCGCTACCACTGTCCCGTTTACGTTTCGATGCCCACGGCAAACCACACCATCACCACTATACCACAAGCCATTTGGGCCTGTTTGATGATTAGAGCCCTGTTTTTTATTACGAAACCGAATCAGAATTTACCCAACAACGGTTGTGTCAAGGACTTCATCTCCTGAGGCCCTGGAGGCCCAATCGTTTTGGGCTCCCACAAAGTTCTCTGGCATGTAAACAGCTTATTTAACAGCTTGCCTATTAAGTCTTTTGGGAATGCGATACTGTACAGGCCTTCACATGCGTTGGGATACATGCGCGATATGGGGTGGGGTAAATATCTTTTCAACAGCATTATAAGACCTTACAGTGCTAAACTATAGGTAGAAGGTTTTAGGTTTCGTAATGTTAGATTCTTGTAGTTAACTTTTTAATAACAGTTAAAATGTTTCAATTGGCTAACACTACGTGTATCTGAGAGCAGTCTGGACAAGAGAGGTAGAAAGCCGCACTTCGGAAATCGCTCTTGCGAAACATCTTCCTAATTCCACGAGCGAACCACATTATGCCTATTTTCCACAAGCCCTGCGTTGTTACCGCCGGCTGGTCTGCGTATCTAACCAGCTCTAAGCATCGATTCTGAAAATACTTCTTGAAATACTTTTTGAAACTCGCAAGCCGAAATACTAGCCTTTAGTTAAGTAGGAGGGTAGATAGTACCACTAAACCACGATCCTAGTGATGATTAATGGAGATTTGAAGAGACGATGGCAATATAAAGAAGGTCGCAGTTGTTGCTTAAGCGAGCAGGCGGGTGGTACCGGTATATTTCGGCCCTTTTAACATTTATTTCCCCGCTTATTTCTTCTTTTCACGTGTCAGGGGCTAAGTGTCACAAACAGTTCTAACTAACTCGTCCGCTAAGAGCTTTGACTTCAATTCTCTCGTACTGAGCTCTGAAAACGCACATCTCAGTGGCCCTTGCGGTCGTGAAGATCCAAGGCTGGCTCCTCGGGTGTGCAACATGAAGTTTCGGTCCTTCAGGCTGGCTAGCAAGACGCAATCTACATCACAAACTCCAAAACTGTTCGCTGAAAAAGCCCGTGGCGTCGGTAAGATCATCCCAGACCTGACCCGACAGGACCATTCACTTTCTAATCTGGTGAAATCAGATGAAAGAACCCCTGAGGCGGATTTGTATCGTTATACCCGTCAACGGTGGCTGTAAAACCGACCCCTAGCCAAGCCTACCAAAGAACCTACTTACGATATGTCTACAGAAAGAATGAGCGAGGGGAGTTAGCAAAACGCTATCTCAAATTTAATTTACCGCAGCTGCTTAAAGAAGCTGTTGGTGTTTGCAGGGGAGCCCAGCACTGTTTGTCTCTTAGTCCTACAACGTGCATTATCACTAAACTTGCGAACAGGTACCCAAGTCCTGAAGTGCATTGAAGGCTTGCATAACAAGGCTTTTATTCTCACTATGGACAATGGTGCACAAGTCTTCGCGAAACTTCCGAACCCAAATGCCGGGCCAGCTTATTACACGACGGCGTCCGAAATCGCTACCCGGCAAATGGTATGTGATGATGCCAGCTTGAGAATTACACATAACTGATAGAATCAGCTTAGAGACGTCTTCGATATTCCTGTCCCTCGCGTGCTTGCGTGGTCTTGTGATGCTGTGAATAACTCGGTTCAGGCCGAGTACATTCTTGAAGAGAAGGTTTCCGGCGTTCGGTTAGGCGCGGTATGGTACAAATTGCCCTGGGCAACAAAGCTGGCTATTGTCGATCAGGTGGCCCAAATTGATGCCTCTTTGAATGCCGTGAAATTCAAGAAACATGGTTGCATATATTTCAAAGACGACCTCCAACGCTTGACCGGAAAATCAGAGGCCATGCAACTCAACTTAGGCCAGCAAGATTCGACTCTTGAGCGATATGCAATGGGACCTTTAGTTAAGGCAGAGCTTTGGAGCAGTGCTCGTGAGCAATTGGCTATTGATCGAGGCCCATGTACGTTGAGGGCTAATCCAAGGTCATGCGGCAGATGCTGATCAGAAGCAGGGGATAGCCCAAAAGCGTATGCGCAAGCATTAGGCGCCAATGAAGTGTCATGGATCAGAAATAATGCCAAATTTCGAATGAACTACTATCGGTCGCCAAAAGATCCTGAGCTACCTGAAGACGCCATTCACTTACTCGCCAAGTATGAACAAGTCGCGCCACTGTTGACTCCAGCATCAAACGACGAGTCATCTGCCACAAAACTTCTCTGGCATCCCGATCTCCATCTCGACAATGTATTTGTGGATCCAGTTTCACATAAAATCACTAGTATCGTGGACTGGCAATCGGCAGTTGTGGCACCGCTGTTTTATCAGTCCGGTGTCCATCGAGCGTTCCGATATTACAAGACTGTCCAAGAGGGCTGGGTCATGCCCGAGAAGCCCGAAAATTTCGATACCCTGCGCCCTGAAGAGCAAAAACAAATCGACCGCAATCTGGAGAGCGAAACGATACACAAATACTACGAACTTCAAACTATGAAACGTGCACCGCTTCACTGGGATGTTCTCCAGCGATCATCAGTGCCTATGCTTAGAAAGCCTGTCTGGCTTGTGACCGGCGTATGGGAGAACCGGGATCTGTTCTTCTTGCGTGACTCGCTCATTGCTCTCGTTGCCCGATGGAATGACATCTTTGGGGAAGATACACCATGCCCCATAAAATTCTCAAAAGAAGAACTTGAGTTGCATGCGAAGGAGGAAGAGAACATGGATGGTGTTGGTAAAATGCTGTCACTATTCCAAGACCAAGGTGTTCTACCAGCAGATGGTATGGTGCAACCTGAGGAGTACCAGACTGCTATTGAAAACTGCCACAGGTACAGAGAAGTCTTCCTGAACGCGGCTCAGAATGAGAGTGAGAGAGATCTGTACTCCAAACTCTGGCCGTACCAAGGGCATTCTGAGTAAATACATTAATTATTCGTCCCCTCTTCTCTCTCTCCCAACGAAAACGTATGTAGACAATATCAACAAAACTTTGATAACGGACCAAGTTCAAAACAGTTACAGCGGCATGATAGGTGGAACTGGACCAGCAGGTACGATTCCGTTCCCGGCAGCAACAGATGAATATCCTCGCTTGATCTTTCGAGTCAGCATGTGGCTTTTGAGTGCGGCCAAGGCCAGACTTACTACATCGAAGTGAGTAGTGCTCTTGAATGCACCTCTGTTCGTCTCTGGCCCCTCGCTCCAGTACAAACGTCTCAGCCAAGCATGAAGGCGAGGGTAGTCCAGACGAATCATCCGCATGTTGCATTTGAAGAGCGGGTAATATGCTACATCGAAACGAACAAGCGTCGTGTATAGGCGGATGTCAGCCTCGGTGATGTGTTGCCCAAACAAGTAGGGGTAATGCTCAGCTTGGGAGAGGTGGTGTTCCAAACGGTCCAAGGACTGAAAAAGCCTGGAAATATGCTCATTGTATGCCGCCTGTGACGTGGCAAACCCAACCTTGTAGACACCATTGTTGACCGTATCGTATACCCAAGAGTTGAGCGAATCGATACCAGTCCTAAGGTGGGGTGGGATGAATGCAGCGGCTCCTTTGTTCACCTCACGCAGATGGGGAGGTAAAAGTGGATCGAAGGCTTCGAATAAGATGCGAATAATGTCAGCACTCTCGTTGTTCACAATGGTATCTAATCATGTCAGTCCACGCCCTTACACACCAAATTGATCGCTCTCCTACCTTGCTTCTTATCCCACATCAGAGGAATGGTTATCCTTCCATTGTAGTACGGATCTGCCCTCAAGTACAGCTCTTTCAGCCATCTACAACCATGTATAGGATCCCTTTCTGGACCCCTGTGGCCAGAGAAATACCAGCCATGGGTCGGATCTCTTGCATCAACTTCTACTAGTTGTACAATGTCCTCTAGGCCCTTCAGCGCGCGAACAATGATAGCGCGGTGAGCCCATGGGCAGACATAGTTGATGTAGAGTATATATCGATCCTTCTCTACAGCGAATTGCTCGGAGGGAATGAGGTTGCGGAACTTGGAAGGCATTTGGCTCCACGGAATTTTGGCGTCAAGGGTATCACGGCACACGGGCTACGCAACGGGTTTCGTAAGTCGAATGCCGCTTGGAAGGTACATGTAAAGAAAGCTCGGTGTAGTTAGTAGATGGCTCACCTGGGGACCGGTCATGGTGCTCGCTTTAAGAACCTAGCAGCGAATCTGCGCAGACCGGCGCCGAAGATATCCAGACTGCGAGTGGGGTATCCATCGTCTTTCCGAATGGGAAGTGGAATCTCTGGCGCTTGTTATATGATTACAAAACAACAGAACGCGAGCAAGGATGATTAGTAGAGGCTACTGCGCGAGAGCGGCTGTGTCTCAGAAGGAACTAGTAGGAGCGATAGCTGCAGACACTACAGAGAGGGCAGAAGAAAACACCACGGCGTCAATTACAGTGTCGTCGGATATGATTTGCGATCGAACAGACACACCGTGATCGTACGAGTGATTGAATATTGAAGTAGCGGCCGAGGCTCGCTTACGTTGGGCAACTTCAGCCGATACCCGGCACTCCTCACGCTGACCAGCCAGTCAGCCTTAAAGTTCCATGCTGCCGTGCAGCTGTTCCCGTACGACCTTGCACGAGTTGAAACGACAACGCGTTGAACGGTCTACGAGCAGATCGAGGATGCCATATTACTCGAATAGCGACAACAATCAGATACCCAAAATCAGCCTGCAATACCGCCGTAATCACATACTCGATGGGCACCCTCGGACAGAGGCTTCACTCACTAGTTGTTACGTGGACACCAACCGACTTGCTCCATCAATATACCTCATTGAAGTGGTATCTTGCTAACATTTTTGCATCAGGCTGAGGAGTGTCACACCTTCTATGGAGAGAATCAACCCCCGTGAGTTTTCGTACGATGTCATATCATTATCTGAACCATCGGTCCACATGCAGTACTCCCTGTTGTAGAACGTCTGAGGTCAATTAACCTAGTTCAATTTTCCGGCGACATGAAAGCACACATAATTGCTCGAATTCACCAACAAGGCGCTAGTTTTTTGCCATGTTGCGAATCTAACGTTCACAACTAACAGGCTACAAGCGCATATCGTACGATTGCCAGCGAGCTACTAGAAAGATGTATATGCTCACAGATTACTTATTCTCCGCAAGAAAGCTTGTCCATCTAGCGCCCATGGCGTAAATGTGAGGGTAGCGGCTCGCAAGCTGTGACAGCTAATTGTTGCACCCGCCCAATGCATTTTCTTCTTCTCCCGGATTAGTTATTCCACTGACGGCCGGCAGCGGCGCGCAGGGTGCCTTCTAAGATATGGGGCGATCATGTCGTCTCCACCTCTTGTCGTCTATTGAGTAAAGCTCCCTAGGCTATGTACGCTTTCGCTGGGTTTCATTTGTGGATCATACGGGGCATGGTGATTACTAGTCCGATGCTGCGCATTTACGTCTATCAGTGGGGCGCCTTTAACACCGTAGCAGGATAGTTTGATACATCTTTTGGTCTTCTAGTAGTCCTAGAAAGGAAAAATGCTGTACATGAATAGATGAATATGTCTTCTACTGTGACCGGAACAAACAAAGGATATCTAAGAGTATGCGACTGTAGAGGAGATGGTAGTATGCTATGTAGTAAGAATCGCTAAATCATAATGCAAATAGATAAGCATGATTACATCCAACAATCGCTCAGGACATACCGAATGCTCAAATGCGAGGGCAGTTTTCAACATCTGGACGGTAGCAATCTTCTTCTCAGAGTCATCTTTACTCTTGTCCCTGACATGCTCATCTCACTCCCCCACCGCTGAAACTATACCCACTTCCCGATTGGCTCGTCTGCTTATTTTCTCCGCCGACTCCAGGAGAGCCAGCTGCTTGCCTATACTCTTCATATCCGCCTGGACTTAAGGCGTCGCCCGCCCCAGGCCGCGGCCCATCTCTATAATCTGCGTATGACGGCATAGGTCTTCCATATCCCGTTCTGTCCTCCCCCCAACTGAGTGGTCTACCTGGATGTCTGCCCTCATCCGTTTCCGTCGAGTTCAACAGTGCGTACTCGTCTTCTTGTTGGTTGCCGCCGTGTTCCGTGAGTCGGTCTACGGAGTCTATAGAATCGCGGTGCCCAGGTTCGATCTCGGCGGACCATGCGTTATCTTTTGATGTTTCACCGGAGATGTGGTGTGGGTTTGGCGCAGAAGATTCGTAGGGGAGGACGCCTTCGCGGAGGAACTTTAGGAGGTAGTAGGAGCTTACTGCCGTTGTAATGGCGAAGAATAGGCTATCAAATTCCACCATTAGCATTTGTTATGGTGCGCATGAAAGTGAGCAGAGAGGGAGGACCTACAATAACAGACTGCCAATTCCTACAGCCGCTTTACTAACTTTGCACTTGCTCTCACTCCCATACTTGAATGTGGTGCAGTTTCGCTCGTTATCGGATACCTTCTTCTCTTTCGCACCCTCCTTGATGCCATGGCTGTTCCACACGGCAACTGCTACAAAGGCTGCAAACCAGAGCATTGTATACAGCGCATCGACTGCAAGAAAGGCATATGCGTTTCCGAAGCGCTGCGCGCGAGACCACATCGGCACCATTACTAGGTAGATTATCGCGGGAATGGATACGAAGCACTGGGGCGGTTGTCAGCCTAACTCTCTCAATCTGTCATTGTAACGGCTTTGCGATTCCGATCTACTACCCCCGAAATCCTCCTAGAGATAGAGCCTACCATAGCAAGATAAAACTTAGTCGGTCCTCCTGTTGACCCGTCCTTGATCATGACGGCAATCGTGAGACATGCTGCTATGAAAACGAGTATAGCCTGGAAACCATGTGCCGTGGCCTTGCATTTCTGAATATAGGACTGTGGTATCCGCATGGTCGCGCTCTCTTCTCTCAATATTCGTTTCGAAGAGCTTAGAGCATGCGTTATCGAGGCGGGAAGGCGAAAAGGGTGAGTGTAAACACAGCACAGCCCTACTACGGAAACGTTCGCTCGAGAGGGTTCGGAGGTGCCGGAGGAGGTCCCAACGGGCTACTACCGCTACGTCGAAGTCGAGTTTGAAGACCAAGGAGAGGGGAATCGCTCGCTCGCAAGATAGAGAAGCCTAGAGAGTGTTGTGAAGGTGATGCGCAGTAAAATGAGTGAATGTCAAACATCTTCGAGTCTCAGCCTCAGCTGTGGATCCGCGTAGCTCGCGCAGCCTCGCGCCCCCGCGCCACCAGGGTATTTGCCCTAACCCGGCAACGCATGCTCGCCTTGGGTAGCGCATATTATTAATAGAGCGATTAGGCGACGGTGGTAGGCTGTTCAAAGACAAGTGGATGGCGAGTGTCCTTGAAATCTTTTGAGTTTGGGTGTTTGGAATGATGACGTCTCTACCATGTTGCACCTTGATAAGTGGCCATCTCGCATTCAGGCATGGTATCTATATTTTAGAATATTGGAATGCATCCCTTTTTAATTTCGACGAAGAAAATACTTTTCACTTTGTTGCATGCGCTTTACATGCGCAACGAGTACGCCTTGCCAGGCACCGATTTTTTCAGCTCACAGCCTTCAGGGTCATTCCATCACACCGCCGCACCAGACATAGATTCAGCACACATGATTAACCCAACGGTTTTTCAGGTACACAGAAGATGTTTTCGGGAGACCAAAACAGCTATGGCAATTATCTTTTAAGCTATCCCCATGTTTTCATCGTCCAGCCCGCCATGACTAACCTTCAATATCCTGATCGCTCTGCACCAGCCGAAGCATACACAGGAGAAAGTTCACCACAAATCTGGACTCAACCTCGATTGAGCCTAGCCGATAACATCTTCAGCAATAGGATCGCCCTACCAATGGCCTCGTGTTTTGGTCGTTATAGGTCGGTAGTAGCACAACCTCAAACAGTCTGATGTCCTTGGAGAAGTTGAATAATCTAGTCGCCTCTACCAACGCAAAGAGGTCTTCGAAACGAGATTCTGTTGGGCTTGTGCAGCGGTGTAGCGTCCTTCACCTCATTGGATTCGATATCATTCAAGACACAAAGCAGTCGCAGTGATGTAGGGGTGTTATGTAGGTGGCCGCTTGTCGCTAGCGAGTCCTTTCTTGTTTTTTTAGGCCAGGTAGTAGCGCAGCCTAGAGCTCGGCTACGTTGATGATGGCGATATAAAAGCATCCTTCTATTGGGATCCTAGATTTGATCATCCCGTCCACGGTGGAAAATAGCTATCTTCTATCGGCATTGCAGCAGGCTCATTCTCGTAGTTGAAGGGGTCACCCCAGAAGCCCTTGTCAAGTTAGTCAAAATCTAAGCCATTTCAGGAGGCTACTAACGAAGTCGAAGTCTGGCATGATGCCAAGAGTGGGTTGAACGTCGCCAATTATGTTGTTGATGATGTTTAGATTGATATCGTCCCAGCAAGGTGCATCCTGACCCTCCATGGATTGCATGGGCTGTAATAGCTCCAATGGAGGCGGTATTTGTTGGGATTGTGCTGGTAACTCTTGTGAAACGTACTGCCTAGAAGACGTTGGCAAGGCGTAACTAGGTGTAGTTTCCATTCCAGGATACGCAGAAACATTGTTGCTCGTAGAGTTATCCCGCCGAATGGATGTGGACAGCGGTGGAGGAGGGCTAGTGAAAGATGCTGATGTTTGCACCTGGCTCCTTGGAGACGCGTTGTGCTCAGCTACAGCCTTGTCAATCATGTTCTTAACAGCTTGCCATGCTTTAGCGCTGTTGTTTTCTCGGAGAATGCGAGATATTTTCAGCGCTCTCAATGCACGTTGCCGATCTGGAGCGTCGAATAATGGATTACGAAGTTCTGAGAGAACATGCATGATGGCTTGGAAAGAAGCAATTCCACCTTCAAAGGTTAGCAATTGATCAACAGATGAATAGATAACGCACTTATGTGCCACTGAAAACGAGCTGCATCGACATCAGCAGCTGCACTATTCAGTGTTTCTATACAATTCACAGATTTCTCGAATATTCTACATCAAATTAGCAGTTGCCAGCTGGCCTGCGGAAAAGATGTATGCCTGATTCACTTACGATCTGCGTATGTCATCAGAGAAGACCACGTCGCGGTAAGCACGAGGCATGCGGAGCCAGAATAGCAAATAACACCGCCACTCCAGGAGAGAGGCCAGACCTAGCGTCAACCTCTGCATTGGGATTTCCGGGTTCAGGTATTGGAGATACTTTCTCTGGTTCTCCTCATGATCCTCGTCAAGCATGACTTTGATCTGCTCATAGAGATTCTGGAGCTCTCGCGCGGGATCAAGACGGGAGGCTCCGTGGAGACCCGAATCCAACATGCGCCGCTCCAAGCGATATGTGCTCTGAACTATTCGCCGCAATGCTCGCATACCCATGTACCTTACGAGTTGGAACGACATCGATGTGAACTTCTCTTCGTCATAAGGCGCGGGACCTGGGCTTGCTCCGTCGATAAGGTCCTCATCGTCAATGTTGCGCGGAAACAGTGTAGTATAAAAGTCTTCGGATATGCTCGGCTCTTGGCCCTTACATTCGGCTGCGCGATACTCCAGGTGACCTAATTGATGCCACATGCGGCGGCGTAGCTCGGTAGTAACAGCATCCATTGACCCGGTGGGGAACAAAGATGGGTCCCGGTGAAGACCTTGGTTTAGGGCGATGCGAACGGCGATACCTAGTAGTACCCATGCTTTACCTAGTCTTACTGTGAGCGACGCAACGTCAAAAATTGGTGGCAAGATTACCCATGTCTTCTTCTTTGCTGATGCAAGTCAGCCATAGGACGAACCCCTGAAATATCTCAAGATTTGATGTCGTTAGATAGTTTTCCCTGGCGAGTGATATCTCGACACCGAGCTGAAAGCGGTCTAACAGGCTTTCTTTACTTTCGCCAAACTTGTTTTGGACGACCTTTGGAGGCAAGGAATTGATTGCAGAGAAGAAAATAGCAAAGGCGATCGGATGGGCCTCGCTATTGTATGAGGCAAACTTGCGAAGCACTGTTGGCTTATGCGTGATCCTCACCATCGGATCCACGTTCGCAAAATAAACATCTAGGAGGGTATCACGATGCTCTTGAGTACTCGGTAACAGCTGCTCAAGGTTGGATCCGGCGCCTGCACGGCCTAACGAAAGTAAATCTACGAGACTGCTTTGCGGTACTCTTTTTCTCTCTTCATCTGTCTTATCACCCAAAAGGGCTTTGATATCTTGAATCTGCAACAGTTGTCAGCGCCTTGTATGTAATGAACCCCTGTACCAACATATGTCAGGAATGAAAACCCATCGATGGTAAGCGCTTGTCAAAACAAAGTACGGTACCAGTTACAACCATCTAAGAGCGGAACTCACCTCATCAGCAAGTAATGCATAATGCAAGGAAGAAACAAACTGAGACTGTCCGCCATCCAGGAGTAGAGTTCCATCACCATCATCAGAAGCCATGCCTCCGCCATGGGAGGTTTGACTGGTCGAAGTGGGCGTCAACCGTGTCTCCGGTTCTGGTTTTCTCTCAAAGTCGGCACTGGAACGCGCGGATGGAATCGGATTTGTTCCCTGTCTCGTAACGGCTTGTTCCAAGAGTAACTCAAGCCTATCCAGTCGCGCCTGAACGTCGCTATTCTTCGCAATCTTTCCATTGCTGGTGATCATAGGCTTTGAGATCCTCCCGGTACTCGTCGACGCTTGCACCTGATCCGTCCAGGTACAAACATGATTTCCTCGTGTGCAAGAACTGCAGACCGGGTGCACATGGTCACACTTGACCTTTCGCCGCCGGCATGTTAGGCAAGACGAGATAACCCGTTGTCGTCCGCTGCTTGGTTTTGGTGCTGAAGTAGGCGACTGAGACTGACTCTGACTCTGCGACTGGGCAGTGATGTTTGTTTCGACCATCCGTTCAAGATATGGACCAGCTCTTTTCATTAGGTCCACGAAGTTTGCGATCAAGTCGATCGGAGTCCGGCAAAGAAATCGATCCGCTTGAGCCTCAAATAAACCTTATCGCCCCGCACGTGAAGACGCACGTGAAATTTGGCCTTTCCTGTTTCGGTCTAGTCTTGATCGTTGGAATGTGCGTTCCAACGTTAACTCCGATCTTCCCTGCAACATCGACACGAAAGGACACAGCCGATGATTGCATAGGAGACTCGCGAAAACACTGGTTCATAAGTCGTTGCTTTAACCTGCTGGGTCCTGTAGCTCCAACATGCAATTATACCTAAGTAGATCTTCGGAACATGGAGCTAATGCTGTGACAAAGCAAACTAAGTATGCTAGCCTACGTCTCTCGCTCTCATATAATGTTGGTCGCGCGAATTGGCCGTTATTCTCTAGCGTGCAGAGTATTCAAAGCGCCGAGGCCCAAAACACCATCAGATGCAGCTGTCGAAGCCATGCCATCCAGTAACAGCACTGGATGCTGCAAGTTTGTTTGTTCGGGTCAGCATACTGTCAAGTACTCATTAAGAGGAAAAGACGAAGCTGCGAGACATTAAAGGTATAAATTTTGGCAAACCCTGCTAGGATATATAAGTCTTCTTATTTCCCCGTATTGCGGTTTCCCCTCGAATTCTGGATGGACGGTTCTTGCGTTGCTAAACGGTGGAGGACGCAATGGAGAAGGAACACCTCAGCGTAGCTGAAGATGTTCCAAAACATCAACATGAGAGAACGGTAAGAACGATAGAAGCCATTCAGCGGTCAAAAATGCGGCTTCTCGTCGGTATCGTCTTCAGCTGCATTCTAGCGATAATCGCAGGTGGACCTGCATGGCGGATCGTCGTTTGCGATGCAGCCAGCATCGTAATCTTCGCTTTCCCCATCGGTCCACTCTGTCATTACGTAGAACGCATGAAGAACGATAACGACAAAGTCAATTCCGATTCCGAAGCCGCCGATGACGCTCACGAGGTCGCTCAGCCGGGGGTACCATCTCCACAGTACGTAGCCCGGCTCTTCCTCCTTCGTCAAATCGAGCAACATCAGCGGACAGGGCCCCATCCTCGGATGGAGGTCGACCCTAGTTCGGGATCGGTGACAATTGTAGCTGGTGAGTAGGGTGGGGTTACTAACCAGGGCGGGCGGGTGGGCCCGGTCGTTGGAATCATATTGGCTGGTCGGTGTCGAGCTCGCAACGGGAGCTGGACGAAGACAGTATGTGTATCTGCTACAACCTCTTTCGCACCCATGATCTGATTATCAGCCAGTGACATGAGTGGGGTATTCCTCCCGCCCAGCGTCAAATATCAGGGTCACGTCTTCACACAATCTGCGTTGTTCTCTGCCGATACATCCGTCCAGACTTCCAGGCTATGGCCCAAAACTTTATGTGTCAGCTGGTCCTGCTCTTTATCTTCACCACTCAACACGAACCATACATTTACAGCCCGTACCACAGACAGTATGGTAAACAGGGCAGGCTTGTTAAGGAAACGACTCAATTCGAACCCATTTTTGTCATCGTAATGATTACTTCATGGTCATCGAAGAACCAAGATTACGTTTTCGGCTTCCATCAACCAAACGTCTTTCTGCTCCAGTGCCAATCAGTTGTCGGCCATTACGAATGCGCCTTTTGGTCGAGATCCTATCCTATGCTCTCCTCGGAACCTTCGGAACGCTAAAGTACCAAATATGTTAGGGGTTGAATATCTCACGATCCATTTCTGTCTCCAGACAGTAATCACAGCTTACAGGCATTCGAAGAGACACCGCCACAATGTCCGCAGCAGCGTTCTACTCGTCAGACCTCCGGTGCATGAGTAAAAAGCGCTACCTCGCATACATACTTATTTCAGCATCCGCCGTCGCCTGCTACCACATCGTCTCAACTCTTGCTTCAAAGCCAATCTCAGCATCAAGCGGCTTGCCTCTTGTGGTTGGCTACATAGCTCACAACTTCTTTCAACGCCAACGCCAACGATCGCTTCAATACTGCGTCCTGCTCTCTGCAGCTCTACTCTCGCTCGGAGACGTAGCCCATCTCATCCAAATCTACATCGTCGCGGATCCAGACACGATGGCAAGCGCCCATCTAGCCGTCACCCACTTTTGCCTTTCATTTCTCCTTCTCTCACAAATAGAATACATATCCCGGACCAAGAATCCCATGCCATACCCAGACGTCTTGATACCCCCGCCCGCCAAAATGATCGCCAGCTACCATCCCAACTCTCCCATCTGTTGGCAAACTCATCTGAGCGACGGTCGAGAACCACCCGCTGCCGTCTTCTGGCGCGCTGTTGCACTGGACGTAACAGTTTGCGTGCTGTGGCATGTTGGCGTGTGGCGGTTCACGTCTTTGCTTCAAGCGTGGCTGAATCCGAACTTTCAACCTAACGCTGGAGCTGTTTATCGGCCGTTCGCGACGGCGTATGGGTTCGAGGTCGTATGGACGAGCAGGGGGGTGGTTGGATGTATGCTGCAGGCTGTTATGATGAGACCAGTTCGGATTCTCAACTCGTATATTTTTGCATACGGGGCAGATAATGTTGGGTGGTTGAGGCGGTGGTAGGGTCTGCAGGATTATCATCGGGCTCGCAGCGTGCTCGTAAGTTGCACGTTGTAACGCTACGAATAAGGCGAAGTATGTCATCGTTTCTACGCATGCTCGTTGTTGATTGATTTCTGAGTAGTGAATTGTACTGAAGAGTCTAAAGATAGACTATATATTTGCATGCAACGTCCCACTCTTATTTTAACGACCACGCCAATAGCATATTGGTTGCATGTGGAGACGCGGATTCGGGCCACTCACCACAGAACGAGGCGTATCATGACAATTATCCGTTCTTCCGGGGGTATCATCCAGGTCATCAGTGGTGAGATTCGAGATGGAAGTAAGCCTTGGCTGCCCCACTTGTATGGTATATAAGGTGAGACTGGATCTGACGAAATATAGCAGGTCACTGCTTTCTCATCCCTTCTATTGATTTACTGAATCCCCCAGTAGCAGTTAATAGCAATCATGGTCTACAAACAATTGTTCATCAACAATGAGGTATCCCATACATATGCTCTCTCTATACTAAACTAAGTATATCCTACTGACACCCCCAGTACGTCGATGCCACCTCCAACGAAACGCTCACCATCACTTCTCCCCACGACGAATCTCTCGTCTTAGACGGGGTTCAGGTCGCCTCTGCAGCCGACGTTGATACTGCTGTCGCCGCCGCGCGTGCAGCCTTCAAAGGCGAATGGTCAAAATGGACGGCCCAGCAACGTAGCGATGCCATGAACAGGCTTGCAGACTTGATCGATAAGCATGCTCCGGAACTGGGGCGCTGGGAGAGTAAGAGTATGGGCCAACCGACTGCCATTGCGCAGTGGTTGTATAAGTTGGTGAGCCAAACATTTAGATACTATGCAGGCTGGACGAATAAGCTGCCCGGGGAGCAGTGGCCGGAAGAGGACGGATTTTACAAGGTATGCTTTCATCTAATTTCAGCTTTCAAAGGGGCTTTAGGAGTGAGCAAGCGCTGATAGCTTCAAGATTGTTCAATACGATCCCGTTGGGGTATGCGCTGGCATTGGGGCTTGGAACGGCACAGGGCTCTTCTTCGGCTACAAAGTCGCTGCTGCTCTAGCTGCTGGGTGTACCTTTATTCACAAAGGCTCTGAGAAGAGTCCAATTGGTGTGCTGCAGCTTGGAGAGCTCATCAAAGAGGCTGGATTCCCCCCTGGTGTTGTCAACATCATCACTGGCGATGGTAAGGTCGGTGCTGCATTGGCCAGCCATATGGATATCAACAAGATTTCCTTTACTGGTTCTGTGTTTGCTGGGAAAAAGGTCCAGGAACTGGCCGCTAAGAGGTATGTCTCTCCTACCACCGGCCGCTCTCTCAGCTCCAAATTGGAGCGACAGAAGGATCCGTAGCTCACAATGACACAGCAACCTCAAACGCGTAACACTCGAACTCGGCGGCAAATCGCCTTCGCTCATATTTTCCGATGCAAACATGGAAAACGCGCTTGTGCACCACAGCCAATTCTTCCTCATCAACAGCGGTCAAGCCTGCACCGCCGCCTCCCGCACCTTTGTGCATGAAGACATTGCGGATGAATTCGTCAAGCAGCTAAAAGTGCGCTTCGAGCAGTTCAGCCACGCCACTGGCGCGCCCGAGGAGGCGACGACGTTCCTAGGCCCATTAGCTGATGGGAAGCAGTTTGAGCGCGTGATGGAATTTTTGGAAATTGGCAAGGGCGAGGCAGAGCTTGTAACTGGTGGTACGAGGAAAGGGGAGAGTGGGTTTTATATTGAGCCGACGATTTTTCTTAATCCCAAGGACGATGCTTCCATCTACCGTGAGGAGATTTTCGGACCCGTCATCACAATCAGGACGTTCAAGACGGATGAGGAGGCCATTGAGCTGGCGAACGATACTAGTTTCGGCTTGTCTTCGTGCATCTTCACGGCCTCTATACCGCGCGCCCTGCGCATTGCGAAGCAGCTTGACGCTGGCAATGTAAACATCAACGCAGCCCAGCAGGTGAGCGTTGACGTGCCGTTTGGGGGAGCGAAGCAGAGTGGCATTGGGCGGGAAGGTGGTCGTCTTGGCTTAATGAATTACCTCGAGCCGAAGACAATCCGCCTCAAGTAAGTTGTCCTTGTCCATACGGAGTCAAAGCTAACAATTGGTAGCATGAATGTTTGAGGTGTTCAAAGCGGCAGAAAGGGGGGCCTCGTATTGCAGAAGACAGATTTGGGTGTAATGTACGAGGGGCTGCTGAGTTGGCAAGAGCTGAGTGGGGTTGTTAAAACACGCCGGCAAAAATGATGATTGATTGTTTCGAAACACAAACACTCCTCCACACTCGTTTCAGACTGCTATACGCAACCATGGATTGTAGCGTAGCGTTTACCAAGGCCGTATATGCGGCCGTTGCGTAATTCTTTTGGTTGGGATGCACTGCGCGACACGGTTCTAGACCATGGCTCCACCTACGTCCATATATAGCAGCAGCTTCGGCCAAAGCAACTGGTGCCTATCGGATTCTGTGATAGCAAAACAAACGCTCAACGAGAAACGTCGTGTATATGCATTGACTCGAATGGTGTTTCCAGTGGTGCACAAGGCCAACACCCGAAGATCTAACCCAACCCGGCTCGGAGAAACATGCAGCCCGCCGACTCATGCAGCCCAACCATGCATGCATCGTCACACGTCACTGGCGTGAGTGGCATCTCGTCCCGCTGTTTGCTGATCTGAGTGGTCGACGGAGCCGCCCAGGCCTCTTCTTCCGTGCAGTGAGGCTGGATGAATGAGGAGCAGCGAGCTTGCTTTTCGCAATGCCACGGCTCAAAGGCTGGCGGGTCCTCTGCCAGCATACTCACGATTTACAATTATTACAATTTTTCGCAGCTGTTCCAGGTTTGCCGGTCCCGCTGTGACCAGCAGGTGATAGCTGATCTGAGCTCAGACTGCCGTCTGTGAGAGATCGGAAACGGATACCAGCATTAGGGCGTCCTCACCGCCAAAACGTTACTTCGGGGACGCTATTTAGATCCCCACAGCATGCCCGTAGCTTGTTGCCATGGCCACTCTATCCCCAGGTGCGCCGTCCCCCGAAACTATCCACGACTAGCTCGCTGACTGAGCCGTGTCGACAGACGTTCGCGACTCCACCCTCAAGTCTCTCAAGCTGACATGCCCCTCGGCCGATGTCATTGACCGTGAACCGTCCTCCGCTTCGACTATCGACTCGCCGTATATGGAGAACAACCCCTTTGTTGATGTGGGAGATGAGTGGTCGGACGAGGAGGTACTGCTACCGCGGAGCAAACCAAAGACGCTCTATATCCGACCACTCAAGATTACGCGCACGCCGGCTGAGACATCCTCGGAAGAGTCCAACTCTACTGCGCCTAGCCCGAATCGATTAAGTGTGGATGCCGGCCCACGCGTGCCGCCTAAGAATCCGTCGCGACCGGATGTGAGGATAGGCAGTAGCCAGGAGGATCTGGTGCAGCGCTTCTACCAGGTGACGAGAGAGCGAGATGCTTTGAGGAAGGAGCTGCAGAGGAAGAGCATGGGTCCGCACGGGATACCAGCGAGGGACTCAGTCGTGTACAAGTCGGAAGAGAAGACGCTGATCGAAGAACTTCACGCCTTGCGATACGAGATCAGGATATGGAGCGAACAGTACTTTAGCGGACCGATCAGGACCAGCAGCAAGCGACCGCATCTACATAGGGCGAAGGACTTATTCGGGACTTTGACAGACAATTTCCAAACGTATCTGAAGAGTCCCGAGGAACGACCGCTCCTAATACAAGCTTACGTGTGGTCAAAGTTGCAGCAGAAGATCTTCAGCAATTGGCAAAAGGGCTGCGGATATGTCTGGGCGGGCAAACTTGGTGACAAGAATTTACGCCCTATCAATGACACCTTACGAAAAGGTACCTTCACGGCGTTCTCCCTATATTTACTTCTCGCTAATGATTCTCAGCCGTTAAAAACGAAGCTGAAGCCGAAGAATACCACCACTGGCGCTCCAACACCGTCAACCTCCTAGTCCCGCAAGTCGACGGCAAATGGCGCCCTACCTTCGACGCCTCGCCCGTTCTCAAACGCATATCCCGCTTATGCAGCCGCATCCGACACAAACTACGTCCTTGGTCTACACAATCCCTCCGCGTCGGAAAAGAACAATTGCACACTATCGTTTCAGCGTCTGTTGCGCTGGATCTGAAAATGAAGAGGCAGAGGGCGGACTATCGGTTCGTCATGTTCACGGGAGGGAAGAAAGATGAGTTTTGGGGCTATGGGTTTTATGAGAGTGAGATGGAAGATGTCTATGAAGACGATAATGACAGTGGTGGCGGAAGGTTTGGAGCTGGGATTGTGAAGGGTCGAAGGGTGGAACTTGCACTTGCTCCTGCATTGGAGAGGTGCGGGAATGCGAATGGACATGTTTTTGACCAGAGCTTCATTCTAGTCAAGGCAGATGTTAGCTGTAAGAGGTTGGAGAAGCAGAGGCCGCAGCCAAAGTCAAGAGGAAAGAAGAGTGGAGTCAAGGTTGTCAAGTACGTCTGAAGACAAGCCGCGGAAACACTTTGAAAGGAAGAATATTGTCAACACATCCCACCATGTGGAAATCCCGCGCCCGACATCAGATCGATGCAGGCCCGTAAAGCGAGCGGCTCAGTGTCGTCAAGTTTGACTTTGCACAAAAGTCCATCACCTCAACCTGTAAACACCTCCACACCTCTCCGGGTCTCTGGTAAAGAATCACAGCAGAGGGGGAAAGAAGCGGGAAAATCATGAGGTGGAAGATGCCAGAAAGCGGAGGAGAGGCTGAGGGCTATAGCTAGTCGTGCTGAGCACAATACAGCGCCCTGTCTGAGGTACAGTTAGGCCTCCATGAGGGTAACAAGGCCGAGGGGGCTACGTGGAAGGTCGAGGAGCTATGCAGTATGCACTTTGGTGTTTTGTGAAACAAACATATCATAGCAGGTGGACATATGCGCGCAAAGACGTCATGTCGCCTTCCAAAACAACAGGAAATCGAATTCATCAATATAACAAACAAGGTTACCTATCTCTACTTGATCGAATAACACTAGCCTCCTGCATCCCACCCTTCGTAATAAAAACCACGCTACGACACCTTTCAAGATTGTTCCACCATCCCATAAAACACCTTTTCCTCCAAATATTAATGACAAACCGACGATCAACATCACACTCGTTTCGACCACGGACCTACGCAGATCATCAGCTGCTTCCCCCTATTCCTGAATCGACCATAGCAAGCAACCGTCTCAGCAGTAACCCACCTCGACAGAAGTTATTCCTTCGACTTGTTGTCTGACGTCGGCGTCGTCGCTGGTGAGGCTGGGGTCGAGGTGGCCAGGGGCTTCAGCTTGCTAACATCCCCCGCGCGAGGAATATCCGATCGAAGGATACCACTAGTCCAAGCCATCCGCGTTCGGTAGTGATCCTGTGCATAACCCATGATAGAGGAAATGGACCCGGAATGCGGGGCAGCGATACAATGTTAAAGTATACGGAATCAACGATCAGGATGCGAAGCGTCAGTGTTTCAGGGTTTGGAACGAAAGACGGGGTTTTCTATGGGAGTCACGAGGATGAAGCCTGTGTAAAGTGAAGGAAAAGAGGGTTGTGGACTGGAGGGCGGAGGGCAGATGATATAGAAAGCTTGAGGAAGGCGGGGAACATTGGGTGCGCTTGTGTGGAGGCTTGCATGATCGAGTTCATTGCGTAGTTCCAACGGTGCATTCTCTAGGTTCGGATACACGGCGAAAAGACCCAAGGACAAATCAAGCAATGATACGCCCCACCCTCAACATATCATTGGTAAAAAAAAACCTGTTTGTTCTTGTTATCATGCTACCTACTGACTAGAATCATCTCGATTGGAAAATACTTGAGACCCTAAGCAACCCTGACCTTGATACAATGCTCAATTCGAAGAGAAAGCCCTGATGCAAACCCCATTTAAGTTTACTCACGCAGCGTGCATAGTGGCTATCTCTTTAACCAAAAAAGATATCCTACAATGGTTTTTCCTAGCAAAGCAGATGCCTAAAGTCAAAAGATGTGTCTGGTCACGGCCCACTATCGCTTTTCTAATATTAGAAACAGTTCAGTAAGCGGAAGTGAAGCGGCCTACATCCTTCGAATACTGGTTACGGATTAGAACTGCGGTGGAGCAAGAACCGGGTCTCGAGCGTCGGCTTTGGTGTTATAGCCGTCTCGAGAGCTATCCAAGAGATGAGGTTGTAGAGTATATGACATATTGATGTTATAATGGAAATGGGTAGATGGATTGCCCCGACGTTGGTGTTGAGTGGGTGAGAAGAGACGAGTTTTGGCGAGGCAGCTGAGCCTAGTGATAAGGAGTGCGACTCAGCCTTCTATGGCTGACCGGTGAAGATGCTGTGCACCGTCTCGACTTGCATGATCGGAAATAACACCGAAGGGCCCTCAACGGTTTATGGTCTGGAGCAAAGGAGACTAACATTCCTCATATTGTTGTGAGGCTTTTTACACCATAAGCGATTACCAGAGTTCGAGGATTCTAGATTAATGGATTCTACTACGCTCCTTGTTCTAGTTCATATCCAAAATCTCACATCTCTTGTGTTCACACATTACACAACTAAGCGAAATGTCTTCAGAGTAAGGACCGTCCCCGCAATTACAACAGAACCAAACATGCCCTAAAGGCTTCTTCGGCTGCACTACGTAGTCAGATGATGTTGAAGCCAGTCTAGAAGAACACATCCCGTCTGCAATTGTGCTGACAGGCCCTCGTTCTACATGACTTGCCGTCCATGAGCCCAAGTGTTGCACCAACCCACTGTCATGTGTGATATCCGAAGATGGATAGTCGTCTTCATGTCCCTCGGCGACGTGAGAGATCGAGTCCGAAAAATAATTTTGTGGTGGAGGCGGTGGAGGCGGAGGTGCGACAGGAAATAGACGTTTTGCTTTTGTCACTTCGGCGGCGACATCGTAAACTTCCTCCTCCTGTTCGTCATACGCAAACGATGGGTTCTTGGGGTATTCGCTAATTGTCTTTTGACCCGTATAAGGACTGTCCATATACACCGAGTTTACACTGTCCAAGCGGCTGCAATAGGTCGATGGCGAGAAATACGGTGTCTCTTGTGGCTCAGCGATTGATTTTGGGTCATATTCAGTGACCTCGTTTGATATTTGAGCGCCCATACTCTCAAAGAGTGGGAAGCTGTGCTTGATGAAATTTTGGGGAGAGAGCAGAATCAGGTTAATTCATAATATAATTCCGTCAAACTTGGGGTAGGCTGTGCTCAGCGGTGCTGGTACGATATGCACTGCCCCCACAATGAAAAGGGGCGCTCCATTGGTTATTGAGAAGCCTATAAGCGCAGTTTATGCGTCAGGCTGAGGAACAGCGCCGATTCCTTCTCAGGCTGTGCTACTATCGACTAGGGTCGGACATTGCTTTATTCCTTATTCTTTATTCCTTCTGTTGTATATTAGCTTTAACTTTTATACAGTTAAACACTAAGCCAAGTGTACTTTTCGTAGGTATGCTGGTCGTTGTCGTCCCTGCTGCGTACACAGTGTGCACAGTGTGCCCAGTCATAACGAGGCCAATCGCACCCCACAGTTAGTCTTTAGAGCAACTGCATCACAAAGGCTATTAGAGCTATTCAGACAGATTCATGTGTAATCTGCCATCTTAAGTGTCTTATTAAGTATTACCGCTTTCTAGTTTAGTTTCTTTGCGGATTGATCCCTACTGAGGCACCGCATGAACCTCCCAATCAGCACCATAGAAACCCTTTACCTTCGTACGCTTCTCTTCGTCTCCAAGTGGTCCCGAGGCACTCGTCACATCGCTCCCTAAGACACCCTTCTTCTCTCCGGTCTGCAGATACTCTAGAAATCGAACTGAAGTATCAATGTACTCCCGTAGAGCAACTCTCGAGTCCAGCGTGGTTCCAGTAACTAGTTTCATGATCCAGGGAACAATCAGGGGCGCGTCGGTGCATGAAGGGTGGGCAGTGCCAGCTATGCGGGGTCAGTATGCTCAGTAATCATAAAGTCAGTAGAGAGTACATACTCAATGTTGTGAACCATCCTTCCTTCACGCTCTCCACAATCTTTCTTACGACGTCAAAATGCCACCCCTGTCCGTAAAACTCGGTCTGTTGCTCTGTCCACTCCCCGCTTTGCATAACCATAATCGGGACATCAATGTCCTTGTTTAACGGTCCAGAGCCCTTGCCTGGATCTAGTGCAATGCCACCGTTGATTGGCATCTCCTTGGTTCCAGCAGCTTTGAGAGCCTGCAGAACGCCAGTTGCGCCATAGGAGTGGCCCGCGACTGTGACAGAGGAAAGATTGAGGCGGTGGTTAAATCCAGGGAGGGATTCGCGGGGTGAGTCGGGCTTAAGATTGACAAATGGCGGGTCACCAGCGTTGAGCTGTGCAAACAACTTGATTGTTTCCTGAATCTCAATTTGGCGGAAAGCGAGTTGGGCAGCTTTGAGGTCGAGGTCGGTCATCGGCGGGTTGGACTCAAGATCTTTCAGTTTCAGGTGCCAGACTTCCTTTTCCGTTCCATTAGGATGATGAATAATAGTGCCTGGTCCGCTTCCATCTCTGTGCTCAACCGCAGCAACCACGTACCCATGACTTGCAATACTCCCGAGATAGTGCGAATAACTCTGGCTCATTCCAGCCATGCCATGGGTGAAAACAACGCATGGTAGAGTTCCAAAGTCTGCATCTCTTTTCAGCTCTTGATGTTCTTGCTCAGCTGCGCTCAGGATCTTGTTAAACCCAGCAGCGCCGCCGCTTTCGTCTACCAGGACCTTCTCGGCACCTGAAAGGATGGGCGCGTCAACGACACCTGGTATCACGGTACTCGAACCAAGGAGCCAAAGGGCGAAGGTGAATACGGAACTCAAATATGAGACACCTGCAAGCCGAGCATATCCCTCTCCGATCAGTGAGACGGGTTGTGGGAGCCATGGACGAGCCCACGGTCGTGAGCTTGGCGGAGCCGCGGATAATGAGGAAGGATAGTATAATGTGATAGCAAGGGTAGATAACTCGAAGGGTTTCCCCCCTGTGTCCTTCAATATCGCGTCATGGATGACTTGATTCTGAACTTCGGTTTCAACATCTAGAATTCCGACCTCATGAGGTCCGGTATATGGCGGAAGTGGCGCTGTGATTGGTGTTAAGCTAAATATGAAAACGAAGAAGAGGAAGCCAGCTGATATGAAGAGCAGAACCCGCCGCGAGGTGAAGCGCCGGAGATGGAAGACCATGATGTGCAGCCAAGTTGGGTATCTCTGTGCTCAGCGCCCGATAAATTAGAGCAACTAGGAAGAAGATGGTGAACTAGGGTTTCTCGTGGACGTTGAAGGGTATGTGGAGGAATGATGTGTAGAGGAATGGAGATTTGCGATGATCCAAAACAAGTATCACAAGAAAAGGATGACAGAGTGGCCGAGGATGCATAGAGCAAGATGAAATGGCAGCTGTGAAGCGTGACGGCGACGGATGACGTAATGCTCAAAGAAAGTTGCGATGCGATGCCATTGGCTGCCAGCGGCTATCAAACTCCACTCCATTTCCCTTAATTCTGTACATAAATACTGTTCAATTGAGACAAATAAGACGTGCGATTATGATGCACTAGGTTCCGCTACATCCGTCGTGTGTAGATTGGTCACGATGGTGTCCGCAAAGATGCTTGTCGGATCTCGCAGCGAAGAAACTGGAGGGGCGGTTAACCGCATACCGTTTCTACTACAAATATCTACATAAAACTCCACATTTACTTCTTTACTGAATTAGTTCAGCGATACCCAGTTTCCTTGCGATACGAGATACAATGAGCGCAGACATGCTTGCCGTGTCGCTACCAGGTGCTCGGCAAGTACAGGTGGGGCAGTTGCGCAAGGAAGATTCGATGATTATGTTCGCGTACTGTAGAGTATCTGAGGTGAGCAGCAATGCGGTCATTGAGACGGTTCCTCGCTTGAACTTTGTGGCGTCGGCCTTGCTTGAGTCACAAATCCTGCCCGCACCATCATACTTTGATGCTTACATGCTTCTGACTACCATCTGCTATCCTCACAAATACAACTGCAACTGCTCGGTGTGTTCCTAATTCCGCTTTGAGAAGCACACAATGTGCTGAAGACAAGCAGGCAACTTTAATTAGTACTGGTCGCACGAGGCTCCGAAGGATTCGAATAGCGTTACATTCTGAAAGATAGCCTCGAGTCATGTCACCTATGCAGATGAAAACGCCAAAGGGGACTCGGGATTGGGCGGGAGAAGACATCACGCTACGTGAGCATGTATTCGACAAAATTCGGAGCATCTTCAGATTGCACGGCGGTGCTGAACTTGACACACCTGTGTTCGAACTGAAGAGCATCCTGACCGATAAGTATGGCGAAGACGCAAAACTGATCTACGATCTGCAAGATCAAGGCGGAGAGTGTAAGCGCCCTGTGTTTGGACTTTTCGATTTGTAGCCTACGTGTTTCCCCTCTCTGCGTAGCTGACGATTATATAGTGTGTGCCTTACGATACGACCTTACTGTTCCCTTCGCTCGATGGCTAGCTATGAGCAATGTCCGGCAAATCAAGCGGTACCAGATTGGCAAGGTTTATCGACGTGACCAACCTGTAAGTAGTTTCTATATTGCGTCCATAAGTACGCGGAAACTCATATTGCTTCATGGATGACGTCAGACATCTCAAATCTTAAGATGGAAGGACCGAAACCCGTGGACGTTTACTTGACACTGCAACATTCGTCATGTTGAGCCATCCGAGTGTCCTCAAATACAACGCTTAGTTGACTTCCCAATGAGAAAGACATTACTGACGAAGGTCAGGCGATTGCGCGCGGGCGTCTCCGAGAGTTCTACCAGTGTGACTTTGACTACGCCGGGACGTTCGATCTCATGGTCCCGGACAGTGAGGTCCTTTCAGTCATTGTCGAAGTGTTTGAAGCCCTTCGAATCAACGTCACCATCAAGTTGAACCACCGATGCATATTGGACGGTATGTTTGCCGCCGTGGGGGTGCCCCAGGACCAGCTACGCTCGATCAGTTCAGCGGTCGACAAGTTGGACAAATCACCCTGGGAGGAGGTCAAGAAAGAGATGTTACAGAAGGGCTTGGCTGCGGAGGTGGTAGATAAGCTTGGTAGCTATCTCTTATCCAGTGACATCAGCAACGCGAGCGATATTGAAAGTACCCTTTCGTTCATCAAGAGCGATGAGGTGCTAATGGCGAACGAAGATGTCAAGAAAGGCGTACAGGAGATGGAGCTTCTCTCGCAATATCTCAGCGCATATGACATCGCGACGTATGTCAAATTCGATCTGTCACTTGCCCGAGGGTTGGACTATTACACTGGGTTGATCTACGAAGTCATCCCGGAATCATTCTCCACGGTAAACGGTGCTGCGCTACAAGTGGGTAGCATCGCAGCAGGCGGCCGGTACGACACACTCGTCGGCATGTTCAGCAGGCGCGATATACCTTGCGTGGGCATCTCTTTTGGGGTCGACCGCATCTTGACCATCCTCAACGCTCGTCAAAACAGAGTTGAGGATCCGAAACCCAAGATCGACACGTGGATCATAGCATCCGACAGCAGTTCGCTTGTTGAGGAGCGCATGGCTATTGCCCGGGAATTGCGACAGGCATATATTAGCGTCGACTTTAACCCGAATGCTTCTCAGAAGCCACGGAAACAATTAGAGGCAGCAGACTGTGTGGTGGTTGCAGTCTATCTGGAAGAAGATACAGAGACTGCTGGAGGGATACGTGTCAAGGTTCTCACTTTGCCTGAAAAGAACCTTGACAAGGCGACGGTGGTTGATCGTGAAGATCTAGTAGACGAGGTGAGAAAGCGTTTAGTATAGGCAGAATGCCTTTCGAGAAGCGTAAAGATCTTTTGACTGCATGAACAATGGACATGTACGTATTCAGGCTCAGTGAAGTCAAGCCGCTCGAATGTTAATTCTTACTCGATGGAGTACAATGTCTAATCCATCCACATGCATACATCCTCGCTTCTTGATGAGGCTGAACATCTTCGATTACCTGCAGAAGAATTCTACCGTATGCACAAAGCGGAGATCAAATCCATTTAGGCTCCACGAAGCCATGCCCTCAGGGCTAGAAGTTCCTGTCTCTTCCCCCCAAATTGATACTCACCTCTTCCCAATCCGTCAACACGCATACATCCGCTCGCCGTTTATACTACCCTGGAACGCATCATTAGTTACAACCGGGGTTGACGTTAGAACATCGCTGTACGGCCCGGATAATCTCCTCGGCCATCCGCCTGCCGCGTTGATACTGATCTATCCATATACTAACGTTATAACAGTGTGATTTATGATAGTTGTGCCGCTTCTGATCAGCCTCAAAACTGACTTGCATAGCGCACGGTTCTTGGTGTGCGGTTTTACCCGGATGATCCCTTGCGCTCCATGATTGCGTAGAGTGACTGGAGGTTTGGTGTTGGTTTTAGTATGCCAAATTGTCTAGCTCCAGCCATGTTAGATGTAGATCAATGTGCGGCCCGAAAAGAAAAGCAGGAGTGCGTAACGGGGCAAGCATGATGTGATGTAGTCACACATCTTTCTACAGACGGCTGTTCAGCTCTGAAGTCGGGAAGTGGGAAGTTGCAATACGGCCCGATCGCGACCGGGGAAGTCTCCGTTAGGTCACTGACGATTATAGCAATGGTTAGCAGTGATAAGGAGCCGGGGAGTTTCCTTTTGCAGTATCCTTGAGATTCCAAGGCTAATCTGGAGTCCTTGTTTGGTGATGGTTCCTTTCGCTTCCCCAGATCCCGCGCTTACCGGATATTACGGATCCCGCATAGTGAAGCAGGGGAAAGTTGTCTCAACACAGCGGCAAATATCGTGAACGGGAACTACACGCTAACGTCAAGTTAAGACGACTCTCAGAAGTCGCAAGTATGGTACCGAGTTATTGGGGGCTTTGGTAAGCGTGTGGCATGATTTCAATTCCTGGAACCGAAGGGCTGATCCCTTCGACTCCGGGCCCAACAGAGAAAGCGGCTCGCATGTTTACCTCCGAGACGCGAACTTTACACGCATATGCTTGGGACGCGCTGCGCTTGTTGCATGCGCTACGGACGCCGCAATTTGGGATTTTCCAAACGTTGTTGCGTAGGCTTGATATGGATGTGAACGTGCATCCACGCTTCGTCCTCCATATGACATAAATGAACGCACACGCCGCGATGCGTCATAGGACTGTGGCCCTTCAATCTGGAGTCGCTTTCCAGAGACCGGTTACTTCACACGTTCGCCTCCGTCAAACGCTGGTTGATGGAAATGCGACTCGAAGGCCCGGGTTGCTTGTCCCTGTCCGTCCATGCGAGTTCGTGTATCTGGGGTGTGCAAAAAGCCGCTTGCTCGATCCCTGTTGAATAGACCACCCCCTTGCGTTGGCATCACTGCTCGCGATCTGTTGACTTCGATTGTATAAAAGTGGTATAATTATTATTCGCATTTTGCGTGCTTTGGCTTTGTTTTGACGATCTCTTTTGCACGTGCCCGTTATAGCCTGCACCACAAGCGTTATGCACGCGCTGGCGCAGGGATCGGCAGGGTCAGATCGACCAGGTGTGGCGTGATTGGCATAGGAAAAGCAATAGTGTTGAGCATTTATGACAACTGTGCTGTGCGTTGTGGCTTGATTAAGTCCGATTTCCGCGCGAAAGTGATACACCGGAGAGATTTGTGCATGCACGATTGCAAGTGCAGGGGGAGGAGCATTTGTGGAAGAGAGAACGCAAGTGTGAGTATGTAGTGCAATTGCTCTAGCTAAATGCGAGAGCCGATGCAAGATGGCGGAAAAGTAATGATGAACTACGCCGTCTTCTCGCCTGCTTCCGTCCTCAACACCAGGCAATGAATAGATCCTTTTATCCACTACGACGCCGCATTATCGGTCCGCTAGACTCCCTACGACGATGACAAAGGAGACGGTGACGCGCAAACGCTGCAAAAGACGCCGATATCTAATACGAGCAATGATACAGCGATGCGCCTTAGCAACGCGCTCAGAAACGAGTTGACGAGAGAGGAAACTTGAGATAACACAAGGAAATTCGACGGGTTAATAGAAGAAAAAGATAGCACTCCAGCTGTGACCCTTCAATCTTCCATCTAAGATAGCGAATAACTAAAAACTAAAAAGAAAATGGAGATAGCGTCATAGACGCTCATGAGTCGTGAATATATATACATTGAACGCAATGTGGTTGTCATTGACAGCGTGATTCGAAGCATGGTCCAGCCATACCACTGGGTGGAGAGCAATAGGATTCGTTGTAGGGCCGTGCCACAGAAGTGTGATCTCTGGAAACGGCTTCGATAGGAACGGCGTTACACTCGGTTAGGAGTTGGTGACTGACGTGGAGGTGTTGGGAAGAGACTCAGCATCGGCTGGCTTGCTGCGCGATTGCGCGGCTTTGCAGGTCGATCCTCTGTAGCGTTTGAAGCTGCGTTGAGCAATTTTGTTGCGCCATCAGATAGCGTCTGCTTGTGGTGATATGCTGGAGCACGGCTGGAGAGCTGCGAGTCTTGACAAGCAAGGTCCTTCAACGTATCTAGCCGACCTTCGCTTGCAGAACGATCGATGCGCTGCGAACCGCATCGTGCGAGCTCTAATGAGGTCTTAAGTTCACACTCAAGGGAACTTTGAGGTCCATGGACCTTCTGTGGTTCCTCTTCAGAAGCGAAGAATGTCCGGCCATGCATATTACGCCCCGGAGGTGTAACGTCATCATCATCCTTATCTTCTTCGTCATATTGGCGAAGGGAGGCGACTTGTTCGGACAGCTGTTCGACTACGAGGCTGAAACTGAGGTCCTTCCGCGTGCGGCGAGAGGGCACAAGCTCTGGTACGCTACCAGCGGAACTCGCAGAACGACGGACCGGAGAGCTCCAGAGGCCGGAGCTCTGGGCAGAAGACATAAAGCTACTGTCATATGAGCTTCGTCTACTGAATCGAACGTGACTATTGCGGGAAGAGCTGGTTGTGCTTTGGGTTGCGTCAAGCATAGGAAAGTGTCGATCTGAACCATCGTACTCATCGAGGAGATCCTCATAGGTGACTTCACGCGTGTCTTTGTATTCTTGAGGAACCAAAAGCGAGGGGCTCAGCGCGAACCCTTCGTCCACGGTGAAGCCATTCCCATGGAATGGATTAGAGGGTGTTAGTAGTCCCGTCCCTGTGGTCGATATAGACATGGCAGACGTAGGAACCAAATCTGGGACGCTCCTAGCGCTAGGAACGAGTAGAGATGTGCGAAAGTCAACGGAAGTGGGTTTCGTTGGAGCGAAAGCGTCGCCCTCATGTACCAAGGATCGCATCTGCGCATCCAGCTGTGTCTTAGAATGTGAGTTGACGCGACTTGCCTGCCCAAGGTCGTGCTGGTGGCTGTCATAATCCCCGTCATCAGATGCACGATCCCATTCAAAATCGCAATCAGCTTCCAATGCATTCTCATAGATGTAATCAACATCATCTTCCCATGACTCTTCTATCGCACGCCATGTGTTGGACCTGCGGCGACTGACGGAGGGTCTTCGAATAGAACCCCTGCGCGTCAGATTGCCCGACCCTAGGGTTTCTGACATTTGTGACATGGGTCGCGTGAGCGGACTTCTTTGGTTGGAAGATGTCGAAGAATGGGAATTCCCACGGACGCGGGTTCTAGACATTGGGGAGCGTTGGCTGTTGAAGGCGAAGGACTCAAAGAGGGGTGATCTGGGTGTAGTTGGTGTCCGCACTGGTGGTTGTGGCGCGGGTCGAGGGCTAACAAATCTTTCTGGTTCCTCATCGACATCCTCAAGGCTGGGACTGAACGGTGGTGTCATGGCAAGGATGGCAGAATCATCAGGCGTGGAGAGAGCATGTCCAAAATATGTTGAAGCTTCTTCCTCTTCTTGTAACCCTGGCAATTGTGATGCTGGTGATGTAGCCCCAAGCGCGAATGAATCCCACACACCGGACTCTCGTTTGGAACGGTAGGACCCTAGTACAATTGGTTCTTCCCTATCATCCAAAGTTTCCCGACCGTCATGTATAGGGACTAGAGAAGGAAGGGAGGAAAACCGAGGCGGACCTACACCGGACTGTGAGTGATGATGATTCCGGGGACTGAGACCCGGCTGGGAGAAACTCTCTACAGATCTAGACACGCGAAGCGTTGGTCTCGAGGCTACAACCCGTGGGGAACAATCCGTCTGTTGCCATTCGTGAGCCGATTCCGGACTGCGGGGAGGTGACCCAAATCCTAGAGCAGATATCGACTGGCCCTCTGATGTCGCCAGATCCTCGGATGAGAAATTGCTGAAATGAAGATGATCGGCCTTGATCCCGGTGGGGCTTCGGCTAGAAGATTGCGATGCGCTCACTGCCCAGAAGCTAGCAGCTTGATTATCGCTAGAGGCCTTTTCGAGGGCAGCAAACTGGTGTCGATCGGTATGCGTGAGGTGCTGGAAGTCGAAGGGGCTGGATATGCGATGTTTAAGGTTTCGGACTGCAGGTACTAATGAGCGCGAGGAAACAAGAGCTGAAGGAAACCACTTACAAGAGCCTTCAGGCTGATTGTGTTGTCTTCTACCCTTCCGTAAGACTGATGTCCGCTTCTCTGACGCATCCGTCTCCTTATAGTCGGTAGCATCTATACTGGACGTGACTGTCTCGCTTGATCGCTTTCCCTTCTTCCCGCGGAACAACGACCTTCTTGCCCCAGGCCCTGATGATTCAAAATGGCTCCTGGAAGGTGGTTCATGCAAGGAGGCTTCATTTTCAGCCATGTCAGGATGAGACAACGATAACAACGAGGGTGTCATGGAGGTGGCTGTGTTGCTTCTTGACCGCAGGTTAAAGACGGAACTCCGCCTAGTCGAATAAGCTCTCTGTCGTTGTTCCGGCGAGTGCATTCCTCCATGAGAAGAAAGACCGGAGCCTTGAGACACCCAAAGGTCGGGTTCTGCATCAGAGGTCGAGGGTCCAAGGGCCAGGGAGTCTATAGACGATTGTCGGGATCGTGGCAGAGCATCACTCTTATGAAACGAAAACATCGCTTGGTAATTAGGAAGAAATCTGGGAGGAACGGCCTAGATACAAGCAGTAGGAGTCGGTCAATGCTGTAATGGCGCGGGCGAGACCCCGCAACTGGTCGGCAGATGTGTAAAGCCTACAACCATGGAGCAGTTAAGGGGCGAGTTACACGGGATACTCTGCAGGAACGTGTTCGCACACGCGAGCTCGGCTGTTATAAGATAGAAAGCCCAGGGTAAATGCCTGATGAACGTGTCAGTGGTCCATGCAGACAACTTTCGAGTTATAGGCCCGAGACCTGGGAAGAGGACGGAGCAGGGTTAAACAAGGCAAGATGATAGAACACGGGCTAAGCCATAGTATATGAACGTGAGAAAAAAAATAGGACGATAATGGTGTAGATGAGACGCAGAATAAAGTTGGGGGTGATATATGCGTACCTGGTAAGATGATTGGCTTATTGGCAGGGAGCAACGCGGGTCTAGTCACAGACCACAACACCGCAGGGCGACAGCTGATGGCAAGGGATCACCTGTCTCTGAGGCAATAAGACGAGGGTGTACTGGAGTTGAAGGGGACAAGTCTACGCCGGCTGGTTGTCGGAATTGAGGTGAGGTGGGACGAATTGTTGACGTGATCCCAGGAGGAACGATGTGCAGTAGTAGCAGTAGTGTGTTGTTGATGTGAAGCCTCGACGAGGGAAGACAAGTAAGCTTCAAGGTTCATTGGGCTCCTCGGTTGTTTACTCCATGATGGAGCACTGGGGCAGATGAGGCTTTTGCGGCCGGTGAGGTACGAACAAATGTCGGGATGATCTTACTATGTAAGTACATGGCGGGCATCCAGCATCGGAGAGCTTGTGGAGAAAGATGGATAGTGCTCAGTGCGCTCCACCGAGGTTAGTCACATTCAGGGACAGGGTATACTGCACGCTAGAGGCACATGGGTTCTGCTGCTGAGAGACGGCACCTGGAGAACTGTTAGTGGCTGGGGATGGCGGAAAACAGGGCATCTAAAGACGAGGGATCCCAAGCCTGACTGTTCTACAAGCCACTAAGGCATCAGCGCACAGAGAAAGCGGTCCGAGAGGTCGGTTGGAGCAATATAACGTTGCCGGGGCCATGAGGGTCACTGCTGATTGGACGCTGCAGCGAATAAACGGTTAAATGGTGCGGCAGACGTGCTGGGACCGCAAGGAGCACCCGTCGCCTTGCAGGGCCGTGAAGTTCAATCTACTCGCGCCGGCGGCATGTTGTTGTGCAACCGCGAAGGATTCGACCAACGTGCAGAAGCCTTGGAATGACCGCGGCTAGCACTTGCTGCTGTGGTCGTGAACCTCAGGCGTCCTCCAGCGCACAATACATATGTATGGGGTGATGGCCGATACAACGCGGGACAGTACTGTGGGGATGGGAGAGAAGAATTTTGGTAGCGACAGCAGCTATTTGTTATCAGTGCCGGACAGTGGTGCCGGGTTCGCGTTTTTCAGGCGGACACGGCGCATATGCCTGCAGGTGCGGTTCAGGGTACCTTGCAACGGTCTGCGTGAGGCCGTAGCCTCGACCTTCCAAGGTTAGCTACAATATTGAGTTGGTCCAAGGTAGGTCGGAGCATGGTTGAAGAGACTGTGGAAGATTCGGTGATATGTAGTCGCATGCTGTCGCTGTTTGCCCGGGCAAAGATGCATCCAATTCTCTCGCTTTGCAAGGCGGAGACGATACATTCCCCCTTTGGGCATAGAGTACCGTTCCAGCCACGGCGATCTTCGCTCGTGAGACAAGCGGAGGATGAAACAGCCGAAGAGAGGACGTGTCCAAATGATGGACGCGATACCCCGCCTCACTCATCTCAATTTACACAGGGCTTTATGTGGGTCGACTAAGGCGTACGCAGCTGTCTGTTCACGAGGCCTGAGAGCAGCCTGACAATCGTTCTCAAACACACTGATGGCTCTCTCAAACATGTTTCAAACTGTCTTCACAGGCGGGCTAAAATGATTGCGGTCGGGGGCCGTTAGACCTTCGTAGCCGGCCATTTTTGGGATCCCCCTACGGAGATGCGCCTGCATATAGCACAGCACATATGGCGGCATGGCCAAGACGCCATATCCTCGAGTCTGCCATGCTCTCAAATGCCATCAACGTTGCAATCCAGTCTGCTGAGTCCACGCGGTGACTGTGTAACACGGTCGGAGCTGCGATGGACCCATCAGCCGCTGTACAACGCCTATGCAGACGGTGAAGAAACGTATGACAGGCGCTTATCGTTACCGTGTGCTTGTTTGTTTGGTTGGTTTCGCGGCGAGGATTGACCTCCAGCTGTACTTGACAAGTGAATAGCGTGGGGGGGTCAAGCCTAGAAGTCAGCTACAGCTGCGTGGACGTTGAACGAGCACACCAACCGACAGCATCCTGTCGACGAGGCGTTTGTGATGGTGCGCTGTTCGCCCGCGCTACCTCTAGTCATTTACGTTTGTGCGGCGTTTTCTGTCGTCGGCTGGATGTTGAAAAAAAAATTGGTCCGTCTGCGGCACGCTGCAAGCCGTGGGTGAGGGTCCTCCTGGGGTTGCATACTGAGGATTTCGTGGGCGATTGGGACAGGGCCATCTGCCGAGCACTGCCGAGTAGAGAAACAGCAGAAGTTCCAAGTGCATCTCGCAAGGATATAGGAGCCTGGTCCTTGGAGTCCTTGGAGTCCAACGAGGCCGTGGTGGTGAGCAACGGGCAAAGCGCGTCCCAGTAGACTGACTCATCACTCGTCCATGCCCAGAAGGAGCGAAACAACACCGTCGATACGGGACGACGCCTCATCACTGATCAATCACGTAGGCCACCTATCTGGCTCGAACTCGACCTATCTGCAGGAACACGACGCAGCTCCAGCAGTCCAGTGGTTCTCCTCCGCTTTCCCCTGGTTCCTGCAGTGGCCTTGCTGACCGCAACCGCATATCGGCCAAAAAGCCCCTCCGTGCATCCACTTTCTCTTTGTCCCAAGCAGCGGGTCCGACCACCTAGCCAAGAGGGCTTTCGCACAACGATCTACACGCTCTCCTTTCCATGTCTCTTCTTTTCGCCCTCGGATGACGTTGGCCTGCATGCCGACTGCGCTATTACTTCCCCTAGCTTATGCAGTAGCCCTCTCCAATGGGACTTCGGTCCTACCCAGACACGCGCCCACACTTCTGGAGACGACTTTGGCCTGTCCATGTGCTGGCTTGCACTTGCGCAAACGCGTTTTGTACTTGATAAGTTTTACAGCATCGCCCAATATTAGCCGCCTATCTCAGCTTCCTATGCACGATGAAGAGGTCTTGGTAGCCGAAGCCACAACACGCGTGCTAGCCATCTCTCATAGGACGACGTCCTTGTTGATTGCACGGCTCTTGCTAGGTTCTCTAAGCTTCCGATCCTTTTGCAACGTCACGTTGGTGTAACAATCTTATCACTCGTACCTGCTTCTGCGTTTTCCATGTTGGACTCAGGCGTTCTCGTCGGGTACCACTTTGCCAACCACTAGTGTTAGTGGGCGCTGTTCTCCGCAAGCCCTACTTAGATCTACCTCCCAATGAGCTCCAATATCGTCTATTCAAACTAATGATACCCAAGTCGAGGACCCTCCCAAACTCAGGTTGAATAGAAACACTACCACAAGGAGCTATAGCCATTCAATTCTAGTGGTGCTGGTATACGGGCGTAACGTGCCTGTCTCTCACGCCAACGAAGCTCGCAGCAACAAGCACCGCGCTCGTTCATGCTGACTTTGTCTAGCCATGACAAGTGATGGGAAGGTGATAGAAAGCAGCTCTCGTGTCATCGGCCCATCGCCAATCTATCAATCCAGTGACGCAAACGCCGATTGCCTTTTGCTGCCTCGATAATAGGTTTAGTTGGTATTCCCACGATGCTATTCATCTTGATTATCCTTAACCTAACTAGCTGATTGCCCCTATCCTAACCTTACTTCGATCAACATCCCATTTTGACTGTAAACTGACTGGCCCATCTCCTCACGGCCTAGCTCCGGCAGTTTGCTCATACGCTTGGACTACATCTCTGATCGATTATTCGGGGCCTACCATCTATGATACAGGTCAAATGAGCGATCTTTTCATTGAGAAACCCACAAGCGCATACAGCACACCCAAAGAACCTAGCTCTCTCTCTATATGCTCGGCTACCATCCTTTGTACCTGACGAGCGCATGTCGCGCTCGGTCCTAAAGGTCGTACACGATATGCTACCCCTGAGCTACAACCACAATTTGTACCTGCTTGCAGATCTATCAAAATTTAAATGTCCACTGTGGAACTGGCCGTGGTCCTAAGAAAAATATCATTCCGCATCCTTTCGATTGGCGTCAGAATCGAGTACGATGGACTGAAGATCTGGATGAGCACGAGCTTCGTGTAGAAGTAGGTGAATTGATGAAGCTGGACAGGATCAGATGATGCATTTGAGCTCTGGAGAAACCCCTGGACGTAGCGTCAGAACGGATCTGGAACCAAGAGTATCCCGTACTCAACCCAGAACTATTCTATCCACCATGAGAGGTAACAGTACGCCATCTTCATGTCAGCTTCCGAGTCTCTTAGGACGCCAAGGTCATGACGTCGGTTAGCCTCTATGTTTAGGACCTTTAGGTCTAGAACTTCGGATAGTTAACACTATATTGGTTCCTACTCTGATCTCCCTCAAATATGCTTTGCAAGTTCACCCAGTAGGTCTTTCGATGGTTCCAAGACGCCGCTGACAATTACTACTCTCTCACTCTCGGAAGCAAGGGCCAGGTGCGTAATGCTCTTACCAGCCGCTCCATAATCTACTTGTAAAGATTCCAGGCACACTGGAGTTGGTAATCATCGTCCTTCTCGGCCTTCAACGGGATCCAGCCTTTGTGTGAGGTACTTTCTGGGGAAATTGGTTACAGGGACCGATCACGAAGTGTTACAACCCCTAGGCATCAGACGGAATAATTCGTTGACGCCCGCATCCACCAATTGTCCAAGTTTTGACGACGGAACGCAGAGTCCAACTTGCCTGACGGTGATATTCCACAAGCAGGATTTAATTGCTTACAGACCTTCCATGGCCTCACAGTCACGCATCGAAGAGCGGCCGCTTCCTCATCTCGTACGCAGTTTATTCGCGTGCATTTCCACAAAAGGTACCGTGCTCAAGCCTAATCTCTCCAAAGCTCTTCGGGAAGGCTCACGGCCCGTGTTTCAAGGATCGGAATCCTCTCGCCGACGATCAGAAGCCACCAACAACGCTATGAGCACTTGGACACGAAAATCTGCATTTCGAATCACTGGTCTAGTAGGTCTGCAGGTAGAGCCGTGATCTCGCGATTAGTGTCACTCATTAGGCAGGTGTCTACTCGCGATAACACAGTAGATCAGAAAACCCATCTTGAATTAGGTGGACTATATTCGGAGGGGTTATTTCCAATATTCAGAGGGGTCGTTCTGGATTATACGCGTGCAGCCCTCAAATATTCAGCCTAATCTAATACTGACCCTGACTAATTTTACTACTAATTATATTATTTAGTTAAAAATAGGTAAATTTGTTCTTAATTTATAATATTTTAAGTTTACTAACTATTTTATTAAAACTGCTAGCCCTAAACTGCGCAGCTATACTAATATTATAAAAGCAATTTGTTTTATTTTAAACTACAAGTACGTTTTTATAGTATACATAATAGTACTATAAAATTTTTTAGAATTATTTTATTATATAGTTGTAAAATTACAGTACTGCTTATATTAAACTTATAATATTAATAATAACATTGCTAATACTTTTGCACCCTAATTTTTAATAATATTTTAAAAAAATATATTTTTTTGTATACAGACTAGCTTAGAATATATATATATACTTTTTTTTATATTAAGGAGGTTGTACAAGATGCTATAATAAAAATATAATTTTATTTAAGTAAATTTTTATTAAAGTTAAGCTTAAACCCCTAACTAGCTAGCCCTCTGCAATAAAAATAAAAAATAATAGCATATAGCTGTGTATATAAAAACTTTAGAGTAGCTAGAAATAGCTTTTTTTAAAGCTTTTAATTAGCCTAAACTACTTAGATAAGGCTGGAAAAGCTAGAAAAAAGAAAGAAAATTAATATATATATATACTAACTTTTTTACTACTATTTTAACTGCTTAGAAACTTGTTTACTATATACTAGGAGGACGCTATAGCTCTTTAAAAATATATACTAAAAGGGAAAATAAACTTTAAGGCACTTTAAGTTTCTTAAGTAGCATTTAAAATTCCTAGATAGCTAGAATTTTTTTTTTTTTAACTAAAAATAGGGGGGCAAGGCAAACCCTTTATTAAAACTATATAAGTTACTACTTAAAGACTTTTAATTAATTTTTAAGAATATTACTAAGTACTTATTAGAACTAAGATTAAGCTTTTAAAGTTTTTAATAATAAAAATTAAAGTATTTAAAACGCCTGCATATACTCTAAATAGATTAAATTATATTTTTTTAGTATAAAAATAGCTTTTAGGTTATTTTTAGCAACTCTGCTTCTACCCCTTGCACTTTTAAAATAATTTTTAAGTTTTAATTTAACTAAGTTTTTAATAAAAAATTTATAGCAGCGCAAGTTATTTGCAGCGCAGAGGGGGTAGAAGTACTAATATTAACCTACTTATATAAGCTTAAAAGTAAAGTTTAGGTTTTTTTAAAGCTATATACTAAGCTAGTACTTGTAAAAAAAGTTATATATTATAGTAAAAGCCTTTAAATAATTTCTAGGATTATAAGATAAGTCTTTTGCAAGCCTAAACTAGTTTGTAAAAAAAACTAATTTAAACAAAATAATATAAATATAAAGTTTTTAAAGGCCTAGAATATTTATATTATTAAATACCTAAACTTTTTTTATATTTACAGCAACTTAATAAGTGTTTTTAAAAGCCTAAATATACTTATAAAAGTTTTTTATTATGTCTAAAAAGTACTTAGTTTAATTAAGAAAAGCTTGTTTAACCCTCCTATATAAAGCTTTAAGTAGAAATATTGTTTGCTAGCTAAAACTAAGTATATATTAGTATATATACTCTGCCTATTTATATTTTAGAAGTATTATATAATTTTTTATATAGTCTAAAAAAGTTAGCGCGTAGTTAAAATGCTTCTAAAAAAATATATATAAAGTATTAAACTGCTTTTTACTTTAGGCGTTTACTATACTATAAAAGCAGTATAAAAATTTTTTTTTAATATTTTTAAACTTTTTTTTCTAATTATAGAAGGCCTTATTATTAGCTTAAATTTTATTAATTTTAACTTTAAAGTTAGTATTAAGGTGCTATAAATAGCTTTTAATAGAAATATTTTTAAAAGTCTTACGCAAGCAGCGCTTTAAAGCTTTTTTATTATTAATAATAAAAATTTTTATAGTACGTGTAATAAAGTTTAGGAAATCCCTTAAAGCAGTTATAGCATTATTATATACTTTTTTTTATTTATTTAAGAAGAGCGTAAAAGCTATATTAAAAGTTTAATTTATATTTAAGATTTTTATAATATAGAAGAAGGGCATATTAAAATAGTTTATTTTATATATATAATTTATTATAAAAATATTTAGATGCTCCTATAACATATTTATAAAATATAAATAAGCTTAAAATAATAAAATAAAGCGGCTAGAGAGATCTTAAGTAAACTTAATAAAGTATTTAAAGGGTGCGTTATTTATTTTAATTAAAAAATAAAAGTAAGATTTATTTTTATAAAAATCTTATTAAAGCTTATTTTATAAAGCTTTAATTTTTAAACAGCCTTTTAATTTTTTTAATTAGCACTTTGCTATATAGTTTCTAACATCCTAAAAAAATATAAAAAAGCGCCCTTCTTCTAGCTGCAAGTAAATAAAGCCTAGTGTAGTACTTAATTATATTTTATTTTTAATTATATAATTTTTTACTTTATTTTAACTAGCTTGCTAGAACTATAGGAGGCTGTACTATAAAAATTTAATATAGTTATAAGTAGAATTTAAAATTTTAAGCCCCTATATAAAAATATTGTTTTTACCCTAATATAGTTAATATAGAGTAGCTTTTTATTTATATGCTTTTATCCTTATACTTATATTTTGCCTACTAATACTTTTACTATAAAAAATATTAGTATATTTTTAACTGCATATATACTGCAGGCTAACTTAGGTAACTTTTAAAAAAAGTCTAAATTAAGTTATGCATTTTTTTTGTACGTATAAAATAAAAGCTGCAAATTTATAAAATTTATTATAAAAAAACAGGTTTAAATTTTTTACTATTTAGTAGTAATTATTACTTTTAAAGCTTTCTAAGTATAATATAGTAAAATTAAAAGTTACAAAATTGTTATTTAAGTTGTATTAAGTTAGAAAAATATTATTATTCTAGAGCTAGGCCTTTAGGGAGCCCTTAAGTATTATAATTAATAGTTTTTATATATTAGAAGGTAGGAGTTTTACGCGTATATATAAAAATTAATAAAAAAAATTATAGCTTAGTAAAATAATAATAATAATAATATATTAAACCTGCTATACTAGCT